>NC_139699.1:23972879-24085379 GCF_964188405.1 Protomyctophum parallelum
ACGATGAGTTTTTTCTTAAAGATGGAGTGCCGTGATTTTTTTCCACCCTAAAACATGATCATCATGTCTTATTGTTATATAAGGAGGTATAATGTTTTCAAAAAAGTGTACAGTATTTGTTAAAAATTTGCTTTTATGTGGACACGCTCACCAGTTCATTAAGTATGCCTGGTTTGCCTGGTGGTTGGTGTGCCTGTGTGTGTGTGTGTGTGTGTGTGTGTGTGTGTGTGTGTGTGTGTGTGTGTGTGTGTGTGGTGATCCACCTGAACTGAAGCCGCACCCACAGCTGTAGTTGTATGATAAAGGGGGAGGGGCTGATAGTGTGATGTCACTATATTACTGTTTATTTCATTGGCCCGTTTGACTGTCAAGGGTTCAGCCTCCAGGAAGAAACCCTAAATAAAAAGTTAATACACCATTGCACATAAAAACGACTCCAGGTTGTCTAATGAAGTACTATCACCTCATAGGCACATGGAAAACTGGAAAAATACAAAAATTGTGGCACTCCATCTTTAACACGGAGTACGCCAAAAGCGGCGAACATGGAGGGTTAAATTAAATTAGTACCCTAGCCTGCCAAACGCGGCTTCTCCGTTTTTCAGGGTTTACATTCTTTAATCCATGTTTTGATCCGATTGTATCGTTAGCCACCGTTTGTTAGCACATCAACACCAACTAGGACAGTGGCCCATTTGGAAGATGCACGCGCATCCACTTTCATTCTAAGCCCTGCATTCAAAGGCCTGTATCTCAGAAACGACATTGAGGGGCCGTTTCTGGCCCAGAGAGAGAACAACAACCGGTCAAGACACCACACACAGCAGTTTGTCACTGTAAAATGCGATATTTGGCTCTTCAAAGTAAGTGTTACGCGCGATAAAACCTTGGCATTACGCTATTAATTAATGGCGGCAGGTTAAGTGTTTAACTGTTGTCTAACAACTTATACTCAAATCCATTTAGTAAACATGGGAAAATAAATTGCTGTTTTAAAACTGTTTAGTAGCCATAAACGCCAAGACGTCTAATTGCCTATTAAGTAATGGATGCCACGGGCGTCAAGACGTCTTCCCTTGGGATTTTTTTTCATCCATATTTTGAAAATTCCTCTAATCTGGTGTACAGGTGATGACATGCACATTACATGCATAATAGAATTACAAATTATTTCTTTCTTTTTAATGGGAGAATTGGCACTCTAAGCCTAAACTGGTGACCACCAGGTGGCGCTGAAAGAGTAGAGGAATATCTACCCACGATTATTTATTTTGTAACAGACGGGACAGGACACACCAGAACCTTTTTGAAATAGCCCGTCAGGGAAGGTTGGAGGCAATGAAACATCAGTACTATGGTATAAATATACTTTCCAATAAAATACACTTTATGAGGTGTGAGTTGCAAAGCAGCTGGTGAGATAGATGAAAACTAGAGTGGTCCAAACAACTCTAAAACACTGCCCTTCAGAACCTCCAGTGACACGCACACTCACGCGTGCACACAAATGGGGTGAGTCAAGTTTTTACTGGACAGTAAAAGTGAGTGTAGTTGTATTAAATTAATTGAAGGGGTTACCTGGTTAATAGTTTGAAGTTAAGTGGTAATAAACGCTGCCAGTGGAGTGGAGTGGAGTGCTTTGTTTTTAAAATGGCACTTTTGTAGGCCTGCTGGAGGGTCTATCTATCTGGAAGGTCATAAAATTTGCACATACCTGAGAAATGCTCTGCTGAACGAAACAAAGGTAGTAGAGGGGGTTGAGAACAGCGCATGCAGACATGTGCATGTGCACGCGCGCACGCACGCACGCACGCACGCACGCACGCACGCACGCACGCACGCACGCACGCACGCACGCACACACACACACACACACACACACACACACACACACACACACACACACACACACACACACACACACACACATGTATATTGCCATTTACTTATACCATAGCCTTGGCTCATTGTCTAAATGAGCCAGAGTTTATTGCAGGTCTTACCAGTCTAGTTGGGGGCAGGATTGTGTTCTGCAGCACCGCTGTGGAGTAATAATGGTGAAAAGCTTCTTCTTTTTTCTCTCTCTCACACCGACTGACTGACCCCCTTTTTGTCCACTTTAACCCCTAGCCTAGTCCCCCCCCTCCCGATCTGAAGAAAAGGAGGTGTTGTTCGGGGGCATTTGCTTGACCAGATATCAGTGAACAGGGACAGCTGGCCTCTATTCAACCACACTGAGGCTAATTATGCTAATGGAACTGTTGTCAGATCACTGATCGATAAGTTTAATTTTTGGCTTAATTGCTAGCGCTCCTATTATTCTGGGGCGAAGACATTTGGTGAAAGTGTGTGTGTGTGTGTGTGTGGGGGGGGGGGGGGGGGGGGGGGGAGGGCTGTCATAAGTAGGCCTTTACAGGCTCTTTTAAGCAATGTTTTGATTTGAGCTGTTTCTCTTTTATATGGCTAGTATATCGGTTCTGTCGAGCAGAAACCTCTTATCTCCATATTCTAACTAAGACTAAGTCTGACGTTTGTTTGTAAATAAACAAACGTCCCACTCGATCAGTGTCTACAGCGTCACACGAAGGCATCACAGGTAGCAGATGAGCTTGTAGATCAGTTTCCTTTCCCTCCGGTATGCTGTTTAATTCTAGTTTACCAGTTTGTAAATGAATACTCTAGAATTGACAGTTTTAAACACATTTGTTTTGATGATGGAAGAAGTGCAATGAGTGGAGAGAGACCTTTTGTACCTTTTTGGATCTCCATCATCATACGTCCTGTCATCACCCAGTTTATATATACACTGCAATTAACTAAACCACTAAACCATTTGTACCCTAGCATCCCTATTCTGGGGAGCACAGTCAGGGGAAATATCCGATCCACAAGCTATTTGTAGATCGGCTATCTTTGGTAAATAACCTTTTATAACCCTAAACATTGGTTGTTTGGTGGGATAGGGTTTAGAACAGGGTGGCTATAACTCTAAACATTTGGTTGCTTGGTGGGAAACTAGGATTTGTTTTTGATGAATAGGCATGTGACTTATGTCAATAGGTTTCAGATTGATGGGACTGTGCTCCGAGACAGATGTGCTGTGCTCCTGTGGGCTCACACGGACAAAAGGCACATCGTGCAAAAGGGATTATAGGAAGCTATTTGGACGAATGACGTCTTTTCTTGGCTATCAGCTACTGTTTTCTTTGCACTGATGTGAAAACGTGGTGTGATTTTAGGTCTGCATTTAAAGACCATAATGACACACTTTGGTCAAGGTTTTGGGTTGTGTATTTAACCGTGCCATGATGTACCTCCAAATGTGGATCAATATGCAGTTGATATTAATATTCATATTTGGATCAATTCAAGGTCACTTCACAACCCAAACCTCTATTAAAATAAAATAAAATTTTGTATACACTCTGCAAAAGGCCTCCTCTGGTGGTGACATGAGTGTGTCTTTCAGCAGCACATTAAAGCCTAAAACATGCTGTACAACTGTGTCGTTCTCCTAAATTACAAATATTCATCAAGCAACACGGTCGTAGGAACAGTATAAATTGGCCATATATCGCCCTGTGCTTAAAGCCCACCCATGTTGTCATGATTGTTCTAAAGAACAATGTGACATAATGACGTAAAAAGAGGACAACATTTATGATAATAATTAATGCAGATCCACACAGGCTTGTGGATGTGCTGCTGTTGTCGCTATACGGCGAGGCATACAATAGTGGTTAATATTCTGTTGCTAAGGAATGCGTCAGACTTGCGGTGGCTCGGACCACAATTAGAGGAAAGCAAACTTTGGGCGCAGTAAGTGACTGACATGAATGAATGAACAAGCTTTTAAGTGGAATAACTCCCAGCCTGGAGTCTTGCTTTTCACCTCCGCTGGACACCCAACGGTTGCCATGGTTTCCTTGGATGGCAGCTCCACAGGTCAAAGGTTCCGTTGGATTGTTCAATAGATGGCCGTATGTTGGCCTCCAAGACCAGAGTGTGCTCCACTTAAGTCTCCCCCTGCAATAATGCAGAGCATTCCTGTCCTTTATTTGATCGATTTACCCTTTAATGGTCCTCAGTCTAATCATTGTATGTACTTTTTGCGGCGCTCCGGTTTAGTGATGCCGTCATGACATTTCAAAAAGGTTGTCACTCACAGGCTATTTTTAGTTGTAACATAATGATGACAGTATGTTGTGTGTGTGCTGCGGAGGTATAAAGCAATGACAAAAGAGTAGAATTGACATCTAGCTCTGAGCTCAGATGCAGAGATTAGAGAGAAGACAATGGAAGCACTGTCTCTCTTCCAGTGGAGGAGGTTCCGTGCAGAGTGATCGGAAAACTTTGCCACTAGATAAGAAATTGGAAGCCGGGGGGATGATCCAACACCCCCCCCCCCCCCTAACCCCCTCCTTTACCCCCCCCTGGCTTGTGAGAGGTCACAGCGCCCATGGGAATGGTTCTTTGTTTAGCCAGGCCAGTGACCACTTGACTGTCCTGCAGGGGGGTGTGTGTGTGTGTGTGTGTGTGTGTGCGCACGAGGAAGGGCTGGAGGCCACCCGGTGATTGATTTGTGCGGTTTTTCAGCCTTGCATTCTTTCTCGTGGTTGATCTGGGGGAGAGCTTCTTTTTTCTTCAGGACCCCCTTATTAGTGTGTGTGTGTGTGTGTGTGTGTGTGTGGTGTGTGTGTGTGTGTGTGTGTGTGTGTGTGTGTGTGTGTGTGTGTGTGCGTGCACGTGTGTGCGTGTGTGTGTGTGTGTGTTGGGGGGGGGTCATTGAACATTGTTGAACATTGTTGTACTTGTAAATGGCTCATCACTCAGTCGGCTTTGTGTCGGGGTTTCCATTATGTGTGCCATTTCTTTTGGAGAAATGGACATTGGAGAAAGTGTGGCTTTTTGATTAACCACATGAACCATAGCCATCATCCCTGATGTCATGATAACAGGCGAACATTCAGCGAAAATAGACAATCTATAGTTAGTTGCTGCGAGAGTGAGGTCTAAGCCAACACCAACTCGGGATTCCTGGATCGCTGCCCTCCACAAATTCCTATCCAACATCAGGTTCTTGAGCTCTGCTGTGTTGTTAGCCAAGCTGTCGCACCGCAGCATGTCTATATAGGTGGTGCGCTTCTTCCCCCTCCTGGCTTTGCCCTGGGTTGGCTCCCATAGAGTCAATTTACTTGCTTCATGTTCTGGGTGCCTGACGCAGTGCCCTGCCAGCCTCATCCTTCTCTCTCTGACTTTGTCCGTGACCCGTGGTAGGTCCCCATAGAGGTCCACATTTCAATCTACAAGCTCACAACGAGTCACGTCGCAGCAACGCGCCTTGAGCTTGTTGATTGGCTATTTTCAGCGGAGAGATTTGGACTAGAGGGGGTAAGGGGGGGTGTTGGATGGAAGGGACCACGGATAGACCCCTTGGGGGACGCCGGTCAACTGAAGTATGTAGGGTTTAATTGTTTAAAGAAAATGAAAAACAAACTAATTCCGGTATGTGATGCACTCCAGAGAAACAACCCCCCCATCAACCCCCCCCCCCCCCCCACACACACACACACACACACACACACACTAAAAGAAAGCCGTGAATGAATGTTGTATATGACGGCTCTTGTAGATCAACAGAAAGCAGGCAGGGCGATGTAGCGGGTCGTTTTCTCTGATGTATCTTAATCAAGTAGATGCACGTAAGCAAAGAGATGTTTTTACAACTTCCAGTGGTGTGGACCTCCAGCACTGAAGGCCTCTAACATTCAGCCCGGGGCAGCGGTACGATCCATCATCGTGACACCAGAATAAGATGGGACCCCGGGGGAGATGGGGACTCATTGCCATACAATACGTCTTCTGTGGCTCTTAACAGGAAGACGGATGAGCAGATGACTCCTGTCACGCAAACCGCTGCAGAAGAAGGAGGCAGGGTTTTATTTTAGGCTTTCGCTCGCAGTTCTGATGAGCAACCAGTGTTGTTGCCAAGTCTGCTTTTTTATAAGCGACTTTGGGCTTGTATTCCTGTAAAGTCGCTCATTGTGGAAGGTGTGGGTTTCCGTTGCCGTGTAGTTGCGTATTTGATTTGGGCTTGCTTGAGTTTAATCACAAAATACATATTAATTTGGGGGTCATCAAAATGTTTGAGAGAGAACTGCTGGTTTACAGTTACACAACCCCATGTGGGACTTGCCTGACACATTTTGGGCTTGTTTTCTTAGAGCTGGTCGCTTGTTTCTTTAACAAAATCTGGCAACTGCACTGTGAGCAACCCCCAAAGCAGGACTGGCTGTCCTTAGCTGAGGAGAATCTCGTCAACTCAGCAGCTACTAGGCCTGTGTGTCACAATTATTACATAATACATCCTACAGATGAAGCAGGAGTGTTCCAATTGGACACTTACATGTCTGTAACTCTCAAGAGTCACTGCCCTATACTAGGTATGCATATTATACTGTATGTGGACAGACTTCAACAATAAGAACGCATCCTATCATGAGAGTAGTTGCAGCGGTGCTGCACTTTAGTGGATAGGAACTTAAGCACAAAATTCCTCCAAAGTCAACAAAAGAATGGTAACCGGAGGACGCTGGGGGACAGAGGAGGAGGGCCCAACTTGCTCCTGAGATTCCTGAGGAAACCTTTGTCCCGCCGTGACCTGTCACCTGACCTTTAGTTTGCCGAGCTGCTCTGGCCAGAGCGCACCCATCTGCTGCTGGGGGGGGGGGGGGGGGTGCTTTATCCCTCTGTGTGGGATCACAGTCCAGTGGTTTATGGTTGATATTCTGTGTGCGTTTATTGTTCGGTGTGAGGAAATGACTCACTCAAATGTAGCGAAACTATCAGATCTATCAGATATACTAGTCGATCATTCTATTGAGGAGTTTAAATACTGTGGTCTGGTAGGACCACTAGTGGTTGACAAGTGGTACTGCACCTCTACTAAGCCCATGTGGTGAACATTAACATTAACATTATTTTCAGCAGCAGACTTTGTGCGGGGGACCGGGGTTCGAAGCCACGGTATGATAAAAAATGACTTTATTATATTATGAGCTTTCACTGAAACAAATGAATTACATAATAAATAAACATGAAGACAAGAGCAATTTACCGCTGAATTTAGCCTCAAAATCGAGGGATGTAGATGCATAGGACATGATGGTAGGACATGAAAGTTAAGAGTGCAGCTTTTAACTGGTTATGAAATGTACATGGTAACAACATTTCTATTTCTGTAGTGTCATGCTAGGCTGCCATGTCACACGTGCGGCAAACAAACAAAAGTTCTCAGAGTTGTCGCAAATTATAATTCAACCTGTCATCCCGGGCTTTAGTGGAAAGGTCAACACATTTCTCACTGCTGCTGCTGACCAGCGCAGAGTGAGAGAGAAGCACTCGACCTGTGATGATCAGGCAGCCAGCAGTTCAGTGGAAAAGTTGTAATTGTTCTTTGCAACTAGGGATGTTAACAATTCATCAGAAATCGATTCATTGCTGTTGGAGAAATTATCAGATTAAATTAAACAGTTAACAATTCGTTGCAATATATTATATAAATAAATGAATCCATAAAGCACTGCAGAGGGGAGGTGTGTGTCTGTGTCCAGCGGATGCTTGTGGACGCTCGTTAATGTTATATACATCAAAGCACTTATCTTTCTGCACTTCAGTTTCGAACAAGAATTTTCCTTTTGGTCCTAAAAACACAGCTTATCAATGAATGCTCTAAACAGCTATCAATTAACGAATGAATTGATTATTTCCATCCCTATTTGCAACAGCAGGCAGGTGCTTTCATTGACTTTATTTAAGGAGAATGTATTATGCAGTCAATACAATGAACATTAACTTGTGATTAGTTTTGATCAGATGCGAGGGAGGCAGAACTCGCAGCTGTAGACTGACACCGGACTACCATGCAGACATATTATATTTTCATGTTTTTGTTAGGCTACTTACAGTAGGTTTGTTTCCGTCACAATATTAGAATGCCATTTCGATGATGTTTTTTACTGATGCTAGAGGTTCATTGTTTACCTGGTCTTCTATAGTTCCAGTGTACAGATTGTTATTTCGATACGTATACCGGTCCATATTGTTTTTAAAGACTGATGATAGGTTCTTTGTTTAGGCCTATACCTGAGTCTCAACAGATATAGGTCCCTGACTACACTGTCTCTCTACATTCCATGTGTGTGTTTACCTTGCTTTATTGTAAGTCACTCTTGATAAGAGTGTCTGCCAAATCTCCAAATTGAAATTGTAAATTGTGAGCGAGTGGTTTTTATTTTTCAGTTCTCTGGGTGAACAGAATGCTGTGGTACAGTTGTGGGGGTGAGAATATAGTTGTGGTACAGTTCAGATCTTCTGTTTGAACCCATTCAAGCCGGTAAAGGATCTGTGTCATTTAGATTTGAGCTATACTGTATAGCAATTTTTATTTTTTTAAATAACTCTTAGGATTTCGAACAGTGGTTCTCGTGACGCGCTGTGAGCTATGTGCTATTTTTTAACTTACACAAATGTTCTCTTCTGGGGAATTGTTTTCATCAATCTGTAGGTCCTTTGTCACAAAGAAGTGTAGAGATGAGTAGGGGTAGCCTACAGCTTTGGTGCGCATTCAGGACTTGGTTGTGGTTCTTCTATCCAGCATTTGTAGAGGTCAGAGGTGAGAGGTGAGGTTGCAGGGAGGGCCAGAGGGTCACAACTCATGGCTGAAGCATTTGCCTCCCATTCGAAACAAGGGGGCCAATATGCCCTCTCTGCTAAACACTGCCATTTGACTTAGAAGATTTACTCAGACACTTTTAAAGTGCTTGTTTGTTTGTGTTTTGTGCCAGGCGATACATACGATCATTCGAGAATGTTAAAAAAAATATATAAAAAAAAAGTCCAGTGGGTCAATCATTGTAATTACTTTATCCATATGTTATACTTTGGCTATTCAAAAATAGCAGATTATACAAGCTTGTAAATCTGCTATTTAAAAAAATCCAAAATATGTGTGCAAATCTTTGAACATTTTAAAGCCAACATTTTTTATTTTCTAAAATCATTGCTTCTGGGAGGTCCCTGTCACAAAATATTCTTTAGATGGGGCGTTTGAGAAACAACACTATTGAGACATGCAAGGTTTTTGCCCGTCAGCAAGGAAATGTCACCATCATCAAAGCATAAGGTCAGATCCCTGATCCCAGTGGTCAGGAGGTGCAGCGCTGTGGCCACGCGGTGCCCTGATGCACCCCTATGGATTTTACAGCTAGACTTAGTGCTCTATCAATAATCAATGGGCGTCCTGTTGTTTGTCAATCCGGCATCATTTGAGCAGAAAGGCTCAGCACTTCTTCTGCCCTCTGGTGTTGTCACGTCACTCTGGTGTTGTTTTTGTCAAAGCGTCATGTGGACTGTACTAGACATCACAGTTACAATGAACACATTTAACATCTTTATTTGCGTTCACACAAACAATAGTAGATGCACAATATTTCACAGTAAAGATCACGGGTACAGGTAGCATCGCCTCCTCCATATATGGCGACTACCAATCATCACAGACAGAATTTAGCCAATGCCTTAGCTCTCAGCTTGGGCATTCCTGCAGGCCTCTCACAACTGATTTATAGACTGATTTATTACTGAGGCTTCCAAATATGAACACTAGCAGTTTTCATGTGTAACCAAGCGGTATGATAGCATCCTTATAAGATGTAGTACTTATAAGCACCTTGGTAAGGAATGCTTCTTCCAGACTGTGATCAACGCACGCACGCACGCACGCACGCACGCACGCACGCACGCACGCACGCACGCACGCACGCACACACACACACACACACACACACACACACACACACCTCTCCCCACATCAATGGTCCAGAGTGCTGTTCTTGTGTCAGAAGAGGTCTAACCGCTTAGAAATAATTGAATTAAAAATGTCCGACTGGGGCTAAGTGGCTCGGTGAAGGAGGTTGCGCAGAGTGGATGGTGATCAGATCACATTCTTCACATGTCCCTTAAATCTATAGATAACAAGGTTGACGTCATTAAAATGAGTGTTAATTATCTGCATTTTAATAGTAACGAATCTAACGATTGCTATAATGTTTTGTTCAGTGACATCATTAAATGGGCCTTCATGTCTGTCCTGCTCTTTAGTTAAGGTCGGGATACCAATTCCATCCAATCAGGAGAGATATGCAAATAGGGGCCTCATACCTGAGGCGGGGTTGGCGAAAGGGCCTTTCTGTGTGGAGTTTGTATATTCTCCCCGTGTCCCCTAGGGCAGGTGAAAACTCTCCCCTGTCAGGTGAAAAGAAGCAGCTTGGACTCCTCATGCATAGAAGGAAGCATGAGGTCAGTCCGCTGCCCCCCCAGGTTGGCAGAGGAAGTGTAGCGCCCAGGATTACATTAGATAATTGACACTGGGTGAAAAAATGGGTTGCAAAATCATGGGATAAAAATGGAGGAGAGAGATGAAAATAAAGAACTTTAACTTTTGAAGTTGAACAATAAAAATATTGTTAACAAAAATATATCACTTAAGTTACAGCTTCTTTTAATTCATTGTCTGCTGGTCAGGCCCAGTGTAGTGAAAGTGAAAATATAGTTTTTGATATAATTTGGTGTTAATGTATTTAGTAGCGTGAATTCGGTGTAGTGTTATTTATTTAGTAGAGTTAATACAGCAGTGTGTTAATGTTCTGGTCATGAGTCACGTGCAGCTTTCCTGCTGTTTAGCAGGCCAACAACACCTGCCGGCAAAATTTACATGAACCATCCATCACAGCCCCGCTGCGTGCCCCAAATACCCGATGTACGAGTACACGTTTTGAGCTAGTAGATCAGGTATATTGGATGATCGACACCGCCGTAATCCATCACAGCCCCGTTCTGAGCTTGTAGATCAGGTATTTTGGATGAGCGACACCACCATAAGAGGGAGCATAAATCAGGCTATAGGATAGGCACTGCTGTGTGTTTATGACCGGAGAGGGATTTCCTTTCACTGTTTCTCGAAAGCAAAGATTGCTGCAGCCTGTTGGATTTTATTGCCTGAAGAAAATATGGCTTCACTCAATTCTGTGAGAAATAGTGTTTCTAGTGTGTAGGAATATAAATTACAGAGTGAAATAAGTTACATTATCAACTTGGCTGCTATTGCCTTGTAGCTAAGGATAGGATTGTTGTCTTTTATCTTAGTTTTTATGTTGTTCTAATATTCAAATGGTATTTTGTTTTCATTGTTACTGTTTATAAGAATGTGGAGTGGTTTATCTCGTTTCACTGAGTGGGTGACACAATGTAGGACAGCTAGGCCTACGGCTAAAACACATGCTGTCAAGGAGGCTTATTGACCATTTGCAGACCGCAGCCATGTTTCCATCAGAGTTTTCAGTAAAGCAATGTCCTGCTGCATCTTGCATTATGTGCTAATTCAAACCACCTGTTTTGTTAGAAAAATAATCACATGCAAGGACACAAAGTAGCTCATAAAATGTCTTTTATGAAACAAACACTTTGAGGATAGAAAGAGAATAATTCAAACTTTCCGTATAGCTGCAATGTTGGTGAGTTTGATGTTGTTTAATACAATCAGATATGACTTTTCTGTTTGGAAGTATGTGCTGCCAATGGAAGTTGCACCTAGGTAGCACCTTGCCATTAACTTATATGGTAAGATGGCCGCAGTCTGCATATGGAGAATTGTTCAACATACAACTTCTCCCAAATGAAAGGCCTTTCCAGCTGTTTCGTTTGAGTGGCGAGATCTGGACACAGAAAAGTAATAATCTTCCGGGTTGACTATAAAGTGAATGGCAATCTTAAAGTATCTAACTTTCCTCTTCTACCCCGGATTTGAACCTGTGTTCCTGCGCTGACTGCTGACTGCCTCCCTGCTTGCTCAGGGTATACATTTAATCTTGACCATAAGGTCAAAATTCATGTCAGATCCTGTTTCCCTGTGAGATATGGACATGTAAATTAGCAGGGAGACAAAATACAACCATCCCAATTGTATAGGTTATATTGCATTTACATACTGATACTTATTTTTTGAGGGGCGCTAGCTAGCCCCTCCAATGCATGGCTTTTGATAGCCCTCCAAGCAGAACCCAATGGTACTGAAGTTTCTGACATTTTTGACGACCCAGACCATGGGGTCCTGTTCCAGCAGTACCCTGCCACCTGGTACGCGGACATAAATACAACATAAACACTGTGGATAACGCCTGTCTGCGCTCTTTGACGACTTTTTTTTCGTGTGAGGGCTTCTGAATCTGTGAAGTATAAGTACCTATACATACCGCTGCGAATATCTCCTGTGGCGCGGAAGCCGTTAAGTATTTTTAATCTTTGTTTGACCTATTTGGTCGCTTTGGTTCTTCTTTTCCTTCCTTGTTTATTGACACCTCATTGTACCGCCTATCTGGCTAGCTAGTGGCGCTATAGCTATGACAGAGCAGATCAGAGGCAGGGACGTAGCCGGCACAAGCCAACCGCACATCGGGAGGCGGTACAATTGGATGTCAATAAACAAGAAGAATCAAAGCGACCAAATCTTAACGGCTTCCGCGCCACAGGAGATATTCGCAGCGGTATGTATAGGTACTTATAGTTCACAAATTCAGAATAACTCAAACAAAAAAAGGCCGTCAAACGCCGCAGATACGATGTTAGCGAGCATATTTATGTCCGCATTCCAAAATTCCCATACGAAAATATAGATATGGACAGGGACCCTACACAAAGCGACATCCAAATTTCAGAAAAGCTTTATGGAGGGTTCCGAGAGGGGCTAGGCTTTTGAATATTGGGTTATGGCAGCAGGATTTTTAGTTTGTCTAGACAGAGAACGTATGACGATGGTTTTCAGCCAATTCTATGGACTTTGAGGATATTACAATGTTTGTTTAGTGTGTGATTTGGAAGAAATGTAATATTAAATTCATTTTTTGTTTTACTGCTCATTATATGATGAAATAAGACACTTATTATGTTGTAAAATGACAACTATTTGTGTTAACTCTTTCTGGTTAGATGATTATGAAAAACTTGTTTTAGGAAAGGTGTTTTTGTTTTAGCAGATTTCTTATGTAAAGCTTGGGGAAGGGGAGTTAGAAAAAAACTGTTTTCATTTTATTGTACACTTTTGTACACATTTGTATGGTGTGTCCTATCTATCTATCTATCTACAGTATCTATCTATCTATCTATCTATCTATCTATCTATCTATCTATCTATCTATCTATCTATCTATCTATCTATCTATCTATCTATCTATCTATCTATCTATCTATCATGTTTAGAGCATTTAGAGAGCACTTAAGAACCAGCCAAGTATATGGACTTTGATATAAAAAATGTACAATGTTTGTTTAGAGTACTTTAGAGCACTTAGTGGCCAGCCAAGTCTATGGATTTTACATGTTTGTTTAGAGCACCTATTCTTTAAACCGTTTGCCAGCCAACAAACTTTAATGTTTGTTTAAGGCACTAAAGGACAATGAAAGACGTCATGATGCTGATATAAATACAGTGGGCGCACCTCACTTCACACAAGAGCTTTTTTTGTTACACAGTTTTAAAAAGTTTCCCTTTGTCCTCTTGAATTCATGTAGGCATAGCCTAATACTGGTGAAAACACATGTTACTGCCCTTGTGCCCTGGCTGGACATGGAGTTTTAAAGATATATATATATATATATATATATATATATATATATATAGCTGTTATATTCTTTACATTTACCTGTTTCCTGTTGCCAAAACATATTTTAAGAGCAAGGTGTTTTTCTTTTCTTTTCTTTTTGTTTGCCTTGAGCAGTCTTGAACATTTTGGAAGACAAGCTTTCATCTTAATGTCCCCCAGCCATCCTGCTTCATCCTATTTCTTCTAAGTGAGTGCTGATATAGGCTAGGCTAATAGTCTTCTCGGGCCAAATCTCATTGGATGTGTGTGTGGAGGTCAAAGTGCACCACACTCAGTTTATTTACCCATTACTTAAGAGGAGATAGCTTCATGCTGAAAACACGCAGTGGCCTGTAAGCATCTTGAGTTAGATCTGTGTGCATTGTGAGTAACACAGTCTTAGAAATCCAATTAAATGTTCTTTTATTTTCTTTATACCGTATATTGGCACAATTAAGCTTGGAAGCTCGGAAGCTCATAATCTGCATTGTGAGCTTGTACATCGGCTATTCTCGCTGATTGTTTGCCACAGAATAGGGATGCTAGGGTTCAAGTTGCTAATGATAAATAATTAGATATTTTCAAGCCCCGGTGCTTTTTGTCCAGATCCTGATTAGTGTTTTATGAGGCGTCCTGTAGGAGGTCGGTAGGAAGAGCAGCACTACCATTGATTTATCTTAACAAATTATTGACCTGAGGGCCTCTTCAGCTGACGTGGGGGATGTGATAATAGCAGCAGTGGACGATGTTAGTGGCATTTAAAATGTTACTGCTGCTTAGATGGGGGATCATTAGAAATGAGAATTCACTGCAGAGACAAAATTAAATGCATTCTAAAGGGTACATCTGATTGATTTGACATTTTATTCACCAACAACTTTACAATGCGCATTTCATTCACACACCGTCCGTCGGCGGAGGAAACCATGCAAAACCAGCGTGCTCATCAGGAGAAGTTAGGGGTTCAGTGTCTTGCTCAAGATAACACAGAGTAGGAGATCGAAGTGGAATATTCCAATTCCCAACGGGGCTGCTCTACTGAGCCACGGCCGTCAATCATAAAGCATATATTTGTACTTATCTGTCAAAACCTGTGGTCCTTTGAATGCAGGTGTTTGTGTAAACTGAGTGCTCGGTGTTGGGGTTGGACAGTTTTGGGGTTATTTCAGTGAGAGTTATTTTGGTTTGGTGACAGGATTAATCCACGTTGGGTTCCTCATGTTCAGCTGGTGGCTGTTATGTGGAAACTATCCTTGCAGGACGCTGCAAAGCCACTTCACACTAATCATCACCTTCCTGTAGCTCGCAAGGCGAGATACGTTTTATTTGTATAGCACATTTCAACAACAAGGCAAAGGAAACACAGCTATACAATTATAAAATGGCAGCAGCTCTATGGGGGGGGGTCCCCAGATGACAGTGATGTGACAATTTAAGGACTTTTACGAGGTATACAGGTACCTAGCACCTGTATACTGTATCTATCTTTTGTCCAGGAACAATACATCTTTATTTGTATTCATACTGCAATGCAATGCATGCATGCATAACATGTACTGTAAAAGTGTCTACAAATGGAATTTGTACACTTTGTCATTGCATAGACGAACGCTAACTATGCCCATGGTGTTTTCTCTTCAGGTATCTCCTCCTTTGCCATCCAGCCCGCTTCCATCGTGGTGACGGAAGGCTCCGTCGCCAGGTTTTCATGCAGAATCACTGCCAGCCCTCCTCCCATCATCACATGGGAGTTCAATCGTATTACATTACCCCTGGCCACTGACAGGTACAGTACAGCATGCGCTTTGATGATTCCTGTGAAGAACTGTAACAGCCCCAGATCCACAATGTTACAATGCTATGTCCTCTTCCAACATGTTATCTTTCTGTGTTTAATCGTGTGTTTGCTTTGTGTTGTGTTGATGACAGAATCACAGTGTTGCCCAGCGGGGTCATTCAGATCACCGGCGTGCAGCAAGCAGATGCCGGAAATTACCGCTGCATGGCTACCAACATCGCAAGCCGTCGCCGGAGCACAGAAGCCACTCTTACTGTCACCCCAGGTGTGTGATCTCACTCTGTTAACGACTTAAGCCCTATTGTTTTGCTGCATTGCATGGTGACGTCTTGCAAAAATAGCTCATCTACGAGCTCACACTGCATCGCCATTGGAATATCTGCACGCGGCACGCTGAAATGGGCATCGAGTCTCGGAGATTGATGTCCGATGAAGATCCATACCTCCATCCATGAAGACCTAAACATCACTAATAAGTGAATTAACCACTTATTTAAACCCTTTGTAATACAAATGGCACCAAATGGACCCTTATGGGTCCACTTGGTTCCATTTGTACACTCTCAGGTTCCATTTGTATTACACTCTCAGTGTTTCAAGTGACCCAACATGCACAATAACAGCACCAAAATGGAACAGAGCTTTCATTAGTATCATCGGTAACACCCTTAGAGTATATATGAATAGAGAAGGCACCCAGAGGAAACCCTGAGGCGAAATGGACATAGTGGCCGAATTTGTCATTGCAGCTCGAGCCAGCGCTGCTCCGTTGACTATCATTGCGCACGTTCATGTGATTGGGGCCATGACACGTGAACGAATGTTTCATACGTGAACGCGCACAAACGGCACAATGATAGTCAACGGCAGCGTGTTCATGTGTTTGGGGCAAATCCATCCCAGAATGCACTCTGTTCCTACCAGGAAGGAGGAGTGAAATCGCCTCATGCGCTTTTGAGCAACTTAATGCAAGTGGATGGGAGGAGAACTCGGGTGTCTTCTCTATTCATATATACTCTATGGTAACACCTGTGAAGGATGACTAGGGATTAGGCGTGTGTGCATAGAGCTCATTGGGTTGAACGTGGACTGTTTTCACCTCCTTCCCTCCTCTCACCCGCAGCCCCCAGCCCCAAACTCCCCGAAAGGCCGCACATCACTGCTGGGCCGCAGAACCTCACTGTGTCCTTGCACCAGAATGCCATCCTGGAGTGCATGGCGACGGGACACCCCAGGCCCATCATCTCCTGGAGCAGAGCCGACAGCAAGTCCATCGACGTGTACAACACCAAGGTGCTGGGCAACGGCAACCTCATGATCTCGGACATCAAGCCCCAGCACGGAGGAGTGTACATGTGCAGGGCGACCACGCCCGGCACGCGCAACTACACCATCGCCTCCGCCAATGTCACTGTGCTCGGTAAACGCTCAGTCTACCTTTTGTTCTCAACCTTTTTGAGGGGCACCATGAAAATGACGTCATATGGCAGCCAAGACTATGGACTTTTAATGTTTGTTTAGAGCCAACATAGAGTATCAGCCAAGTCTATGGATTGTTAATGTTTGTTTAGAGCACGTTTAACAAACAGTAGCAGCCAAGTCTATGGACTTTTAATGTTTTTAAGGGCACTAAACGTGACATCATATGGCAGCCAAGTCTATGGACTTTTAATGATTGTTTACAGCACTTTAAACAAACATTACCCCACTTCACACAACTGTGATGTTTAATTCCAAGGATCCCCTGTTTGATATCGTCGCTGTGTACTACAGTGTCACACAAAAGCATAAAAAGTGGATCCACAAGCTCCAAACGTTTCGAGCCCCGTTTCGATCTGCTACTTTTGCTATTTTCAACAGAGACGATACGAAATAGGCTACAAACTGCTGAAAATATTCACTTTCATCAGTGGGGTGAGGGGTTCGTTCTGCTGCTGCATTTCAGCACCGATTTAGCAGACAATATTACGTTACTGTTACTTGCAATAGTCCGGGCATTTATTTCATAATGTTTTTTCGCCAGGCGTTTGGTGCTCTCCAGACCCTGCGCTTGGTTCCCTGGACTGCAGCCCCCATAAAGCCCATGCGTTGAGCCGCGCCTGGCTGCAACTAATCAAATTAAATATGGATTTAAGTGTGCCCAGAGCCATGGGTGTGTCAACGTGCAAGCAGAGGCGGTTGTAAACAGTGTTGTTAGTGCACATTCACCGACCTAAATCTAAAACACCCATTATTCATTTGATTATATGCAGCTGTGTTGCTTACATCACAGTACAGTCTCATGCAGCCTGTCAGGTTTTTAATCTGCTGTAGTTTTTAACCTGAACTGAAAAAACAAACTACAAAAGAGTTTCATTCCCCAGTACATTGTATGCCAAGTCATACTGAGTTAATAGTTTCATTATTCTAATGATTTATTTCATGTTAATGTTGTGATGCGATTGTACACGTCTCATTGTTTGGATGTGTTCTGTGTGTGAAGCGCCACCAGCCTTGGTGGAGTGGCCTGAGAGCCTGACACGCCCCCGCGCGGGCACTGCCCGCTTCGTGTGCCAGGCTGAGGGGGTTCCCACGCCACTCATAACCTGGCTGAAGAACGGAGAGAAGGTTCACTCCAACGGTCGCATCAAGATGTACAACAGGTATTTGTCACACAAACCTTTTATCTCCATATTTAAAAAATAATGTTACTACTAGAGTTACTACTTACTACTTACATCTAAGTTTCTACTTAGATGACACGCTGCAAAGCGTGTGCCTATGGGCTATAGTTCCAAACATTGCTCCTATGGCTGGAACTATCCCATTGAGATAGAATGAGCACTTCCACATTCCATTGTTACAATGGGAGTCAACGCTAGTGTCGCCACTCTCTTACTATATTATTCTGCTTGGATGTAGCTGAAGTAGCTAGATGTAGCCAAAACACCCCCAAGGCGAGTGACAACAACGGGAAGTATGATTACTTCTAATGCGACAAGCGATGGGACCGCGATGGGCCGTCAAAAACATAATCTTTGGTTAGAATTGGATGGATTGATTTAGATCAAGAGTTATTCACGTTTTAAGATTTTCGATCTCATCCACTAAAATGGAGGGTGACCACTTTGGATGACGTCCCGACCGGAAATGACATTGAATGTTACCCAACAGGCGCTCCCAGCTATGATATCATTAATGTTCCGTCCTGTGATTAATCTCCGTCCTGAGCGCTGAGCGTAACTATTTGATAGGACGTAGACCTCCGTTTATGCCGCTCAGTGTGTTAATGAATGCTATTTTCAGTTTGGTACTACAATTTAATGCAACACTTTTGTACTTTTACCCGAGTAACATTTTGAATTCAGGACTTTTACTTGTAAAGGAGCATTTCTGCATTGTGGCGTATTGCTGCTTTTGCAAATGTTATAGTTTTAAGTTCAGCCAAAAAACTTTTGATGATGAATTGAATACATAGGACCACAATGGAAACAAGCCTTCAGTGCCTTATTTTTGTGTTATCCTTATTAGCATTGCTTGCGTAATTGTACTTGCTGTGCTGTTTGCAATTTGTTCAAGTATTCAATCGATCGATCAATCAATCAATCAATCAATCAATCAATCAATCAATCACTCAGTCAATCAATTAATCAATCAATCAAATCACTCCTCCGCCACTGCAGCAAGCTGGTGATCAACCAGATCATCCCGGAGGACGACGCCATCTACCAGTGCCAGGCGGAAAACGAGCGCGGCTCGGTGCTGGTCATGGCGCGGCTCATCGTGGTGATGTCCGAGGACCGGCCCAGCGCGCCCCGCAACGTCCGCGCCGACACCGTGTCCAGCTCGGCCATCCTGCTGGCGTGGGACAGACCCCTGTACAATTCGGACAAAGTCATCGCCTACTCCGTGCACTACATGAAGGCAGCAGGTAAGACAGCGACCGAAAAGCCTGGCCGACCATGCTCTCATCATGTATTTTCTGTGGTTCTGACCCAAGCAGTGGTTTAATGTCAAGGATAGATCCCCCATAACTCTGATAGTGTACACATGGAACCAAATTGATTTGTAAAGGGTCCTCTTGGTTCCATTTGTACACTCTCAGTGTTCCTTTAGCTACCAATCATTTAGCTGGGGACCCCCTGTAACCCCCGGCCTCAAGGACCCCTGGGAGTCCCCTTATCAGACAAGTTCTGGAGCTATTGCCCTGAACGTCCATATCTAAAATCGCCACTGTTACAGATGCAAGAACAGTGGATTGTGTTTCAGCAATGCCAACTTTCTAGGAAGAGAAAGGCTGTATTTTGTTTCCATTGGCTTGGAAATCCCCACTGATGATGATGTAATTGGTGGGCAAGCAATATATGGTTGAACATAAGTGTTCCTTTAACTGTTAAAGGAACTTATTATGTTCAACCGTATCTTGCTTTCCCACCAATTACATCATCATCAGTGGGGATTTCCGAGCCAATGGAAACAAAATACATCATCATCAAACTAACCCATCTACAAGCCAACAAAGACACGTTGTTAACATGTACAGTAGACTTGTACAGCAAGTGAAGAACTTGCTGTTGACACTCATACTATGGAGTGTAAATTAGTGGGTGTTTATTTTACCCACTTGAACCCCAGCATATTCTGGTGGGAACATTAGCCAAAAATACCAGATCTACAAGCTCGTAGACCTATTCAAGCTTGTAGAGCTTGTAGATCGGCTATTTTTGGCGAAGAGATTTGATAGATGTGAAAATAGTGGTCAAAGTACAGTTGCAACTCAAGTCCAGTTCTCTAAGACGTCAGGTTAAGTGGTCAACTCGGTCATGCTCTCGTCATGCATTCTATTGAATGTATGGAGACGTTTAATGTTAATGTTTAATGTTAATGGATTTCCACGTATAGCCTCGGGCCAGTTTCAAACACTTCCCCTCCGAGTGGAATGTGGGAGGTGAACCATCTGTTGTCAATAGTGGTGCTGGTGGACAGAGGTCAGGGGAAGAGGGTGATTACTCCACCGAAATAAGAACAACAGCTTTCTCTCTGCAAACAGGAATGCTCTTCTACACACCAGTGGTTCCCAAACCACTCAGGTTGAGACCCAAAAGAGGGATTAAACATTTATCCGGGACACCCAAAATACTGAAAATAGCAGATCTACAAGCGATTTGAGCTTGTAGATCGGCTACTTTCACTACTTCTTAAACATTTGTTTTCTATTATGGAATGTCTTCCATTTATAATTTTTTTATTTTAAGAAATTGCTGATTTTATTTTTTTAATTCATGAAAAATCTAGCTTTCTTGCGAGCAATAAAAATGTCGGGGGTGCATACTTAGTTTAGACTAGTCATTGGTTAGACATGGGTTAAGGTTAGGTTTAGGTGTGCTGCCCCGTGGGAGGTTAGGGTTAGGGTGAGGGTTCGAGATAGGTTGTAGTTGTAGGACTAATGACTGGTCTAATCAATGACTAGTGGGCGCCCGCTGGCCTAGTGGTCCAGGTGCATGCCACAATAGGCTCTGGCCTGACGAGTTCAAGTCCTGTTCATGATGACCTTTGCTGCATGTCTCTCCCCTTCTCTCTCCCTCTTTCCTGTCAATCTTCACTTGAAACTAAAAATAAATAAAATAAATGTTTTGGAACCGGTTCATTCTACGCCAGTGCTTTTCAGCCTCTCGTCAGCTCTGGACCAGTCAGGTGGAAACCTCATATTTATATCCCAAAACCATTACTTTTCAGGAAATGGAAAAAATAAACCGTGTTCACAAACGACTCATTGGTTCAATACTATTTAAACCCACAGACAGCCTTAACCACTTTCACTTATTGATTATTTTTCTTTCAAATATTTTGTGACTTTTTTACAATCCTCAAGCCTCCACCCCACCTCCCCACCACTATACAGTTAGAAGGCTATGTTATGCCTTCCTATATTTGGTAAGAAGGCATGAGTAATTTCTATTTAATCGAAAGAAGATCTTAAAGCTGGATTTATACTTAGTTGTGCCGGTGTGAAAAATAGCCAATCTACGAGCGACCGACGTGAAACGGTGTGTGTGTGTCACCGCAACAAATGATATCAAGTCAATATCCCTTGACGGTATAAACATATACACCATAACAAATAAAAGGCACGGTATATATTATGCAATGACATTATACACATTTATTCGTTTTAAAACATGTTCCCATTGACCAGCGGTAATTATGCCGTGGACCAGCAGTGGTCTGTGGACGTGTGGTTGAGGAACGTAGCTCGCCGGTTTGCGGCCGTGTGTAGAGAGTTATAGAACACGCGGGCAGGATGCCCTGGGCTTTATTAAGCTCAGGATGCAGGATACAACTATTCATGAAACCACAAAGCCTGCAGTGTTGTGGCAGAGACCCCCTCGGGTCCTTCATTTCTCCTGGGAACCTCATCACTTCCACAACAAGGAGTCACACCGGAACAATGCAGCATCTCCGAGAAAAAATGTCTTCAGCCTGTGAATTCAAGCACTAACCTTTCATTGTAGACGCCACTGGATTCCCATTGAGAGCAGGGGCGAAATGTACAGACTCCAGGCAACGAAAGAAGCACCTGCTTGGATTATGTGGTTAATACGGAAATAGAGGGAGAGGAAAGAAAGAAAAGAAAACAAGTTCAACAATTTCTCTCTAGTTTCCCCCCTTTTGTCTGTGTTATGTGTCAAGTATTTTGTGCTCTTGATCAGAGGTTCTCAAAGTGGGGTCCGGGGGTCCATGGGGGGGGGGGGTGTTCCTGGCAGGTCCTCAGATAGTTTGGAACCAATCAGACCCTTACCGATGTGTAACTGTCAGTAACAGGTGTCCATCGTGGCCTGAATGAATGCCAAAACTGGGGGTCCTTGAAAGGGATAAAAGTTTTAGAAACCATGTCCTTGAATAAGAATCATTCATTGACATTGACAGTAATACTAAACACACACACACTCTGACTGCACCTGAGTTCACATGGCGGAAGCTCACAGCTAAATGGAAGCGCTGCTGAATGGAAGGACTAATTAGTCTGGTTAATGGAATGTGCTGTAAGTGTTTTTTCCTCTTTTTAAACGCACAGGAAGGCAGGTTTTCTTACACTATTCAGGGAGGAGCAGTGGTGCATTCAGGCTACATACAGACAAGGTTTTCTTAGATTAACCTCAAGGATGTTGTTTACCAGCTCTGCGTAAATTAGCCTTTCACAGACTTCTGTGCGCAGAGGCCACGAGTGAGTCTTTTTGTGTGACTCTGTTAAGCCCTTTTCAGACAGGGGTGTGTGTGTGTGTGTGTGTGTGTGTGTGGGGGGGGGGGGGGGTGGGGTGGGGGGGGGGGGCATAGCAGTGCATTTGGCATTTAAGTTAAATGCCATGATATATTTGACCAAATATCTATATGATAACCCCCCCCCCCCCATTTTGAAACCCCCCCAAAATAAATTTATCATGACATTTATTTGTATCTTTTTCTGTTCCCAGGGTTGAACAACGAGGAATACCAGGTCGTCATTGGCAACGATACGACCCGGTACATCATCGATGACCTGGAGCCTGCTCGTAACTACACCTTCTACATCGTGGCCTACATGCCCATGGGAGCCAGCCGCATGTCAGACCATGTCTTCCAGGAGACCCTCGAAGACGGTGAGGCATTTACCCTGGCATAAAACATTTGATTCTGTGGAGATTTTTGAGGGGCGCTCCTATATGCCCACGTGTGTGTGTGTGTGTGTGTGTGTGTGTGTGTGTGTTAAAAAAGAACACCCATGTGAAGTGAGGGGCGCTCTTATCATCGTACATCATCATGACGTAAAATAGACACTATGCCTATTTGTTCAGAAATGCACTATGACATAAAATTCTCCATTCAGTGTCAAAGAGAATTTAATGTTTGTTTGTGGGCGGTAACTAAAAGCTGGATGTAGGAGGGGCTAGCGCCCCTCAAAAAGTGAGGACGCCAAAAGTGATTGGCCGGAATGTGATGATGTATGATACTAGGGGCTGGATTTTGAAGATGCGTTTTACAATGGGGTAATACATAAATTGCCCTCGCTCTGCGCACATTCGTATTATGAAAGGCTATCGGCCCGTGTTGAACGCACACACATATGGCATACGGCGTTCCTGAATATTTTAGCATTGTGGGAGTGTCCATATGTTAATTATTTTCGCTTTGCGCAATTTGCTATTAAGCCCCTTGACCTAAAAACACTCAGCGCATAACGATTAGGCGTGGGTCTGACCACCTCATAAACGCAAAAAGCACTGTTTGATTGTACACTTGAGCGGCTCTGGGAGGCTGCTAGAGTGTTGCCATGTCTGTTTATTATAAGCGGCTTCTTTTTCTGTAAAGTTGCTTGTAAATATTGGTAGTTGTACTATTTGTGGTTGCTTTTCTTGTTTCTAAAGTGGTTATTTGGGCTTTTCTCCTAATGTTGTTTAAACCAGTGATCCTCACACAGCACATTCCCATGTCAAGGATCCCCAGATGAATGCATTTGCCCAACTAAGGACGGCTAATCCAAAAATTAAATAATTTTTTTCCAAGATTACTTTTGAAAATAGCAGATCTATACCAGCTCACAATGCATCACATTCATTCATTAAAACTATGAACTCTGACTGCAGGGGGATATATATAATGATCATTATAACAATGTGCAAGAACATATTTAAAAAGAAGGAAGAACTTTATATTTGTAGACAATCAAAATATGTTTTTTTTTTTTTTTTTTGCGTCTTTTTTTTGTAAAATGTTGAGATTAGAAACGGCCATAATTCTTTCATTTCTCAACCTTAAAAATAAATAAAAACATCTCCATAATCCGTGGGAAGTTTGCTTTCATATGCTGTATCACACCCGATTCAAGTCCTTAAGTCCTGTCTCACTGCTCTGTGTCCTGTCTCACTGCTCTGTGTCCTGTCTCACTGCTCTGTGTCCTGTCTCACTGCTCTGTGTCCTGTGTGCTGTCTCACTGCTCTGTGTGCTGTCTCACTGCTGTGTCCTGTCTCACTGTCTCTCTGCATTCTATGATCCTATAGTTTACTGAGACGCTACACTGTCTCTGCATTCTATGATCCTATAGTTTACTGAGACACTACACTGTCTCTCTGCATTCTGTGATCCTATAGTTTACTGAGACGCTACACTGTCTCTCTGCATTCTGTGATCCTATAGTTTACTGAGACACTACACTGTCTCTGCATTCTATGATCCTATAGTTTACTGAGACGCTACACTGTCTCTCTGCATTCTATGATCCTATAGTTTACTGAGACGCTACACTGTCTCTCTGCATTCTATGATCCTATAGTTTACTGAGACGCTACGCTGTCTCTCTGCATTCTATGATCCTATAGTTTACTGAGACGCTACACTGTCTCTCTGCATTCTATGATCCTATAGTTTACTGAGACGCTACACTGTCTCTCTGCATTCTATGATCCTATAGTTTACTGAGACGCTACACTGTCTCTCTGCATTCTATGATCCCAGTGTTGTTTTTGGCAGCCATTTTTTAGTCTTAGTCAGTCTTAGTCATTTGGAAAAATGCTTAATTAGTCTTAGTCAGTCTTAGTCATTTCTATCCTTGATAGTTTTAGTCGACGGAAACTCCTAAGGGTTTTAGTCATTTTAGTAAAAGGTTTTAGTCAATTTTTAGTCAAAATGTAAAAAATGTCTTTAAATAAAATGTCTATAGCTACAGGTATTAATACATTGGCATTGGAATCAAGGTTGACAGGTTGTCATTGTCATATGAAGCTATATGATTCCCTGCTTTCATAGAATGGAATAGAATGGAATAATAAATAGATGGAAAGTACATAGTGTTATTAAGGCGGACTCCTTCTAACTATATGTCGTCTTTAAAATGCTAAGAGCGAAGACCATATACCATCGGGGCCACAGGCACAGCATTAAGCAGCAGCATTCAACTCATTCCTTCATCATGACTTGAATGAAATAAAATATAATAAACGTTATTTTACTGGTGTTTTTCAATAGAAACAAATTATTTTGAGGCATAAAGGTGACAGCATGCAGTGCAATAGGAATAATTAACCCAAATGTGACAAAGTCATGTCATGTCTTCTATGGTGCCAGCCTGAAGAAATGTAATACCACGACCCCCAAAGTGCGCATTCCGTATGTGACATCAGCTGACTGATGAAGAGAATAGTACGGACATGTTGATTGGGTACGTCTCAAACACGCCTTAAACACACCCATGACTAATTCAAGGCCGTTTTGCGCAATCCACGGGGTGTCGAAAGCGCTTCTTAACATGCCCAAAATTGCAATATGACATACAACACGCCCCCAGCTCATAAAACTGTATGTATTACCCCATTGTAAAACGCATCTTCAAAATAAATCCAGCCCTAAGAGCGCCCCTCACTTCACACGAGTATTATTTTTTTATAATGAATTGCATTTTTATAATGAATTGCATTTTTTTAGTGCTCAAAGCGCTTTACAATGGTTCATTCATTCATACATTGGGAGGTTTATATCATATACTATATTTAATAAATACCCTTTGTTTTATGATTATATTAATTTTTCTCCCCACAGAATCAAATGTATGGTCATGATTTTTTGGAAATTTTTATGGGAAATATGAATGGTTCTGGATCGGTGGAACCATAAAATGGCCAGCACTGCTCCCATTGCCCTATATAGTTCAGAACATTACTGTATATTTCCAAACATTACTGTATAGTTCCAAACACTACTGTATGTATAGTTCCAAACATTACTGTATAGTTCCAAACACTACTGTATGTATAGTCCCAAACATTACTCTATAGTTCCAAACACTACTGTATGTATAGTTCCAAACATTAATCTATAGTTCCAAACACTACTGTATGTATAGTTCCAAACATTACTCTATAGTTCCAAACACTACTGTATCCGTACTACATATTCAGTGTGTTTCCACAGAAAATGATTTGACTCAGAACCCTAAAAGTTGGTTCGGACCTGGAACCAAAAATTGAAAAAAGAAAAAATATCTAGAATGGAACCAGTTCTAGGACCAAAGTTCTTTTGGTAGAAAAGGGGGTGGGAGGAGAAGGAGACAGGAAGTGGTCGAACTATACAGTATCATTTGGAATAGCTACCAGCTCACGTTGCGAGCTTGTAGATTGGCTAGGTCTTCAGTAAGTAAGAACATGCCCCTTCTCCTCCATCAAACCCAGAATGTAATGAACAAAACCCACCTAACAAAACCTATGTTTCTATGTCAGTGGTTCTCAAACTATTTCATGTCTGATGACCCCAAAAAGTATGTGTATTTGGCCGCCGACCCCATCTCAAAATATGTTGTTCCAGGGACCCCCCAGAAGCAAAGATATGAGTTAAAAACATTTGCCATGTGCTATTTTTCAACAGCTAAAGTTTAAAATTATGGTTAAAGTGATTTTCACGGGTCAAACTAAACAAGTCCTCGTGCTGGTTCTCCTCCACACCACAGTGCCGCTGCGGGCCCCGGAGCTGAGCCTGACCAGCCTCAGCCCCACGGACATCCAGGTGTCGTGGCAGCCGCTGCCGGACAAGCTGAGCCGCGGCCGCGTGTCCGCCTACCGCCTGTCCTACCGCACCGTCGCCGAGCAGGCCGCCAGTCAGATGGAGCTGCTGGGAGACACCACCGCCCACCTGCTGGAGCGCCTGCAGCCCGACACCATCTACCTGCTGCGCATCGCCGCTGCCACCGGCGTGGGCTGGGGAGAGCAGTCGGCCTGGACCTCCCACCGCACCCCCAAGGCCTCCAGCGCCAAAGGTACGAAACGCCAGAGACTGTCCAGTCTTTTTTTGTTTTTTGTTTTTGTTTTTTGCTTTTATATATATATATTTTGACAACTTTAACGATGCATGTAGCAGGACGTGTGAGTTATGTATGAGGAGTGTGTGTGTGTGTGTGTGTGTGTGTCTGTGTGTGTGTGTGTGTGTGTGTGTGTGTGTGTGTGTGTGTGTGTGTGTGTGCGCACGCACATGTGTGCTTGTGTTACGGCCCCAGCCTAGGGGAACGTATGGAACCCCTCTCTCCAGAATGACCATCTAAAGCTGTTTTCTGGAAAAACCTCAATATTCAAATTGTTTATCCAGGAACCACTTTTGTTGCTATACAGTATATAGCAACATATATATTCTGCAAAAATATAAATATCGGACAACTTAGGTTTTTAGAACCGGCCTCATGCAGGTCTACATGGGTTAAGTTTTAAGGATATGCCCGCATGAAGAAGAGCTTTTGCTCTAATAATCTTGTTAAGGCATTGCGTTTTGTTACTCGCTGACCTTTGGCCTGCAGTGTCAGTAACATTGGAATGGCTTCAGTCATGGGTCATAAAGAAGAGGGACCCAGGCCTCCGGGAGCGCAGGAGAATAGGGCCGTTCAGAACCCAACATCTGAGGCTTTGGGGTGGGGGTTGGGTTGACGATGGGGGAGGATTCTTATTTTTTTCCCATCTCTGTTTTCTTTTTTTATCTCTTGTTTTCTCGACGTCTCCATGTATATGCACAGGAAAGGGCTCTTCATTGGTCATTGGTTTTAAAGAACGACAAGCTCACAACACGAACACGTCACAATCATGACACGTTGTGAGCTTGTTTATCTGCTATTTACTGCATGCAACACCATCATGCTCCTAACCTAAGGTATAAATCAGGCTACTTGCTCACAGTGCTTGCAGTCTTGCCACATGTAGGTAGGAGTGAAGGTTATAGGTGGACTTTGTTGTGGCTGGTTCCTGGAAAAATAGAGAGTAACGTTTCTGCCGAATAATTCTAACATAAGCCGTTTATTACGGGTACAAATGGTAAATGGTAAATGGTGCATTTATATAGTGCCTTTATCCAAGGCGCTTTACATAGATTGTGCATCACATTCACCCATTCACACACATTCATACACCGATTGCGGCGGAAGCCATGCAAGGTATACCAACCAGCACACCGGGAGCAATTTGGTACAGGCTTTAGTTCCGACATACTATTGGTCCAACTGTCATTAGACCGACAACCTACCTCAAAGCCTAACCTAACCATAACCGCAAGCATGGGAGCAGCGTATGTTCGACCGCATGTCCGACCGTTGTTTCCGCATGTCGGACCTTTGGTGTGTCGGATCTGCGTGTGCATCCCATTTCTTACAATGGCGGTCTGCGAGTGGGGAAAATGGAAGTGAAAGTGACTGGCGCAACTAACTGCCCTCTATGGCTGTCCCATAAAAACTTGACTCTGTGAGTCTGTGACCCACAAATGAGTCCCGACCCACTGTTTGGGAAACAGTGCTCTAATCTAATGTGATCCTTCTTGTGTCTCTACAACAGTCCCTCTGGCTCCTGAACTGCAGCTGGAGCCTCTGAACTGTACCACCATCGTGGTGCGCTGGAAACTGAGCCCAGGGAACTCTGCCAGTGTGCAGGGCTACAGGCTGTTCTACCACGAGGAGAGCCAGCAAGAGAACGCGCCCATCCAGCTGAGGGCTGCCGATAACACTCACACCATTGGAGGCCTTGGTGAGTTTATGTTTTATATTTTATTTTATTTCTTAACCGCTTTTAACCCATTCTGGGCGGGAACCCCTTTTGGTAAAACTTTAGCTATAAAAGAATCGCAGACCTACAAGCTCATAGCGCGGCACTCGGTGCTGCGCTATGAGCTTGTAGGAATCCAAAGTGACTTACAAGTGTGAGATCGGAATAAGCATAGACTCAGTTATGATCTCTAGTCAACAAATAATATGCTACGTATCTGTTCAGTATTTGGATGTTTTCCAGGCATGGTTGAACGACAGTAGAGAAATGTTTTGTTTGTTTTTGTACAAATGTATGTTGTTTTTAATGAAATAGCCACTAGTTTTTGTACAAATGTATGTGGTTTTGAATCAAAATAGCCACTAGTTTTTGTACAAATGTATGTGGTTTTGAATCAAAATAGCCACTAGTTTTTGTACAATTCACTATCGCAAATTAATAATTCATAAACCCTTTTGCGACAGTAGTGTGCGGCCGGTCGTCAGTAAAGTCCCACCAAGCAACACCTGGACTCGTCTCAGGCTCACAAATCAGCACACCCGTGCGAGGAACGCTGCGATAGTCTTTTCACCCCCTCCTGCTCCTACAGTGCTCCTCTCTCTATAGCGCCGCGCCGCCGCTCTACTGACAAATCTGACTGATTTACAAGTCAGCTGCTGACCACCTGGTTGCCCCTCCCCCCTTTAGGCCACAGATGGTCAGTTGTCCAGTGAGTTGGCCTGGGACCTCTGTCCTCTCCTCTCTGTCCTAGCTGACCCACAGGCCAAAAGGAGCCTCTCTACCGTCCAGCCCTGTCCACCAGCTGTTGGACGGACATTGAAATCCTGCAGAAGGAGAGGAGGGGGTGGGTTCTCTTTCTAAAGCCTAAAGGAAGCCCCCGGTTTGGGACTCGTGAAAGGACACGTACAGCCAATTAATCAATCACGACTTTGACTGTCTGTCAATAGAGCCTCTACTTTCTGCTGCCTGGCTGGCACCGGCTCTACTACTCCTCTAGGGGTACGCAGAGGTACTGCAGGTGGTACATTTGAGAAAGAGGGAAGATACAAAATAATTACACATTTTCTCTTGACAAACTTTGTATGAACCAGCATGCTGTTGGACGGAAGCCTTGTATCTCCAAACCTGTTACTTCTCAGGACATGAAAAAGAAGAATCTATGTTCCGATGGATCTAGTTTATGATTATTTTATAATACTAATAAAGAAATTGTCAGCAATCACAACGAGAACTCCCTTTTAGTTTTTATTTAAAAAAATATTTATTTTATTTGAAAGTGAAAGTGTTTTTTCATTAGCTACTATTTATAAAACCCCACATGGCACTGGCAGTACATTATTGCGTTATTTTTTTTTGAAATATGGACATTCACGGTTTCTATCTACAACGAATGAATCAATCAACCCCTATAGCATGGATTGACATGACAAAATACCTCCTAGGTTGAGAAAGGAAAAGGAAGGATTCCTTTAACTTTCCCCCTCTTTGACAGAGCACTGTGCAAGCTGCGCTTCTGAGGACAGAAAAAAAGGCCTTGCTTTATTGTGACGTGTGATTTATGAGGTTGTTTTATGGCTGCTTTGAGCAGCATTGCTGGAGAGGACCAGGCCAGGACAGCACATCAAAGAGCCTCATTGTGTTTGGCCAGGAGGGACACAAAGGTAGTATATTAGCCAAGAGTCAAACACAACTCAACTCTCTCTCTCTCCACAAAATGTGCTGTAGCCCAGTGTTTCCCAAAGTGGGGTCCGGGGACCCCTAGGAGACCTTGAGAGAGTTCCAGGGGGTCCCCAGCTAAATGATATTTAGGAATGGACCCCAAATGGACCCTTACGGGGTGTACAAATGGAAGATCACAGGATCTACTGAATATGAAGGTATACTGGTGAGGAAGCCTAAATATGTCAGTTCACATGCAGTAGATCCTGTGATCTTTTGTGGCCAGATGTAATTTATTGGGGTCTAGTAAGACTATAATAAATAATAAAAAATATATATCTATAACATTTAGTAAAAAAATACATATTTAGCCCTATGCTTGAATGCCCCCGCCCCCCTGTCAAAAACAGCTAAAATCCCTAAAAAGAAAGAAAGCAGCAAATGAAAATAAATTAACACTCATCTTTTACTTTCTCTAACAACCTAAAACATGAACCTTGGTTGAAAAAAAACTAAAGTTGTCCTTTAACTGGATGGCCGAGTGGACGTGACAACAGCCACCATACAGCACGGAGGGCGTCGCACACAAACAAACATGCTGCTGGTGTGAAAACTACAGCTGAACCTTTTCTGTGTTTTGTTTTTGCGTTGTCACCTTGTATAGCCTTTGTAGGGTCTGTATGTGACAGGAGAGAGTGAGAGAGAGACAGAGAGAGAGAGGAATTGTGTGTGTGTGTGTGTGTGTGTGTGTGTGTGTGTGTGTGTGTGTGTGTGTGTGTGTGTGTGTGTGTGTGTGTGTGTGTGTGTGTGTGTGTGTGTGTGTGTGTGTGTGTGTGAGGGTGTGTGTGTGTGTGTGTGTGTGTGTGTGTGTGTGTGTGTGTGTATGTGTGTGCATACGTGCGTGAGTTGACATTTATGGCCACTGCTCAGGCAGTGCTTGCTGTGGCCAGGGGGTTGGGGGTCTTTCACAGTGCCGAACAAAGCCTCAGAGGCCAACAGGATCTGCATGGGGGGCTGTAAAAGTCAGGTGACCACGGACAGCTCAAAAATGTCCCTTTTAATACAGCCCGCGATAATTTATGGGGGGAGCAAAGGCCTCTGTGATTTACCCCTCTGGGAAAGACAGCAGTGCGGACCACCTTGGTACCTTATGATGTATGTGACAGCATACTGGAACACGTTGAAGGAGCACTCGTTTAACGTTTTCAACCTACCTTCGTATAATTGGTCCTCATGCACTGATGCTCATTGCAAGATGGCACCGTTCCTGTCCACTCACTCTGTGTCTCAGAGGAGGGCTGTGGACAGTTCAGAAACCTGTCCACTCACTCTGTGTCTCAGAGGAGGGCTGTGGACAGTTCAGAAACCTGTCCACTCACTCTGTGTCTCAGAGGAGGGCTGTGGACTGTTCAGAAACCTACCAGTGACATGTGTTTTTATTATTTTGCTGACTCATGCTTGTGGCCTCTATGAGTAATAACCTGAGATAGGCTACTAGTGTTTTTGGTGGACACCTCCAATGGCCTTTAGCTCAAGACCCAAAAGATAAATTAGACGTTTGCCCGGGACCCAAACTAGTGAAAATAGCAGATCTAAAATCTGCAATTCAATCTTGTAGATCGGGTATTTTCACTACTTACTATTTTTTTCGGTCGGGATACCGATTTCATCCAATCAGGAGAGAGAACCCATTTGTCAGCTTAAAACGTTGTAGTATTTCAGATCCAATCTTTTTTTGTTTGTCCCGTTTCATTACTTCCAATTTCACTTGTTTATCCTGACCTGAACGTGTACGAGCTCTCCTCCCTGATTGGATGAAATTGGTACCCTAGACCCGAAAACGCTAATTAACACTTAAATAGATAACAATAAAAACAACTTACAGCACCGTTAAATTATTGCTCTCTGTTCATGTGGTAGCATAATATATACAGTAAAATCCTCAGGATTTTATGTTCCATTTGCTTCCATCTGTATCCTGTCAGGACCCTTGGATGGCATCATCACCTTATTAAGTGGGCATTTTATTCAGGTTGTTGTTGTTTCGCTGTTTTGCATCCACTTCCTCATCTTGATCCCTCCACCCTTCAGGGAGACCCCCCCCCCCCACACACACACACATCCACAACCCCTCCTTTTGCAGGATTTGGCTTGCCCAGATTCCATGTCAAAGGTCGTGGCCCAGATGTCACAACCTCCCTCGCTCCCAAGCCCCTCTGTGTGCTGCATAATGCCGGCAGCTCCATTGTGTTGATGTTGGTCCTGCCGGGTGGAGGTGGTGGAGGTGGAGGTGGGTGGAGGAGTGTGGGATTCTTCCTCTGACTGCTCCTCTTCTTTTAGAGGTCGACACCGAGCCACAAACAAGACAAAAGCCCTGGGGATTGTCCAGAATCTGCCCCTCCGTCCTGGGGCAATAAAATAACACGATGGCGCAAGAAAGGCACAGAGTGCAGAGAGAGAGACAGCAAGAGAGAGAGAGAGAGAGAGACAGAGAGAGAGAGAGAGAGAGAGAGAGAGAGTTGTCCATAGGTGTCATATATCATAAGAAACAAGCTCAGGAACTTGTGGTGAAGCCTTAGCTGAATCTTAAAAGGTCCACACGGCAAAAGAAGACTGTCCATCCTTGACCACTTAAACCCTATAGCGGCCTATATGTCAGTTGAATGGAATCCCCCAGAGGTCTATGATTGGCCCCCTCATTGTCTCCCTCTACATCCAATCACTTCTATTTGGAAATCACTAATCACTTCTATACTACCAGCTCACAATAGGGACGCTATAGGGTTCGACTGGTTGAACACTTTTTTTTATTCGATATTTATTCATACAGGTGTGAGATACAAGACCTCTTGTTGGAGGGGAGACCTGTCCAATATAAAAAGCTTTCAACAACATGAAAAAAAATGAAACATTGAAGTCGTGGCGTTCTGTTCTGTGATGAAGTGTGAAGGTACGAGAGACGAGGAACCCCCGGCCGAACAAAGAGGCTTGTCTCATATTTCACACCCCGTCGTGACCTTAGATTCTTTGAGAGTTTTATCTCGGCCTGACCTATCGCCCCGCTCCGGCTCCACTCTCAAACTCCTCTGCTCTATGGATGGTGGAGGAGGAGGGTCAACTCCACCCTTCTTAATCTCCTCTCAACCCCCCGCACCCTGTGGACTCCTCCCGCCCCCACTCCCACACTAAAACCTTAAAGTTGTTCTGATCGATATCTGATTCATAATAAGAGGTCATGTGGCTATATTAAGATGGTCATGGTAGATTCAGAGTCATCGTGCGGTTACTGCATGGTAGAGGAGCTAGATTCTTGCGCTTGCAGATTGTCTGTTTTCGGTGCACGACAATGGCACGGTTCCATACGCTCTGAGTTAAATAAACACTTTGAGGATTTTGCAGAGTAGACTAGATTGGGGTTCCAGAGATGAAAAAAGAAAAGAAAAAATCAGCTAAATCATGCTCCAGCTTCCCTTTCAGTCGGCTTTTAGCAAGCTGTTTTTCATTTTTCTAATCGACACGGAAATATGAATGAAATGTTACTGTACGTAGTGCAAAAGAAAAATAATCAAACTTAAGGCTTTATAAGCTTCCACGAGTCTCACTAACAACAGGACATTTCCTATAGTGATGCTTGTGATCATACATGTGGAAACACAGTCCATCCATAGGCTCTGTTATCATTGCATCTATTTAAAAATAAATAATAGCATAAGTTAACACACTTCTCCCATTATATCATGTTCCTCTCACATCATGTGAAGCTGTAGCCTACAGTAAAACAAAAAACAAAACAAAAAAACTAACTCTTTGACCTGAGAAGATATTGTTACGTCTCAACCCCACATGCAAATTCCGAGTCAAAACCCTATCTCAGAAATAAAATGGCCATTTCTTTGTTCAAACGGCTTTTGTTCAGATTCGGGCCTCTCTCTCTCTCTAAGGTCATTGATTGTGGTGACCGCTGATGACCAGCAGCTCTGCCTTTCCCAGGGGCCATTGTGGCGTAGGTTTAACCTGGAGAGTTGAATAGGAGTGACCGCTGACCCAGTGGCCAGGCAGGCAGCAGCTCGGACAGTCCCAGAGCCCCAAAGGACAGGGTGACAGGAGGGTGATGGATAGCGGAGAGGAACACCACCACAGCCTGTCCTAAAGCCCTGACTGACCCGGTCTGAACTGACCAGCACACTCAGGGCTGCGCGAGCATCTGTTATTACCAGAGACTCTCACCCTCACCCACAGACGGGTCGTGGCGTGTCGTAGATCGGCTATTTTTCCTTTCTAGATGCTTTTTTTAAAACCTTTTTCAATTTTCAATTTAATTCAATTTTTTGATTTCAATGACCCCTGGCTCGAGATGCATTAGGCCACAGGCTCCCATTCAATATGGTTGATTAGTTCTGGGACTCCACTCTGCAAGTGCACGGTATAAATTCTTAATTTAACTCCGATAATTCCGTTCCATGTGTACACTCACGGGACCCTTTTTCACCAAAATAACGTTGGTTCTAGATTCTTGAAACCTTGGTGCTTTCACGGAACCGGTGGCCATTTTTTTGGTTCCAGTTCTTTTAGGATTCTGAACCAATTCATTTTCAGTGTAAACGCTCTGAACTGGTTCAATATTAGGCAGGGGGAAAAGTGAACCGGTTCAACCCCCGTGGTAAAGGGGGGGGGGGGGGGGGTCCTCACCCAGAACACACATTTTGTATGAATCAGTCAGTATGGAGGTGGATGTACAGTACTGTAGGTAGCTGTCTGTCTGTCCATGCCTCAAGCGATGTCGTTTTGATCTCCATTCATGTGTGTGTGTCCCGTCTCTCTCTATCTCTCTGAACCAACAGACCCGAGGAAGAAGTACCACGTTAAGCTCCTGGGCTACAACTTCATGGGAGATGGATACCAAGCAGACCAGACCGTCAGCACCCCTGGATGCGTCTGTATGTTCCACTCGCACGCACGCACGCAGTTATCATTGTGCTTGTGATCGTGCTTGGCGCAAACAGCCTTTAAACAGTGTAATGTTTTATTACAAGATTGATTGCAGTAGAACTATCTGTTCCAACAACCTGAACGTCTCTCTCTCTCTCTCTCTCTCTCGCTCTCTCTCTCTCTCTCTCTCCTCAGCCGTTAGAGACCGCCTGGTGCCGCCTCCTCCGCCACCGCATCACGTCCACTCCAAGGCCAACAGCTCGTCCTCTGTCTTCCTGCACTGGGGCCGTCCGGCCTTCTCGTCCAGCCAGACGGTCAACTACACGGTCCGCTGCAACCCCGTGGGCCTGCAGAACGCTTCCCTCGTGCTCTACCTGCCAACGTGAGTTACTTTATTGAGACCTGAGACCAGATTCTACAAAATGTCTTCTAAGTCATGATGACCTGTGTTTCTATGTCAGTGGTGCTCAAAAACTATTTCATGTCAAGGACGACCCCAAATGTATATTCGGCTGCCGGACCCCCATCTGAAAATATGTTGTTCCAGAGACCCCCCAGAAGCAAAGATATGAGTTCAAAACGTTAAAAGATTTGTGCCACATTTTCATGATTTTTTTTAGCAGATCTACAAGCAGCACTCTGTGCCGTGCTATGAGCTACACAGCTAAAGTTTAAAATAATGGTTAAAGTGGTTAAAAGCTAAGGTGACACAGATGCGTTCCAGGTCTTAATGAGTTAATACCTTGGCTTCCCTATTCTGGGCATGTCAAACATTGTGGCCAATCTACAAGCTCACAGTGTGTCACAGCGGGAGACAGTGTTAACTTGGCTATATATAATCTTTAGAGCTTTGGTGCAGAGGGAAAAAATGTGAGGGGACAAGTATAGACCCCTGGGGGACCCCAGTCAGTGTTTAAGTACATGCTTTGCAAATGCATGAAAAAGGCTTTTCCTTTTGAGGTGGTATTTTTGTATGGTTCATATTATTGGCTACAGTTTGGGTAACATTTTCACTTTTATGCAAATATAGAGAGACAAAAAACAACAACAAAAACTCCCCAAGGACATTGTAAACATTGATATAATTGAGATAATTGGTGGTGTCAGACAGTGAATGTGGCCATCATCACAGATCAAGGCTCTTCTACTGCCAGTGGAATAAGCTGTCTTTCCTCGTCCACATAGACGTCCATATTCTCGGGGGAACATTATCCAAAACAATCTATACATTGTCAGCTCTTTTTGGCAAAAGAGATTTGGTGTGGACAGAAAAATAAGTGGTCAAAGTACAGTTGTAACTCAAGTCCAGTTCTCTACAACTACAGGGGGTCTACTCTAGGGGGTTCTCTACAACTACAGGGGGTCTCTACTCTAGGGGGTTCTCTACAACTACAGGGGGTCTCTACTCTAGGGGGTTAACAATGCCCCAGTGGAAAGTTACTGGGACACAATTTACTCGTGAAAAAGTACTCACATGTTGTACTGTTATAGTAGTAAAAGCATCAATACTGCAATATAGAAATACTCAAGCAAAAGTCCGGAATTGAAAATGCATTGGTATAAAAATTTACTTAAAGTACCAAAAGTTGAAAGTACTCTGTATGCAGAATCATCTCATGCGTCACATTTCAAAGGGCCAAAATATACATACGTAGGGCTGAAGTGGGTAATGTATGTTTTGGAATAAAGTGTCAAATAAATGTAGTGGAGTAAAAGTACAATATTTAGATCTGAGTAGAAGTGAATGTATATTGGATATCTGAAATACTCAAGTAAAGAACAAGTACTAAAGTACTAAATCATCTTTAATGCTGTTGAACGAAAATGAAAGAAATGACCCGGTAGAATACGTCTCTATGTTTAATTCAGTAGATGGCTTACTACTGCCAAATGTGAGCAGTCAAAGGGCACACCTTTTCAATGTAGGCTATGTGGGAATGCAGAGAGATTGTGGCATTTTGGAGTGAGATCTTACAAATAATTTATAGAATGCTAGATGTAAGGATACCATTGGACCCAAAACTCTGCATATTGGGGTTGTACCCTGCAACCCTGGTTATACCAAGGAATAACCAAATTCTTATAGATATGTCGCTACTCCAAGCAAAGCACACAATTGCTCTAACATGGAAAAACACTCAGAGACCACGAGTGAGCCAATGGCTCAGGAAAATGAACAGTTGTTGTGGAAAGGAACTTATATTTTGAAGAAAACAAGTGAAATGTATGATGAGGTCTGGGGACCTTTCACCCAACTCTTAACGAATGTTGATGTGTTGAATATGCTCCGCAATGATAATGGAAATGCCTCATAAACTGTAGTGATCTTATGGACTCTCTGGGATACTGATACATCTTACCTGTGTGGACCTACTCTCATTTATCTGCTTATGGATTGACTTCTGCTAAATGTTTCGGTTGTTGTTGGTTGTTTTTCTTTCTTTTTTTTCTGTTTTATTGTTCCTTTTCGCTCCTGTGAAAAAATGTCAGCAGTGTCTGTTTTTGTCGTTGTATATTTCTGAAAAAACAAAAAAAACAATAAACATATTGTTTAAAAATATATATATACCTCAAGTACAGTACTTAAGTAAATGTACTTAGTCACTTTCCACATGGTGGTGGTGACCAATAATTATGTCGGGTCTCTTTGCAGCTCTACTACTCCATCTGCTGGTGACTTGTGGTAATGTTTTTGTGCTTGTCTTTGCTGTTTGTTGCAGCAACGAGCAGAGCCTGATGGTTCAGGACCTGGAACCCAACACCAAGTATGAGTTCGCCATCCGCCTGCACCTCGACCAGCTGGCCAGTCCCTGGAGCCCCGTCGTTTACGAGACCACTTTCCCTGAAGGTAGGGACAAGTTAACACACACACACTCATCTCATATCATCATGCATTATAGAGGGTATGCACTATGCACGCAAATTCAGTGGCAAATCGAGTGTCAAAGTGAGTTTAACGTTGTTTAATGCAATCAGATAGGACTTTTCTGTTTGAATGTATGGGCTGACAAGGCCAGAAAGTAGTTTTTTTAGCCACTCAGTAGGCTTTCCCGCATCACATCCGGGTATGATGATGATTACACACGCATACCCTCTATTGTCTGCACCAGGCCGAAGGCATGGGGAGAGAGTATGTTTTGCACTCCATCCGTCCGTCTGCATACAGCTAATCTCCGGTACTGTTGGCCCGGTCGATGTGCACACACTGAATTCCCCAGTATGAGGCCGATTTTTGCAAAACACATGTTTTATATTACTTATTTATGAGAGACAGTGTAGTGCCTCAGGAAACTAGGATCAGAGGTAAACCAAGCACCTAGCATCAGTCTAAAGAATACCAGTAAGACGCCCTAAAGGGTGAGAAGTGTGCACACATCCGCCTGGGTGACAGCAGACTGCTGGACGAGCGCTGGCGTTTTGGCATGGGGGGGTCAGATCAACATATGGAATTAATTCTGTACTGGCTATACTGTATATGGAGCATGTCTTGAGTATACAGGGTTTGATCATGGAGATCAATATATGGAATGTCAGAACAGGTCAGCTCCATATATGGAGATCTAAGCAGGGGCAGTGTCTTGCGAGTACAGGGTTTGATGAGGGCCCAGGTAGGGCCGGGCCTTTGGGACTTTTGAGAACTAGGTTTCGCCGGCTTCCGGGTGCGGCTGCACTAATAACTTTGGGACAGGCCCGGCTAGAGTTTAAATGGACAGCTATCAGTCAAAAGGGAGACATCGAAGCGGAAGGATGGATGGGGAAGGATCAACATATGGAATGTCAGAACAGGTCAGCTCCATATATGGAGATCTAAGGGTTTGAGGTCAGATGTAGAGTTGCTGGCCAATATTGATGACATCAGGGATCTCCATATATGGGCTTAATATTGATGACATCAGGGATCTGACGGGAAATGCTCGATTTCATAGTAAATGCGACCTGCAGTCGCAAATAATATCAAAAGAAAGAATAAATAATCTGTACATTGAAACTGTAGGATGCCAGGTCAACAAATGAACCTAGCATCTGTCTACATAACTGAATTACATTTTAACCTTTGCATGAGAACACTGCATGGTCATCAAGGCTAGGTCAAGTGCTATGGGCTATGGTAGGTAGAGTCTTCAGATTACGGCGGAACATTGTGAGTGAGTCTGCAGCTCTTAACTGTCTCGTTCCATCTGCCCCACCCCAATCCCAGCTCCGACCCACCCACCCTCCAATGTGAAAGTGACCCTCATCGAGGCGGACACGGCGCTGGTGTCCTGGAAGCATCCGGACGAGGCCAACATCGCCGTGACACACTACACCATCCTGTACGCCTCCAGGACGGCCTGGGTGGCGGGCCAGTGGACGGTGTTGCAGAGAGAAGGTACGACACACACACAGAGACACACACACACACACACACACACAAACACCCCCCAGTCCCAGACTAACGGCCAATTGGAAATCAATAAGTCATTTCATCCTGCCAAACGCATTAGTGTATTTGACATTCATTCTGTGTGTTGTGTGCTTGCTGTTAGACAACATGGCCTCACACTCCGCTGTTATCTTCCTCATTATGGGGCGGCTTACAATTAATACGAGCAGAAAAGAAAGCATCTGATTGGCCTATTCGTCACCAGTGTGACCTCTCCAAATGTATTGTGCATGCTGCCACTAAGTACCTCAATGCACATAATGTGTAATATATTCTAAAATATTTAAAAAAAAATAACCCATTCTGGGCAGGAACCCCTTTTGGTGTTAGCATTATGTTATGCTTTAGCTATTGAAAAATAGCAGATCTACAAGCTGTAGGACTGTTATTTTTTAAACGACTGACATAGAAACATAGCTTTTTCAGAAAACTGTCAGAACGCAGAAGACATTTTTAGAATCTGATCTCAGGTCAAAATGGGTTAAGTTCATATGGAAGTCAATCCAACCAGAAACCTTCTGATTCCAAAGCGGCCTTGTACATAACAGGCTTGGTGGTCTCTGGTCTACCGGGACCCAGATTCATGGGGCTCGTCTTATGAAGAACAGATGACCCCAGGAAGCGCAAGACACCCCTGGCTTTCCTCCTCGCCACCACTGGCGAAGGGGGTCAAAAGTGTTCAAAAAAGCTGTTCACAAAGCCCCTCTGCCCCCTGCCCTGAGCCCCCCCCCCCCCCCCCCCATCACTTTAAATCAACGCGGCCGGGGCCCCTGACAGTTACAGCTGGGGGGGAGGGGGTATGTGTATAGCTCTGAACCCTGACCTCCTCCTCCTCTATAGCTAGCCTGAGAACGTGGACACAAATAGACCCTCCTCCAACCTTGTTGGTACCCCCGTACAGTGGTGGAAAGTACATTGAGTACTGTACTTAATGTACACTTTTACTGTGCTGGAGTATTTCCCATTTTCAGTACATTTACTCATTCTACAACTGCATCTCAGAGGAAAATATTGTTTTTACTCCACTGCAATTATTTGAAAATGTAGTTAATAGTTACTTGAATAGTTACTGTGGATTTGGATGTATTGCCAGTAAAGAGCATTACATGGGATATAATTTGGCAAGAAGCGCAACATTGTTGTTGGATACAGCCACATTTGAATGCATCAACTATTTACAAAAGCCTTTTTTCTACACTAGACATTATTCACATGCAAACAAAAACCTTGAGTAGTAAATAGAAGTTAAAAGAGAAAAGTGCTTAAAAGAATTACACCCGTGTGAACTGAGTGGTGCAACTCTGTGTGGGGCCCCCGGTGGATCCCCGGAACTTCCAGACCCACAGGAACGCGCCCAGGGTGCCAGCCCGGTTCCGGCGAGCCGCCCCGCGTCCGAAACGGTCGAGAAATTAGAGTTACTGTGTGGGGGAATTAGCAGACACCTCTCTCTCTCTCTCTCTCTAGCAGGCAACAGTGCAACTCTCTCTCTCTGTTTCTAGCACAACAGCGCCCCTACTGGTACTCTAAACATCGGGACATACCGGTAGTCATATAGGTTAGGACATAGGGACATTGTTGTTCCTTGGAGTGGTTGCACCACTCAAAAATACCTGTCCTGTATGCTTTTCTGAATGCAAGGGTAGCCTGGGCACCATTTAATTTAGGGTATATGATCCAGTCGGGAGCGGATGATATCGTTACGTCATGTTGTAGTATTGTTTTGTAGTCGACAGGCAGGAACAATCAAACAGAACTTATTTTTCCCTCAAACCGATTTTTCTCAATAAAAGCTACAGGCTACGAGAACTTTTATTGTTATTCTTCTGGTTTGAGGAAAAAGGAAGTTCCTGACAGATTGTTCCTGCCTATCGACTGTCGAAACAATACTACAACATAACGTAACGATATCATCCGCTCCCGACCGGATCATACAGACTTTTGAAACAGAGACCAGGCTTTCCTCAGAGGTGGAGAGACTGGTGAGGTGAGGGTAGGGACCACCTGCAATACCGCCATGGACCACCAGGGGTCCGCAGACCACCAGTTGAAAAACTTTTTTCCAGTAGTCATACAAGTGCATCAGATAATTTAAAAGATGTGTCTATATTCTAAAGTCGACAAAAGTCTTGGTTTTAGGTGAAAATTCCTTGTTAGTTTAGTTTAATAAATTGTTGTTTAATCGACTTTTCAGTTTTTTTGAGTGGTGCAACCACTCCCTTACGGAGCTATGTGTGTGTGTGGGTGGCTGGCTGGCTGGCTGGCTGGGTGGGTGCCTGCCTGGGTATGAGCACGAAAACAGAATGGTTGTTTTTCACCACCGCAACCTAACACACACACAAACACACGCACATATTAACTGTATATGATTTTGGGTGTGACAGTACAGTAGAGGGTACAGTAGAGGGACCGGCACACGGTAACTCTGTCATTTCTCAACCGTTTCGGATGTGGGGCGGCTCGCCGGAACCAGCCCGGACCCCTGGGGGTCTGGAACTCCCCCCACCCCGGCGGGGACCCCCACATGGTAACTGTCATTTCTCTACCGTTTCGGACGCGGGGCGGCTCGCCGGAACAGGGCCGGCACCCTGGGTGCGTTCCTGTGGGTCTGGAACCCCCCCACCCCCACACACACACTGGGAACCCCCACACGGAGTTGCACCACTCACTTCACATGCGTGTGATTTTTAAATGTCAGCTGACTACTTTGAAGAGCCTTGGGGAACAAGGAAAAGGTCCATTTGGGCGTCCCCTTTTTATGTTGCTGCTGTTTTTGCAGTTCCCAACACTACAGTACTGGACCATAGTGTTGCTGTAGGACAAAGAAAAAACATTTTGGGCTCCATCTTGCGCCACCCTTAACACTTATCCTAAACGCCATTTTTTCAAAAATTGCCATTTTTTACTATTTTGAAAAACATTTTAAAGTAGTTCAACTAACCGATCTACTTCGAGACATTGTGGATTGTCTATTGAACTATTTTAAATGGTTTTATAAAATAATATAAAATGGCAAATTAGTTTAGGGATAAGGGTTAAGGGATATATCCCAAATGTATAGGTTCCGTAATGCAATTCCAATGTTCTTTAGCCCTAAACAATAATGGCGGAAATACCCGAAATACCCGTACTGTATGTGTGTCTCAAAGAGTAAGTAAGCCCTTCCAGGGTTTCTCACCTCGCCTGCACAACTCCCTTTTCCACTTGACTGTTTCTCCTGACGGATTGGACTGTATACTGTGCTTACACTGAGCTCTTAAACAACATTTAAAACTTGTGCTTTGGCAGGGAGTATCACCATGGCCCTCCTGGAGAACCTGCAGCCGGAGCAAGTGTACCTGGTGAAGGTGTCTGCGTCCAATGAAATGGGAGATGGGCCGTTCAGTCACGCGGTGGAGCTGCCGCCCAGAATGGAGGCTGGTTCGTCTTCCATCCCCAGACATGGACGTGGTTCTGCACATGCACCAGGTCAGTGGGGATGTGTTGAGCCCGACCCCCGATTGGGGTCCAGTGTTGATTCAGATTATCTTTCAACCAGTGGTCCTTGAGGGGGTTCCAGGTGGTCCCCCGCTAAATGATGGAGAGTTGATAACCATTATACTGTAGATCTGACCACTTATAGATCTTTAACTCTTGAGAGTGTCAAATGAAACCAAATGGACCTGTACGGGTCCATTTGGTTTCGTTTTACGTTCTCAAGAGTTAAATTATTGTTAAACATCAGCATTAATTAATTTACACACTTACACTACTTAAAGTCCACACAATTAGAGAATGTATAGAATAATTGTTATTTTGATCAATGTTTGCCTATTATTTCTCCTATGGTACCGCATCAATACAGCATGGAATTGTGGACAAAATCATATCCAATAACAACAAAATATTCAAAGTTTTGGGTCTGAGAGGCTACATCTCATCAAATGGTGGTCCGTGGCTCAAATGGCCAATAAAAAATGGGCCTTGATACAAATAGGGTCCTAGACAACCCATACTTTAATTTGACTTTGCAGCGTTCTCCGATGGCTTCTACCACCTGGACCAGCGGTCCATGACAGGCATCATAGTGGGGGTGTGCATCGCTCTGACCTGCATCATCATCTGTGCCTTCATCCTCGTCTGTAGAGGCAAACACAGGTACTCATTCTGTACATAGAATTTCTTCTTCTCATTCTTCTCATTTTTGCCTTACTATAACGGCACCACAAGTGGACTGTTAGACGTGCTACAGACTATACTCTATGAATGTATAGTGGAGTACGTATGTGTTTAGACGTGCTACAGACTGTACTGTATGAATGTATAGTGGAGTACGTATGTGTTTATACGTGCTACAGACTGTACTGTATGAATGTATAGTGGAGTACGTATGTGTTTAGACGTGCTACAGACTGTACTGTATGAATGTATAGTGGAGTACGTATGTGTTTAGACGTGCTACAGACTGTACTGTATGAATGTATAGTGGAGTACGTATGTGTTTATACGTGCTACAGACTATACATGACATCTGACTTGTTCTCTTTCAGGAAACTGTCGGCCATTAAGGCGTACCGTGAGGCAGGAAGCACGTTGTCCGCGCCGGACGCCAATCAGCTGGGCTCGGAGGGGGCGTCTGACGGCGCTGATGTCACCGTGCCCATGATGAGCAATCAGCACTACATCGATGCCAAGGTACTGATCAGCAGAGAATGTCGATGAATAGGGCTGAAATGTCTAAATGGGCACTTTCGGACGGAATGATTCAGCTATTTCCGGTGCACTCAGCAGAGTATAATGAAGCCTTTCACTCAGGAAATGCTTCATTATAATATCCAGTAAAGTTTTCTGGAGATGCGGCGTACGGCATGGATTTCTACACAGAGGACAATTCTTTAAACATAACATTCTGCAATCAAGTTCAGGAGAGTTTGGAAAAGGCTATTCTCTTGAATGCTGCCTTCAAGAGGCACTTTTTACAGATGAGTAAAAAGGCAGATATAGAAGCTCACGCTATGTGTGACACTGTTGTACGGCAATTCAGTCCAAAAGTCCAAAACAGAACTTAAGTAATTAATCATACTAATCGATTCTTCATTTAACTGAACAAGTAATGATTTAATAATTGCTAACAATCAATCAATTGATCAATAGTGGCAGCCCAATAGACCTACTATATATCTGACAGCAAGAGAAAGGAAACATGTAGCTTCCAAATCATAGAGAAATTTACATTTGACTGTAGTGTACAATACTATATTTTTGTACTTCTAGGGTGGAACAAATCTGATGATTAATAATCTGGGACCAGTGCAGGCCAACACTGAGAAGAGAAAGAAGAAATGGTTTTCTTTCAGCGATGAAGAGAAGACTGACGAACAGGTATGTCTGACTTCTTCAACATATTCCTTTCCCCCATGGTCACTGAAGCCAGTCATGTTCCCAACATTAAAGGGTATTTGTCAGACAGACAAATAGGGAGGAAATCTTTGTTGGAGACATATCTGTGTCAGCAACACACTCTGGCAACATCTATTAACAGTGATCATAGAACGGTAGTGACACTGTAGTGACTTAGTGTGACCACGCCCACAGACAATGAGGCGTAATAGTGGCGAGAAGTGGTATTTCTTTCCCGCCTAATATTGAACCGGTTCCGAGTTTCCATTGAAAATGAATTGGTTCAGAACCCAAACAGTTGGTTCGAACTGGAACCAAAACATGGCCGCCGGTTCTGTGAAAGCACCACGGGGTGAAAGCACCACGGTTCCAATAATCTAGAACCAAAGTTATTTTGGTGGAAAAGTGGCCACAGCTCCATGGCTCTTTGCACGCCTCAATTTAACACACCTGTTAACACCTTAATTGCCCGGGGTTATTTAATCCATTCAATTATAGCGCCCAGTCGATTTATAGCAACAGAGCACTTTTACAGACGGACCGGATGTTGTTCCGGACGTGTCTGTAGCAGCTAGATGTAGCCAAACAACTCTCGATGCGATTTGGGGTTTTAAGTACCTAATCATGAACCTATCATCAGATTCAGAGGAGTAGACCCCTCGTCCACTCATACGAGGCGGGCACCACCGTGCTGTGTTACGAAGACGAGCTGCCGGGGGCGTCTCCCAACGAGCCCAGCACCATGCGCGTCCTGCTGGGAGACACGGAGGGCTCGTCCAACAGCGAGGGCAGCCATGAGACGGGCGACTCGGGACGCTTCTCTCACGACGAGACAGAGATGACCAACCTGTCCTGTGGCCGCGGCAGTCGGCCCGCGTCCCTGGGAGCAGAGGAGGAGGAGGAGGAGGAAGAAGTGGAGATGGGGAGCGGTGGGTCAGAAGACGTCGGCCCACCCGGCCGAGAGCGCAGACGAGACGGCAAGATGGCCGAGCAACAACGTCACCTGGAGCTGAAGGTGGCTGTGACCACTGAACGGGTCGAAGCCTTGTGAAGCTCCAAAACTGCTCCTAGTCTGCACTTTCTATTGTCTTTTTTGTGTACAGTATGTGTGTGTGTGTGTGTGTGTGTGTGTGTGTGTGTGTGTGTGTGTGTGTGTGTGTGTGCACGCGTGCGTGCATGTGTCCGTGTGTGTGACAGAGAGAAACCCTCAAGTACTATACTCGAGACAAATTTATACTCCATATTATACCGGTGTTGCTTGCCAAAAAGGAAACAGTTCTACGTTGTAGATCTGCTCTTTTTGGCAAGCGTATGGCATTATGAATTAACCTCCAGGCCAGCATTTGAAAGCGTTTTCTTCTACCGTCTCCTTTTCGTTGTTGAATGTCATTTGTATTTTCTCATTTATTTGTGTGTATGTTTTCGCAAGAAAAGAATTCTCACCCACCATGAATGTGTCCAAAAAGATTGTCAAAAATGTGAAAAGTGACTGCTACGTTTCTGACATTATTTAAGAGTTTATCACTGGAGCAAAAGGAGAGAGAGGGGGGGGGGGGTTGTTGGATATCTACCTCGATTTACCTCTTGGTAAACATACACTAATGTATTTAATAACTACTTATACCTGCGTCATGTGACGGGATGCTTCAGTCACGTGACCTTTGATACTTCCTGATGACTTTTTCTAACGAGCTAAGTTAGAGTCATCCCCATTTTTTTTTCTTTTGTTTAGTTTTTTCCTTATGTTTTGTTGTGAATTGAAGGATTATGAGCGGGGCGCTGTGACATACGATTAACCACTTTAATGACATGCCCCATTCCGGGCATGTCATTATAGGTCAATATTAACGAAAACTTTCAAGAAAATTCCCAAATTGGCAGAACAATAGTAGATTGTGGTGTTATCGCAACGATAAAGCAAAATATTTTATTCTGAACCGCGAATTAAGGGCATCAACCTGTATAAAGGAGGCATCAACTATATGAATAGTTTTTGATGTGGAGTTGTCACTTTTCGTATGGTTTATTCCTGACGCACCGGTTTATCGGGTTTATCCAAGAAGCATTGGATGTTTAGATCAGTGATTTTCAAAATGTTTTCATTTCAAGCACCCCTCGTAACTCTGGGAGTGTACACTCTTCTGAGTGACATAGAATGCACACACCCCTCGTAACTCTGGGAGTGTACTGTACACTCTTCTGAGTGACATAGAATGCACATTATCACCTCCTCATTATGTTGCTGACCTTTATTTATCCAGCCCAGTATTATCACACATTTCATTTGATCCATTATCGATTAATGGTGTCTGAAAATGTTGAATGTCTGCTTTCCCCCCTTTTTATTATGCGCAGTTGCCCCTGCCAATTCCTGTTTTATACTACCTCGTTTTAAACAAAAGAATATTTTATTGTCTTATTATTTTCCTAAACTCAGGGAACAAGGTTTAGTACGTCGGAAAAGCCATGTAAAATGCTACATGGTGAACTTCACAGGGTATGTTGTCAGTACTAAACTATTGTAGAGAGAGATTGCCTAACAGATGAATATGATATGAATAATGAATGTATTTCTGCAACTTTATGCCAGTTGTTGCAGAAGCTTGTGATGTCCACTATAAATCCGATTTAAATGTATTTGCGTGCCTGGGTCGGGTGCACAAAATAGCCGATGTATGTAAGTCCACAACGCATTGCATCTGTGAGCTTCTAGATCGAACATTTGTGGTGTGCGACACTGTCACGCAGCTAAGTATACATTGGGTTTCAGAGGTGGACTATTTTTAATTTAGTGTAGTTACTAGCTGGAATAATGTCTAGTTGTACGATATGCTTTGGTTTGTTGATTTCTTCCTTTTTATTCACGAGAGAAAAAGAAAAATACCAAAAGTGCTTGTATTGACATGTCGGTACAGCTACAACCTTAAAGCTTTAGAATTGGCCTTTAATGTGGAAAAGGAATCCCTCGGGCGCTGAAACCAAAGTATTTCTGAGGGACAACTCCTTCACATGAGGATGCAAGACTTTATGAAGTATGATTGTTGAAAAGCAATGGAAGTGTTTATTAATCAGATATGAAAGTGGAGAATTGAATGAACACCGCAAAAACCTTTGCCTCCAAGAAGATCTATATTTTTGTTGACAGATTTTTGTACCACCGAGTACACACATTCTAGTTCCTTTTGTTCCAAGTAGTCGATGCTTTACTGTAGAATAGACGAAAAAAATAAATTAGCACTTGTCTGGCAAGTTAGTTTTGTATTATCAGCCAATGTGCAGCGGTGACTCCAAAATAATTGTTTTGCTTCAGTTTTTATGCTTTTTTTTAATTTTATTTTTTATGCTCAGCTGATCTCCGGGCTAAAATGTAAAAAGAATAAGTGTTTATGTTTATGTGTTAGACCAAAGAAGAATTGCAGTCTTTGTGAGATCAGCTGAGGTGCTGCTTCTCGAGCGATGCCTTGCACATTGTGTGCTGTTGTCCTGTGAATGAAAATGCCTGATTTATACTTCGGGTTGCGCGCCATGGCTGTGCAGTTCACACAACGTTGTGAGCTTGTAGCGAGGTCATTTTACGGGTTGCGCAATGCGGCGCGCAACCACAGTATAACTCATCCAAGAGTTTGGATTGCGTGTTAAAAACTCAAAGTGCCCGCGGGATTTCTACGTACAGTGACAATTATAATCAGTTCCAATGCGCACTAAATCATATTATCCTAATGTAGACGTCCTTAAGGAGGGTTGCTGTTGCACACAGGAGTCTGTACATTGTAGGTGAAAATTATATGCAGTTCTATAAATTATATTATATGGGATTATCAACCTGTGGTGCAACAGTGTCATGTGCAAAGAAAAAAGTATGCATCTGTTAACTTATTATTTTGTTGTCCTAAAATAATATTTAAAATTGACATCCATCAACAAAGGAAAAAGAGACTTATTTCAATTCAAATAAATACATTATTTATCCTGTGCAAAACTATAGGCCTACTCATCTTACATTCCTGCTTCACTATACAATATCTAAGTTCATATAAATGTTAGATCTCAGTCAACATTTCAAATTTGTTTATCAGGACAGCAAATGATAACAAGTGAAGGGATGCATATGTTTTTTGTATTTGATGATGTGATATGATTCAATCAGAGGATTCCTATCTATTAGGATGACCATATGCAGGAGACACAATCAACATTAACTTTATTTTGACAAGCAAACAATATAAACCAAAGATTGTTGAGGTCACCGTTGTGTATTGGCAAGAGCTCAGTCTAAAAATGCATTCTATCTTTGTGTATTACTTTGTCATTTTCAATGTCCTCAAACTATACCTATCATTTGATTACAACTTTGTGTGCTTTTTGCTAGACAACCAACAAGCCCAGATGGAAATGGTATAACACTGAGCTTGTACTTTATTTACCAAATCATTTGTAATTTACCAATAATGTAACTTCTGGGTTGAAATTGATTCCTAAAATATTAGAATGTTTGACACAAAAAATGTCTGAAACTGTGTCAAGCTTTTCTTTTCTTTTTTGTATTCCAGTTGCATAAAGATTTGTTTGGTATTCCAACTGCAATCCAATGTTGGTAAATAGTCAAATACAACATAAATAATCCAAAATATTCCACAGCGAAAGGCAGGCAACACCCCACTAGGATTAATGCTTACGAATTCCCAATCCACAAACTCAGAATAACATATTTTTGTGCTAATAGATTTGTGTTCAAATGTTCAATCAAAACTCTTTGATTGTGAACAATATCAGGTTATGTCTGTTGTTGGGTTGTTGCTATACTGACCCCTAGTGGAGCTGTCAGCTGTAGCCGTTCATTCTGGTTAATAGTTACATACACATCTTGTTTTTTAGATGTTGAAAATAAGACTTTAATACAGTCTGTGAAGTTACCCACTACCTCAGGTTATTATTCTACCTTTTTGTTTTATTATTATGATGATGATGTTAGATGCTGATAACAATATAAGGTCAGCATGAATGTTTGTGAGATGGACATCGGTGAAACGTATTGTTCTTTTCCTTTTTCTGCTGGAACAGTGTTTTCTGCTGTTTTGAGCAGATGTGAATTGAAAAGGATAAAGTGTAGGGTTTAGTGTGTTTGATTTGACATGCTCACGGTCTCCTTTCTGCAGTAACGTTGCGGTTTTTATAAATGTGTTCATTGTGGCTTCAGCTGCACAGCAGGTGGAGCAGTCAGTGTGGGTCATTTACAAAGTTAGATTATCTACTTTGTTGTCGCGCACCAGAAAATAGCAGCGCTGTGACATTGTGAGCTTGTAGCTCTGCAACTTTCCGTTGTGCGACAACCGTCAGGGCGTGTGGAATGAAGTATTTAACTCCGGCTTTACAGTTTAAACTCAGGGGAACCCAACGCTGCTCTATACCTCTCAGTGAAAGCGAGCACATAAGCCTTGAAAAGAAAAAAATGAATGTACCTTTTTGTAATTATTATGGTTTCAGATGTTTTGGTATACTATTTGTTTGTCTTTGTCTTTTAACAAAAATAATAATTGCATTTACAACAATGTTTCCTGCCAAAAAATGTTTAACGTACAAATAGACAATTTTATACAGTTGTTAATTATGAAAATGGTTGATTTCCATGGTTCAATAAAAAAAAACTAGAGAAATAGCAACACCTCTGCCGTTGTGTTTTAATATGATACCACGTTTTGCATATTTATTCTCAATATAACTATAGTCGCCATTGTGGTGGTTTGCTTTTCTGTTGAGAAATCAGAATAGCCTAGGTCTACTTCTTTGAAGGAATTTTAAGAAAAAGGAAAGGAAGTATTTGACCGACGTATACTGAATACAGAATATTAAAAGAATTAAAGCAGAATATCCTATGTAGTTTGGGGAATCAGTGGTCACTTTGGACACAAATATAATGGCAGCCAAGTTGACTTCATTTTATTATCAGAAAAGGTGTAGACCAGCATTTTTGTGCTCAAGCTCCTGCCCTTGTCTAGGCCTACCGGACCCAGCGCTGTCCCAGGTTTTATATAAGCTTCCCGGGCTTATGATTCTTAGCTACAACCTCATTCCAACCAGGTCTGATGTGTTATATAGGCCTACACTATTTTTCGTATGCTTGTGATAATGGTCTATACTGCTTTCATGTATACATTCATACATAAGACACAGGGCTCGCCTATGCTCCTCTTTACAATTAGTTCTCCTTGCACAGAATAGCGCCTTTGCATATTTCTACATTATTTGTGTAATTGATCAATTATCAGTGTAATTGACATACCAAAAGGAATATGATCAGTTGTTGCTGTTCCATACATAGGCTACAATGCCCTAGGTACCAGGGTCAACTCACATAAGTTACCCGAACCTAGAAGTCTATGTACGTGACCTGCCTCGTCTAGAGGCGACACCCTGGACTATGTGAGGCATAGCAAGCTCTGCCACGTCCAGGTTATAGAATCTTGCAAAAAGTTGACGGAGATGACCAACTTGCAACCGTACGCACATGACACATCCTGTATCGAAACACCCTTGAATAGTGCCCATAGTGCACTGCTCTACGCTGGGTATGGCAGTATCCTGTGTCCTCAGGCCCTCAGGAGACTGCAACCCTGTACTGGCATAAGCCAGTTGGATGGCCTCCACAATCGACCGGGAAAGCTGTACTTTAGTAATAGGGTTTCCTTTAGCTCCGGCACCCCATATCACAAATACCTATACCCTTCCTGAAGGGAGATGTCTTGGTCATGTACAGTCTCAATATTTCATAATTATCAATGGTCTTTTGTCAGGTGTGTGCTGTGAACAACAAGTGTGACTCAGCCTTTTTACACATTACCAAATTTAACCAGACAAGTGAAAAACACTGAAAAATTATACTCTGGGAAATGCTCAGATTAAAAACCTATGGAAACAATAAAGTTCCTTTAAGGACAGTTCCGTGAGTGCTGGTATTCTCTTGTTTAACAGGTTCTTCCCATACCGTGCACCCGATAAAATGCAGTCATTAAGATGAATTGCAGCCGTGCCTGCTTCCTTGATTTAGATGCGTGGCGACAACGATATGGTTCAAGAGTTATAAGCCAAAACGTAAAGTGGGCTGTTATAGCACCACCATGAGGCCGACCGATATAATTATAAGTTAATTAATTGTAGTAATTATTATGAACCTATTATTATGACGAGACGAGACAAGCTGTCAGCATAGGCGGAGCTTGAACTTGACGCCTGGGGGTGCGACTGCTTGGCCAACGACACCCGCGCGCGCACGCTTTGCGTGCGCGCGCAATTTTTTTGACCTTTATTTTATTATTTTAGCGTTTTTACAATGCCCTAACCCCTAAAAATGAGTTATTTAGGTAGTACAGCAGCTCACACACATACACACATGCACTACAGCCATATAGCGAGTCATCATATCATGATAAGAGAGATGATTACAAACTACAGTCAGAAGTTAAGTTTAAAAAAATAATTTTTTTTTTTTTTTTTTTGCCAGGGGGTGCAGTGCACCCCCTGAACCCCCTCAAGCTCCGCCCATGGCTGTCAGCCAATTTCATTGGGAAAAAATGCTGTCTGTATTACACAAATTACACTATACTAATGTACTTATTACACTATTTGCACTTTGATTGAGGGAACATAGGGCTGAGGGAACATAGGGTCTGTTTTGGAATGGGGGAACATAGGGCTGAGGGAACATAGGGACGAGGGAACATAGGGATGACCCCTTTGGGGACTGGGAAGGAATAAGTCCACTTTTTATGTTACACCTAGAGACCCCTAGCCTGGGTTGTAACAACCGCCATTCCGACAATTTAACCTCACCCACCAAGCTTTCCACCACCTCGGAGGTGGTCTCTGCTTAATTTCGGTATATGATCCGCTCGGGAGCGGATGATATCGTTACATCATGTTGTAGTATTGTTTTGTAGTGGAACCAGGTGTGTAACTAGGACTGAGGGCTGCAATGGGAAGTGGGAGTGGCCGAAGTGAAAAGACAGACACTGGGCACAGGGAGAGATACAGAAAGAGGGGAATAAACAGGCAGAGGGCCAAACCATGACAAATGTGGGCTGGTCTTCTCTGACTGAAAGACACAATAATCAGCTGGAACCTCTTCAAATATATAAAGCCCTGGTCGGAAAATTACCATCATATATTTCATCCATGTTACATCAGAAACCTAGTCGCATTGTAACTCGCTCCAGTGAAGGCTAGGCCTTCTGGTCCCTTTTGCCAACTCTGAACTTGGAATGTCTAATTTCAGCATCGGTGCACCTGATTCTTGGAATCTCTTGCAACAAGAACTTAAACTTAAAACTCTGGCATCAATTGGTAATTTTAGGAATATACTCAATAACCGTCCATCACCTGTATGTTGCCGTTTTAACTGATTGCTGAATATGTAATTGTTTTAACGGATTGTTGTGCGAAGAGTGCAGGCAGCCCATGGTGAACGACAATATGGGGAGGCTTGGAGAGTCATCAATGAGATGACTGGGCGGAAGAGAGCTAATGAGGGACAGGTGGAGAGACACAGCCCAGAGGAGAGGGTGACTACCTGTTTCGGCCACTTCCAGAGGCTCCTGGGTACAGCAGCGGAGTTGAGGAGGACGTGCCGGCAATCCTCCAGGGCCTGGACATCGAAGATGGTCCCTTCACGACCAGTGAGCTTTCCAAGGCGAAATCCACAGTGAGGGAGGGCAAGAGTGCATGGGCCAGATTTCATTTCAAACTCCCCCGTCAAATAAAACTGCTGAGCGATTAACATTGGACTTTTGAACTTTTTCGGGGCCCACAGCGAGGGGCCTCTTATAGCGAGAATCACACCGCATACATCAAAAGAAAGCCTAACTTGTCCACTTCAATTTTAAAAAATCATGATTTTACCATCTTCCATTCTGGAGATATTGACCTTTTTCTAACACCTGCTTTTGCCTGCACTCTGCTCGCTTGAAAAAACAGCAGAGATATGGAAGGTTGAAGTTGACAGACATTGACAGACAGATATAAAAATGAGCACAAATAATATCATATACATACTACACACTGAATGAAAGCCCTGAATGTCTACTTTTAGGAGGAAAACAAATACACATTGATCCCATGTACAGTTTGTCAGTAATTGGCTATTGAATGCAGCTTGCGCCCACCAGAGAGAACTTTAGAGAGCATGGACCTGAAGAACTATTATTCACAAAATAAGGCCTATAGCGACATGTACATACTATATACCGTATGAAACAGAAGACTCTCTGCTTTCATGAGAAAAAAACTAATACTGTAATAATAGAAATCACACCCCTGTGAAGTGAGCAGTGCAATGTTGCACTGTTCACTTCACAACATTGCACTGCTCACTTCACAGGGGTGTGATTTATTATTATTACAGTATTAGTTTTTAATTACCGCGCAACATGAAAACTACAATCCACATGACAAATCTACCTTGTTTGTTTGTTTGAAATTCTTTATTTAGGAATACCCCATTGAGATACAGTATCTCGTTTTCGAGAGGGTCCTAACTACAATCAATACAATACACAAAAAACAAAACACAAAACACAAAACAAAACAAAACAAACAAACAAACACAAAAAACAAAAAACAGGGTATTACAATATGCAAGCATAATAGCAAAGAGATAAGAGAATACAGTTGATTAAACACATATGTACATATCCCGTGCATATATACATGTAAGTGTAACCGGTGTAATATGTCTCTCTCTCTGCGTTGTGTTGAATGGACGGACGGACCCAGAAGTTTCTGGGTCCACGTTTTATTCTGACAAGGAATAACAACAGACACGTCTCCACGTTAGTTCTTAGTAGTGCAATGGCTCTCTCGTTCCAAGACGGAAGTAAAGAAGCAAAGAGCGACAGAAACACAACAAATAATATAACGTAACATACCTGACAAGGAATAACAGACACGTCTCCACGTTAGTTCTTAGTAGTGCAATGGCTCTCTAAACAGAGTGAAACAAACACTGTATAAATCAATTTGCAAGTACAATTCTTATTATGTTATACAGAGAAGTCAACAAAGACACCCACCTCGTTCCAAGACGGAAGTAAAGGAGGAAGAGGTGGAGGTGTCGCAGGACATTTATACAGGGGGCAAAAGGGGGAGACTTAAAGGGGCTGTGACCTCTAATGCACTATGTATTCCTATACACATGAACCATGGAGAATTAAGTCAGGTAGAAGCACTTATTTGTGTCATATTTTGTGTAATTATATAATACTGTTACATTCACCCCCTCAGAATTACACAAAATTAGCACATTACCCACATCTCAAACAACACAGGCCTCAGGAAAACAAAACCACAACAGTGGAATGACCAGCTATAGCAGCTACCCATGAGAAGGTTAAGAGACCAGAGATTCGCTTGACTAGCGAAACCTCACAATACTCCGTAGGCACATGTATATATACACATGTGAAACACACATGTTTATATATTCATTGAGAGTAACTATAAATCGGCTAAGGCTAAGTGAAGTATATAATATAGTGTATAAATAAATTGAATAAATAAGTTGAAGAGCAATAGTCATCATGGCCTCATGGGCATGTGCAGGAGGTAAGAAGACAGCGCACTTTTGAACATGTTGAAAGATGAAATGGTTTGAATATTGGTTGGTAAGTTGTTCCAGTCAGAGGGAGCTTTAAACATGAATGCATTCTTAGTACCTAATGTATTGGAGACTATGGGAACAGAACAATAAGGTTGAATGGAATGCCTCAGTTGGTAATTGGTTGGGTGGTTCTAGATGTTCTTGTATGCTGGTATGATGATGTCACTGAGCATCATGTACCCAAGGACACACCTGAGACATCAGCAACATTATGAAAACCCAGTAGACATAATTATAACATACAGTAATTGGGTTTGACAAGACAACTTAGACAAGCAAGTTTTACTAGTTTGACACAGACCGCAATAAACTGTATACTGCGGTATGTTGTGAGGATTGAAACCAACGCCAGGAAACAGACAGGCAGGGAACAGGTTTGAGCCCAGAGTTTGGCACTCATTTATTGAAACCAAATAATATTCACAGGGTTTGAACTTGGAAATAATAATAATAAACTCAGGCTCCAGGTTCGTCAACTTAAAAGTTCAGCATTCTATTACTTAAAGTCTTCTGGGACGTCCAGATACAGGTGAGCCTAAGATAGCCGCTCTGGGGCTTCGTATAATAGTCTTTGTTTTACTTGTATGTCACTTCCACATCCTCCAAGCCATGTACTTGCCAGCCTCTTTCCAGCCGAGCCCAACGGGGACCCGGATATCAGTAGTGATCCGCCAGACCGCGCACCAACCTGCCACGGAGAGAGTCAAGAGCGAGTGCTGGGGGAGGAAGGCTTCTTGAAGTGTTTGGCTGGGAGCACAGGTGTTGCTCATCTGAAGCCCTCCAGCAGGTAATTGTGATAGTACCTGCCTCCTATGATGCAGCCCAGCCGGTTGTGCTCAACTCTCTCTCTCTCTCTCTCCAGGGAGGTGGTCAGGTGGCACGCGGTCCCTCAGCGAGACACCACATATCCCCCCCTATGTCTTCCGGCGGTCCGGGAGACATCAGAAACATCACCCTCGTACATCCGGGACAGTGCGTCTGCGTGGGCCATCATCTTCCCGGGCTTGTGCTCCACGGTGAAGTCATACTCCTGTAGCTCTAGAAACCACCTGGTGACGCGACTGTTCTTATCCTTATTTGCGGCCATCCATTTTAACGGTGCATGGTCGGTGATCAACGTGAACCTCCTTCCCCATAGATAATACCGCAGATGATGCACCGCCCACTTTATGGCTAAGCACTCCTTCTCCACAGTTGCATAGTTTCGCTCATGCTTCAGGAGTTTGCGGCTCACGTAGGTGATGGGGTGCTCGTCTCCCTCTATCACCTGTGCCAGCACGGCGCCCACTCCGGTGCCCGGCGCATCTGTGTGCAGAAGAAATGGTTTGTCAAAATTAGGAGAAACTAACAGCGGCTCTTGGCATAGGGCCTGTTTCAGCTGTTGGAAAGACACCTCCGTCTCATCTGTCCACTTCACATGGTGCGGCATTTTTTGTGCAGTCAAATCATATAGGGGTGCCGCCACCATGGCATAATTCTTAATAGATTTCTGATAATATGACATCAGACCCAAAAACGATTTTACCTGTTTTTTGGTGGCCGGTTTTGGCCAGGCCCGTATTCGCTCTACCTTTTTTGCTTCTAACTTTCAACCAGTCATAGAGTTGTTTCATCATTTTGGACATGAAACAAGAGCCCTGATCAGTGAGAATTTCTGTTGCTATGCCAACGCGGCTAAACAACATGATTAGCTCGTGGGCCATTGTGATAGTACCTGCCTCCTATGATGCAGCCCAGCCGGTTGTGCTCAACTCCGCCTCCCCTGCTCTCTCTCTCTCCAGGGGGTGGTCAGGTGGCACGCGGTCCCTCAGCGAGACACCACGATGTACATGAATGCTTCCACAGTCACAGCATTTGTCATTCACTGTACACAGGAATCGCAGCATCATCAATTACAAAGGTGAGCTATAGTGCTATTTAAACTGTTCAGTACTGCTGGAAAAAAAGCTATGATATTACTTACATGAAGACAATGATTTATTGTAATACCAGTTTTCTGAAATTGTATATTTAAATATGCAAATTAGGCATTATATGAAAATATGCCCACATTTGCATATCTTTCCAGAATCAAAATCGGAAAATTGGATAAAGCCACAGTCATTTCATTTTATTTACATGTTAGAGTCAAAGGTTTTAAATAAGGGAATATCTGATATCCCTATAGGCTACTATCATATATATATATATATATATATATATATATATATCATATATCATACTAGCATATTATTATTATTTATTTTTTGCAAAATTAACTAATGAGTTTGTTTCAAAAGACACAGAGTTTGAAGGATCAAATGAAGTAAGATGAGTTATTAGTTATATGGAAATGTATACGGAAAGTGGCGACCATATATATTGTATATATCAATTTACATCTGTGCAAAATTTCATCAAAAACCATAGCATATTCAGCCTCATACAGATTCTGTTTTAGTATAGACAATTCATATTAATTGTCTAGACAAAAGGTATCTTTCCTCCAAGTTGTACTGTTGGTCAAACGTGTAAGTTGCAGACTTGGAAATACATTTTTTTGAATCCAAGGCAGTCTTTGGTGAAAAATAATTCAAATAATTTATTGATGAGCAAGGCAAATTATTTGCCCTTTATAATTGTGTACTGTAAATGAAAGCAGAGATCATTGAAAGATGACGACTGTCCTGTCCTACAACATTACATTTCAATTAACGTTGACGTGCAGTGAGGGGGCACGGTGGTGCAGTCTGTAGCGCTGTCGCCTCTAAGCTATAGAAGGTCCCGTGTTCGATTCCCACTGTGAATGCTGTGGGCGCTATAGGGGTGTGTTCTCCCCTCCACGTCATCGGTGCCCATAGCCTAGGTGGGGTTGGCGAAAGGGCCCTTCTGTGTGGAGTTTTCATGTTCTCCCTTGTCCACTAGGGTAGGTATACCCCATAGAGCAGGGGCTTTCAACTGATTCTGAACCAGGGACCACCACCCTGACTGAGAATCTACCTGGGGACCACTTTGTGTTGGGAGGAGGGGATATGGGTGTGGTGTGGGGGGGGGGAATTAACCTTCCATATTAAACTCATGTTGCTGTTCATTGTAACTTACTGTATGTATGAGCGAGCAGACACATGCGATTCATTATGGGCATTATAATGGTGACTCAACCAGGCAAACCGGTACAGTTTCCCTTGAGATTATAACTCCCTTTTCTTTACATCCGACCCAGTAACTGACAACATCGACACGTCATCATAATTTACTGCATTGTTTCTCAACTTGTGGTCAATACAATAAATTCAAATACAAATCTTCACTTTCCTACATTACTAAATGCATGGTCAGGGACCACATGCAATACCTTAACGGACCACCAGTGGTCCACGCACCACCTGTTGAAAACCCATGCCATAGAGTTATAAAGGATAGTGTGAGGACTGGCTCAGTGGCGTTTTGAAGCACCCAGAAGACTGCCGGAAGTACCATTATAACTCAATGGCTCGGGCGAACGGAAGAGTGGAGAGGATCTCAAATTTGAGGTCCACGTTGACGCACGTTATACGCACATGGCGTCACTGAACGTCCATCCGTCCACCAAGCATGCAGTAATCTTGGTCTCTAAACTGACTCCCACTTGCCAACCGGGGTGCATGATGGAGCGCAGAGACAGAATTACCAAGGTTTGACACACCACGGCATGTTTTATTCTATTCCCACTGGGGACACTGTGGGCGCTGTGGGCGTCATCAGTGCCCATACTCGAGGCGGGGTTGGCGAAAGGGCCTTCCTGTGTGGAGTTTGCATGTTCTCCCCGTGTCCCCTAGGTACCCTCACAAAAGACATGCAGTAATCCTGGTCTCTAGGAAACTCCCCCCTGTCAGGTGAGGACGCCAAGGCAAAGGAGGGCAGAACTATCACAACTAATAATTACTATATTTTAATAACACTCAACGAGCCTCGATCCACAGGCTCACCATCAGACCTCAGGCACAAACTATTGTCACACTGCATTCCTATTGTCAGACTGCATTCCTTCACTGCAATCATGCCAACATAATTAAAAAAATCATCATACATCTGGTTGAGCGACTACAGGAGCCTTAATGTATAAATAAGTCGCTGAGAGGCGATGGGATGGACCAGGTTGTCAGACGTGCTCCGCAAACAAAAGGATTTCGCTGGGTCCAAAGCAATGCGTTTAAGTTGTTTTATTAAAGCAAGGTGCATAACTCAAAAGGTGCTCAAGCAAAGTAGTCACAGCGATCAAACGTAAATAAAGTAAATAAAAGAAAGCAAAATAAGCGGTATAAAGCGGTCAACAAAAGTGCGGCTTCCCACACACCCCCTCTCTCTCACTGTGTGTTTAGTTTAGTTTATTTGCACAATAAAAACAGTACAAAAAGGTAACATCAATAGAAGTGTGAAGTGTGTGCAGGTGAGAAAAGAAACCCAGGGAGGGCTTATATGAGGTTCTCACCAAAGTTAATATACAATTTAACAAATAGTAATATACAAATAGTAAGACAAAGTAATCAAACATAGGTATGGAAAATAACAAAAACAACAAGAAATACATTATTTACACTTGTGAAGTGTGTGTGTGCGTGTGTGCGTGTGTGTGTGTGTGTGCGTGTGTGTGCGCGTGACTGAGTCCGAGCATGTCTGAGTATATGCACAATAAGGCTACATTACGTTAGAATCAATTGGAGAGGGTAACTTCAAGAGGCTGGCCCTCAATCTATGTTTAAAGTTACAGAGTGAAGATGCGGAGTTGGCAATAAGTATGTGTGAATTCCAGAGTAAAGAACCTCTGACTTTTATGGAGAACTGGCTAAGAGTGTTCAGCAGGTGAACAGGTGATGTTAAAGATAACCAGGTCGGCCCCTATGCCCGTCACTCAATCATCCACTTAGACACCAGTGACAGCCCATTAATTTCATTGACCATGACCAACATATCAATATACCGGTAACCAACATAACCATTTCATGGCTCCTACAGATCTGGTTTGACTAAGCTAAGTTGACAAACAAAAAAACTATTTTAGCTTGTAGTCTAGAACTTCCTGTCTCCTCCTGTCCTCAAATAACTCCTGTCCTCAAATAACCTAATGTGTAACACTGTCCTCTGAGAAGCCATCTATCTATATAGGCCTAGTGCCAAGTTAAATAATAACCTAATGTGTAGCTCTCAAGTATGCTACACACCCATTCGCCCTTTTTCTCCTGCAACTGTACTGATAAGACCCAATTATTGAAATCCCAAACATGGAATATATGTGGCATATGCATGGCCCGCAGGCTCGCTGGGGAACACTTTAACCCTGACATCCCAATTTTGGGCATGTCATTATAGGCTAAAAACAAAAGAGAATTGCTGATCTACAAGCTCACAACATGATCGCCCCCCCCCCCTCCCCCCCAAGGTGGCTTGTTTAAAAACAAGTAGTGGAATAGAATAGACATCCATTAGTACTGCGCAGACTGTACATTTGTGTTTCTGGTAATATTATTGATCACTTGCTTTGCATATTAGGCAGAAATAAAATATTAATGGAAACACACACAATCACAAGCTGGCATGGTGATGACCCATAGTGCAGACAGCTGCTGTACTATCATGATTATTGGTGGTGGCGGCAATACTAATAATTTGAGTCTGGATTTATCAAATCCTGTGTTGAGGAGGATCACACGTCAAGTATAGCATGCACTTTATAAACAAAGTAAGACCAAAGCCAGACAATGAATTAAAAGGTTTGATTATTACAGTCTGCTTAAGGTGTAATGCATCTTTAAACATAATAGCAGACGTGGCACTGGTACATATAAACTGAAACTCGTCTTCTCCTGCAGTAGACCTTCCTATCTCTCTCTCTCTCTCTCTCTCTCTCTCTCTCTCTCTCTCTCTCTCTGCTCTCTATCTCTCTCTCTCTCTCTCTCTCTCACACACACACACACACACACACACACACACACACACACACACACACACACACACACACACACACACACACACACACACACACACACACACACACACACACACACACACACACACACACACACACGCAGGCGCACACACAAACACACTGTCTGTCTGTCTGTCTGTCTGTCTGTCTGTCTGTCTGTCTGTCTGTCTGTCTGTCATATAAAAGTATCTCTTCTAAAACATTTTAATAATAATTTCTCATCTTTACTCTATAAGATAGGGAGGGCTGAACCTCACTAGCCCATTATACCAGCATCCATGGATGGGAAAGACCCGCCCCACCTGCACCGCGATTTTGACACACTGCGGAATACTTTATTTGCAGCCGAAAACATGCAGCCAAACTTATTTCAGAATAAAACTACAACTTCAGCCAAGCTTTCAGTTCTGGCGGCTTATAAAATATTCCCACGTTTAAACCTTTGAGTCTAACATGTAAACAAAATTAAATAAGAAGGTTAACTTTGGCTTTATAAAACTTTCCTATTTTGATTTTGAAAAGTTTGGGCATATTCCTATATGATACCTATTTTGCATATTTAAAGGGTAAGACCACTTTTTTTGAGGTTTGGGTTGTGTAGTTACTTTGCCATAATGCAACTCCAAATGTGGACAAGAAATAAAAATGAACTGCTCCAGTGATTATAAATTGATAATTCAAAATATGCTCCTCATTGACTTACATTGTAGCTAAAACAGCTCTCAAAGTCACTCTTTTAGTACGTAAACAAACACAAACAATGTTGATTCAGACAATATAGAGCATCACCAAAACTCATGTGGTTTTATTTTTTCATAAAAATGTTATCTTCCTGTTGATTTGTCCATTTTATTGGGAAGAAAACCCGGACTGGATCCGTGGATCCGGATCCAGATCTTCAAATAGTAAAATCAACAGGAATCTAACATTTTTATGAAAAAATAAAACCACATGAGTTTTGGTGATGCTCTATATTGTCTGAATCAACTTTGTTTGTGTTTGTTTACGTACTAAAAGAGTGACTTTGAGAGCTGTTTTAGCTTCAATGTAAGTCAATGAGGAGCATATTTTGAATTATCAATTTCTAATCACTGGTGCAGTATTTTTTTTATTTCTTGTCCACATTTGGAGTTGCATCATGGCAAAGTAACTACACAACCCAAACCTCAAAAAAAGTGGTCTTACCCTTTAAATGTACAATTTCAGAAAACTTGTAATACAATAAATCATTGTCTTTGCGTACCTGTTCTGACATGAGGTATGGGCATAAAAAGGACACATGTATAATAACTGGGTGGGGCACGCATTTCCAACTTGCATTGTTCAAAGTAGGCCAGTCAGTGTCCTATAGTTATAATTAAACAATGGGCAAAATTAAACTAAGTAACGTTTAAAATAAATATAATAAGTATAATATCAGAACAAAGAACACCAATGTATTCGCTTAAGCACTTTCATTCACAGAGGTATCCATGTTAAATGTTAAATGTTGTTTTTTACAATATTTAGTTAGGGACATTCTCCCTCCCAGCTCTCTCTAAAAGTGAAGAATAGGCAGCACACTCATAGCCAGGGAGGTCAAAACATTGATATTCAATAAATTATCCTGCCTTTTCTTCACTGTTTCAATAAAAGAATCAGCTACTTTTTATAAATGTGCCTATAAACTGTATGTTCCTCATGTTACCAAAAGGTGTCCCAATTTTAACCGTCTGAAGTCTTAAACATGCATGTTGTTAAAGGGAAACTTCATCCTTTTTGCAAAAAAGTATTTTTGTGTGTAATATGTGGTTTTATATTTTTTTGATTTTAGCAATGCGCCCAGTGTCTCTGATGTCATCGACACTGGGCTCACTTACTTCCTGGAGTAGGAACATTAAGCTAGCTACATTAAAGAGGAATGTGCACGGGGTGTGGCCCGGTCCCCTGCGGGAGGTTTGCACATAGGTCACTCATTCTTGAGATGAGGGACAAAAGTGGAAAAAACATGTCCCACACATAAGAGCCTTATTTATGTTAGAAATAAATTTATTCATAAAAATAAAAGCACTTGCAAAGTTATATGTAATACAGTTGTGTATTCTTATGACATTCATTTCATTATAATTATTTTCATATTCCATCTGAATTAGTTAAAAGCAGGCTCTGTACCCAAAAATGCCTGTATTTAGCCTGTCCCCAGCAAGTGGTCACAATTTCAAACAGCCAAAAAAGTGTCTAATACTGTCACAATCGCATAAATATACATACTAAATTAAAGTAGATCGTCAACAACATAGCAAACAATATACACAGTTCATTTTAATTTATATTTTCCTATAAATATCTCATATCAAATGTGTGTCCCACGTCTCCGTCAACTCCGTCAGGTTTTAAAAAAGTCTTAAATAAATAAAATATTGTCGACAGATTTAGCCTGAAGACTCCTTTTCCAAGTCCTGTTTATATTTGTTGCAACAGTGGAGCACCTGGTCTGACAAGCATTCCATAGTTTGATATTTTAAACAAACAATATTGATATCAATGTGGTCACAGCTTTTACATGTCAACTCCGTCAGGACATTATTATGATCTTTGTTAAGAATTCCAAAATAATGTTTAGTATTTTAGTTTAGGGTTAGGTTTAGCTAACAACTGAAGAAAAAACTAAATGGCTACATTGTACTACAGAGGGTTAAGATGAAAACAAATGCAATTTTGTCAACTCCGTCAGACGTCAAAGTGTTCCTAAAACAATAAAATTATAGTTTTTGAATAATGGGAAGTATTCTAATTTGGCACACAGTTAGAGCATGCCTTAAGGAACATTTTTGGCTATAGGGCCATCACAGATTTGTCTCGTGGTGACCATGGCAGCCATTTTACAAAATGTCCGCCACCTGATGTTATTTTACAATAAATAGGGGTTACGTATGTAACCTAGGTTCTATAACAGCGAGCAAGGCTGCTCACTATGGGAGTTGACGCCCCCTGGCGTAAACACAGAAGCACTACAAATAAACTCACAGACTTTAGGCTGGGACTTTAGACGTGATGACGTTGAAGACCCCGCCCGCCGGGTGCACTTATAAGCGTGCCTCAGCGTCCACGTCTCCATTCGATAACAATTGTTCTCTTCTCAAGCAATCAAGAAGGGAATCTGGGTGAGCAGCCTTGCTCGCTGTTATAGAACCTAGGTTACATACGTAACCCCTAGTTCTATTAATACAGCTTCGCAAGGCTGCTCACTATAGGAGACTTAATTAACTCCCTTATTGTCATCACGAAGTCTGGACCCCTAGGGCCCGTACCTTTATCTGTGAGCAAAGGACCACAGTACGTCCCTCACCAGGACTACTGCACCCCAACGGGAAGGCCAATCAGACCTAAGTCTGCAATGTGCCTAAGAGGAGCCGACAGAACAACCGTCTTAACGCCCTGGAGAAGACCAACGTCCCCCGCGGGGGACTAAGTCTCTCCACCTAACTGGAGGCCACGCCCAGGACCGCATGCGCCACTGGCGCTGCTGTCACATCCAGTCTATAGAAGGTGGCAAAGGTGGAAGACGACGCCCAACTTGCAGCGGAACAAACATCCTGAACAGAGACCCCCCTACAGAGGGCCCAGGATGATGCCAAACCTCTCGTGGAATGTGCTATCAACCCTACGGGAGGCACCATATCCCTACCAGAGTGGGCCCGCTCTATAGCCTCCACGATCCACTGGGAAAGCCTAACCTTTGAGATAGGCAGTCCCACAGTCTTGGGATCCCAGGAGACAAACAGTTGTGTAGTCTTCCTCGTCACCTTAGTCCTGTCCAAATACAACCTCAATGCCCTTATCGGACAGAGGTTATGCCTCCTCCTATCCTCCTCAGAGGCAAAGGGGGGCGGACAGAACGCCGCCAAGTCCACCGGAACCGGGGCAGCTAGGCGGTTCTTAGGTAAAAATGCCGGATTGGTCTTAATGACCACCCTTGCATCCCCATTGAACCTCATGCATTCCGCACTTGTGGACAAAGCATGGATATCGCTGACCCTTTTAGCGGTCACCAAAGCTAATAACAACGCTGTCTTCAGCGACAAAAGCTTCATACTCAAACCCTCCAATGGCTCAAACGGTGGCCGGGACAGAGAGTCCAAAACCAGAGCAAGGTCCCACGAGGGGACCAGAGACTTGGTCACCGGATGAAGGTGGCTAGCCCCCTTCATGAACTGGCGCACCAGCGGGAGCTGGCCCACCGTCTTGTCCTCAAACCCGATGTGGCAGGCTGAGATAGCAGCCAGATACACCTTGACAGTACTAAAGGCCCTGCCTTTGTCCAAGAGATCCTGGAGGAACGACAGAACGACCCTTACTGGTGCTTGAAATGGCACAACTTGAGCCGGTGAACACCAGTCTTCAAATAACCGCCACCTCATATCATAAGCATCCCTGGTCGACTGCGCCCTCGCACACTGAATAGTGTCGATGACGCTTTGGGGAAGACCCTCCGCGCCAAGATTCAACCTCTCACGGGCCAAGCCCAGAGGTCTAGATCTTCCGGCCGCGGGTGGAATATCTCGCCTCCCGCCTGGGTCAATAGGTCCCTGCGCAACGGAAGCTGCCAGGGCCGACCGTACAAGAGAGGGACTATGTCTGACCTCCAAGAGCCCCATCCTGGGGCCACTAGGATCACTGACAGGCGCTGTGTCCTCACCCTCTCCAGTGTGGGAAGGATGAGAGACAACGGGGGAAACGCATAAAGTAGGCCCTGGGGCCAACGGTGCGCCAAGGCATCCAAACCTAGCGGAGCCGTCCCTGCTATGGAGAAGAACAGAGGACACTTGCTGTTCTCTTCCGACGCAAACAGATCCACTCGTGGCTCGCCGAACCTCTCCCACAACTGTCTGGCCACTGTTTTGTGCAGTGACCAAGCCGCATAGAGGTATCGGCCCCTGGACAACAGATCCGCTCCCGTGTTCTGGAGTCCCGGAACGTGGGAGGCTCTGACCGACAGAAGGTGCTCGTCGCACCATAACGTCAGTCTGTGTGCTAGCGCATGCAGTTTGGTGGACCGTAGGCCCCCCTGCTTGTTGATATAGCACATCGTCGTTGTGTTGTCCGTCCTGACCAGGACATGGGAACCGCTGATGAAACGTTCGAAATGCTGTAACGCCAACATTACCGCCATCAGCTCCAGGTAATTTATGTGGGCAGACTTGATGCTGCCACTCCATACTCCCCTGGCTGTCCTGCCTTCGTGGGTGGCACCCCACCCAGACAGGCTGGCGTCCGTCGTGAGTACTTTCCGGGATACGACCATCCCCATACTCACGCCTTCCGAGAGGAATTGAGCGCCTCTCCACTGGCGTAATGCCTCGAAGCAACCCACCGACACGTCCACAAGATGATGACAACGGTGTTGTCTCACACCCAGTGACTGCATCCACCTCTGAAATGGTCTCATGTACAATCTGCCTAGCCGAACAACGGATATTGCAGAGGCCATGAGACCCGCCAATCTCTGACAGGTTCGGAACGGGACCCTGTTGCCCGTCCGAAACAGCGCCAGACACGACTGAAAAGAGCGGATCCTCTCGTCGGATAGACGCGCCGTGAAAGACACAGCGTTCAACGTCATGCCTATGTAATCTATCGATTGCGTCGGCACCAACACGCTCTTGGCGTAATTTATGCTGAAACCCAGAGACGTCAAGTGATCTACCACCCAACTTGTGTGTAGTCGCAGTGTTGACGCCGAGTCCGCATAAATCAGCCAGTCGTCCACGTACATTGCTATCCGAACACCCCTCTGACGCAGCGGGGCGACGGCTGCTTGTGTACACTTCACAAAAGTCCTTGGACTCAGTGACAGTCCGAACGGAAGGACCAGATATTCGTATATCTGTCCCTTGAAGCCGAACCGCAGGAACTTTCTGTGTGGTGGGTAGATGGGAATGTGGAAATACGCGTCTCTGAGATCGAGAGTTGTATACCAGTCCCCTCGACGCATCATGCGCAGCAGAGCCTTGCTCGTGAGCATTTTGAAGCGAAACGCTTTCAAATAGCCGTTCAGAGCCCGTAGGTCTAGAATGGGCCGCATGCCCCCCCCTTTCTTCTTCACGAGAAAGTAGCGGGAGTAAAACCCGGTGTTGCTCTGCTCCATGGGCACCACACGTATAGCCTTTTTCTCCAAGAGAGACGTTATCTCGCCCTGGAGAACCTCGGCTGCCTGACCACTCGCTTGCGAGAACAGAACGTTCCCACAAGTGGGAGGTCTTCTGGCGAACTGTAGTTTGTAACCCTTCGAGATGGTGTTCAACACCCAAGGATGAACACCACAACGATTCCACTCCTGTAGACACAGTGCCAGAGGGGTTGAAGCCAGCTCTGCACCTTTTTGTGGTGGAGCGGCGCCCCCTTCGGTCAGAACCCGGGCCTGGGGCCTCTGTCCTGCAATATGGACCTGGGGCTCTGGGGCTGTGTCCACGGCAGTTACACTTGCAATTCGGCCGACAACCCTGGGCCCCCTCGAGGGCCCGGGCTGCTGGCCCATCCCCTTGAGTTTCGAGTGACGATTCAAAAGACCGGTTTTCAGTAGAGAACACTGCTTTATTAAGAAAAGTGGTGGCACAGAAAAAACTGGAGAGACATTTATTCCCAAGAAACAAGTCCTCTTTCCGCCTACACCAAGCGCTTCCGGCATGAGGCCCGTGGCCACTATGCTGCGCTTCAGAGAAACTCGGGGAAGGGTGGGGGAGACAGTGTCCGATGTCTCCCCGTGGGGCAGGTCTGGTTATTTCGCCTTCCCGCCAGGTGGCCCTCTTGCCGTGGCCCCTTTGCGGGGGCCGCCGGCCAGAGAAGCCGAGGGGCGCCTAGGCCTGTCGGTCTTCTTGCGGCTGCGAGGTGGGCGGGAAGCTGAGGACGCCGCTGACGGAGCCCTCTGAGCAGCGGGGACCTTGAAGGCGCTCCTCCTGGACCTGGAACGATTGTCCCTATCCATGGTGCGCTCGTAGGTCGGCCTGTAGGGCTGAGCCTGCTTGGGTCGTGCTCCAGACGCCGGGAGACAGGCGCCGATGACCTCCGTGTCATTCTTCGTCTGTCCGTCGCGGGAGCGCATCTCCTCGAGCATGGACGCGAAGAGTGTCGATGTGGAAACTTTCTATTTCAGAGGGGTACGTCCCACTTTGGGGGACAGCTCCAGCCACCTGGCCCTCTCGAGGACCAGGAGTCTCGCCATGGTTCCGCCCACCATCTCTGTCTGGGCCTGAGTGAGACGGAGGAGCTCAAGGTGCAGGCGCCTCAATTCAGCCATGTGGTCGGGGGTAGGCTCGTCTCCCGCTTCCAACAGGACATGAGACGCGGACCCTTGCAGAAGGGTCGCGGCGTTCAGTGCCCTGGCCGCAGTTGAGGCGCACTTATAGGCAGCCTTATTAATTTTGGAGTCGTCCTTGTCCGAAGGCAAGGAGAAGTCCGGGTCCTCGTGGAAGACATTGGGGTTGACACCCATGAGCCATCCGGCAAAGGACTTGTCCATCGGCGGCATGGCCTCGAGGCCAAGCTGCCGTTGTCCCGCGCAGTCCAGCAGCTTCATGCCTCCGCCCAGGGAGGCGGAGGCATGTCACCGTCGCGGGCTTGGAAGAGCCGCGGGACGTTGTGTGTGGCTGGAGCGGGCTGTAGTAGTCACCGCTAAAGCCGCCACACGTGTGGAAGCCAAGGAAGGGTTGCGTACCGCTCCTGGCACTTCACACGTTCGGGACCTTTAGGTCCGCGAAAGTTTGTGTGGAAGCAGAAACCTGGCTGTTGCTAGCCACGGTACAGACCGTCACACAGGTAATAAAGAATTACCTCCAAGTTAGTGTTAACTTAGTTAAAGAAAGCGGACTCACCGACTTTCTTCTTCTTGAAGCCTCTGGGATAAGCAGTTTCCGCGGTACCGAGAAGGCTTCTCGTCCTTGTGGAAATAAATCAGATACTCATCCGTGAGGGAGACTTCGTAGCGCCGTGTTATACACGTGAGAAGAGAAAAACGAATGGAGACGTGGACGCTGAGGCACGCTTATAAGTGCACCCGGCGGGCGGGGTCTTCAACGTCATCACGTTTAAAGTCCCAGCCTAAAGTCTGTGAGTTTATTTGTAGTGCTTCTGTGTTTACGCCAGGGGGCGTCAACTCCCATAGTGAGCAGCCTTGCGAAGCTGTATTAATAGAACTCAAGTTCTACACCACCTAGGATCTTGATTCTGGTGACTAAGACTACATTTTCAAGGATGAAGGATGCAGTGGTACAATTTAGATTTTCCCTGTGACCATGGCAGCCATCTTTCAAAATGGCCGCCACCTGCTGTTATTTTACAATAACTCAAGTTCTACACCACCTAGGATCTTGATTCTTGTGACTAATCATACATTTTCAAGGATGTGGGGTACATTGGTACTATTTAGATTTGTCCTGTGACCATGGCAGCCATTGTTTTTCAAAATGGCCGCCACCTGCTCTTATTTTACAATAACTCAAGTTTTAGACCACCTAGGATCTTGATTTTGGCGACTAATCATACATTTTAAAAGATGAGGAATACAGTGGTACTATTTACATTTGTCCTGTGACCATGGCAGCCATTGTTTTTCAAAATGACCACCAACCTGCTGTTATTTTATCAATAACTCAAGTTTTAGACCACCAAGGATCTTGATTCTGGCGACTAATCATTACATTTTCAAGGATGAACTTTCTCTGGGAGGGGTCAGGGATTACTTCAGGTGCAGGTTGAGTTGGACAGGACATTAAAAGGAGGTGGCCTTTCTGGCCTTTGACTTGTCCCTTTCAGGTACAGATGCACAGTTTGACTTCACTGGCCACTGCAGGGAACTGTGGGAGAGAAACTTTGGTCTCTTGACACCCCGATTAGGTTCAGGGTTGTTTTGGTGGAGACTTGCCTTTCATGACATCGTTGCTGCAGCAGTTGATCTCCTTACTGCCAGCGGTGGCACACTCTGGGTCTCTGGGGCGTTGTATCTTGGTGGCCTCCTGCCAGTGTTTCTCCATCGTTCTCATGAGCTCTGTGTTCTGGGGCTCTGTTATAGTCAACTTACATTGTCTTGGCTTGAGATTGCTTTCCTGCAGGGTCCAGCCCAGTCTTGTGCAGATGGCTGCTGGCCCACCTGGAGGCCCCAACCTCACTTGTTCTGTTGGTGTGATTAGGTGGGGTGGTCTTCCCCAATCAGGATGAGGGGTTTGACCCTTTCAAACGGCAGTCTGGCCAAGTGTCTGTATTTAGTTGTGAGGCTAGATACAGGATATGATTGCTCACCCAGCCCCAGGTAACTTGAGGTGAAGGCTCCTTTGATTTGGTAACATTGCTTTGGTTGACATGCTGGGGACACAGAGAAAGACACTGATGCCTTCAGTGTCTGCACATCCTGCCTGATAGTCCTGAAGCCAGATCTTCTGTCTTCAGTCTTTCGCTCACTGTTCACTGCTCACCTCACCGAATTTAGCCCAAGGAGTTTGACCCCTAGTTTGGCCATAGACCAGTTTGGCCATAGCCACTGTGCTGACAAATGTGCTGACATTTGTGATGATGGCTATGGCCGTTTTTAGCCAACGTAGTGTTTTTTGTGCAAACCTAATGCTTGGGATGGATTCAGAATCACGAAAAGCCCCTAGTTTGACATGCCACATGCTACTTACAGCATTTTAAGCAATTTAGAACATTTAGCCTTATATTGGTTGTTGATGGTACCCAACTTTCAGCAGCTGTCAAAAATGCCCCTACGGTGTTTCAATAGCAACTAATGTGGGATATGTTAGTAGACACCTTTACAAACACATTGGTGAAGAACATTCTTGGTAAGAAATGTATTCACAGATTTGACATTATTCTGATAATATTGGTAAATTGGTAAAATAATAGCAGGTCCACCATTTTTGAAAATGTCTACCATGGTCACAGGATAAATCTAAATAGTACAACTGTATTCCTCATCCTTGAAAATGTATGATTAGTCACCAGAATCAAGATCCTAGGTGGTGTAAAACTTGAGTTATTGGGAAATAACAGAAAGTTGGCGGCCATTTTGAAATATTTCTACCATGGTCACAGGACAAATCTAAATAGTACCAATGTATCCCACATCCTTGAAAATGTATGATTAGTCACCAGAATCAAGATCCTAGGTGGTGTAGAACTTGAGTTATTGTAAAATAACAGCAGGTGGCGGCCATTTTGAAAAATGGTCACAGGGCAAATCTAAATAGTACCACTGTATTCCTCATCCTTGAAAATGTGGGATTAGTCACCAGAATCAAGATCCTAGGTGGTCTAGAACCTAAATCAGTTAAACTTGTCAACTCCGTCAGATGTTCGTCAACTCCGTCAGACGTTCGTCCCGTGATGTTTTTGTTAATTTCCAAAGAAATAGAAAATTCGATGTTAAATCTTTTGTGCTTATGTATTGAAACACCAACTGAAATGATACGTAATGATGATTTTTTTTTTTTACATGGTTTTCATGTTATAATATTTAAAATAAAGCTTGAAATGACGGATTTGAGATATTGGATATAGTGTGATATTGGAACAAAACAATATTAAAATAATTGTATTACTTAACTTGATTACTGAAAGCCATTATAAGATAACTTTATATTATTGTTGAAATTATCAAATTCAATTAAAAGGGATTTTAGTGTGTCTGACGGAGTTGACATGAATCAGGTATTAAGTGCATAAATGTCCCATTTTAGAAAGAAATGTTATGCGAAAAACCTGTTCCTTCTCAAGATTGGTAGCTGAGACCTGTGTCTACAAATACATCTATTTGATTTGAATGTATCTTTAAAAAAAAAAAAAATCTAGTTTGAAAAATGTTTTGTCCCTTATCTCAAGAATGGGTGATATATATCCACACTTTTCCTGGGCTGTGTGTGCTCCAGTTCTTGTCGATTTGATCCAATAAAAGCCAATGAAACTGGTCAGATGACCAATGATATCCAATATCCAGCAGAGGTACTAGAGGTGCATGAGAGTTGCAAACCTCCCGCAGGAGACCATGCCACGCCCCCGTGCATCTTCCTTCTTCATGTTCCTAGGACTAGCTAAGGAAGCTTAGAGAAGGAAGTGTCATGGTCACGTGACGTTCTGCGCCATGACACTTTCATGGGAGCCAAATCTCGCACCGGAAGTTACATGAATACAAAGCAGTGATAACATAATTATTTATGAACCATTGAGACCTGGCTGTGTCATATAATCATTTCAGGCATATAAAAGAAGACATATCACAGTTTGTTTTCTAATCACTTGCTTTTCAATGTGCACAGAGCTGTGCACAGTACATAATTTTATTTGAGGATTTAAACAGCAGCAGGTATCGTTTCTGTTCCGGGGGTTTCGTGAGATTTGGCTGCCGGACAGGAAGCGATGGACAATCTCGCGATACTTGGCACGTTCAGAAACATACTTTTTGCTCTTTAGATATCTCTATAAAATTTCACAGTGTACACATCGAAAAGCAACACAGCAGACAATAATGTGTCATATGTCTGTTATATTCTGTTATTATTTGCCAGAAGCGAGTACTTTACAAAAGATCTCAGTCATTCAGAAATAGTGTTCATGAGCTGGTCACTGAGCTCTCATTGACTCCAGTGCATTCTGCCGAACTCCTGGGTGCAGTTTGGCTCCCATGGTGCGACGAATATGCCGTCTGGAATTGCGTGATAGCGGAAATGACCTCCATGTCATATACCTTGGGACTAGCATAATTCCCATAATGCTTTGGTGTACTGCAGCTCCTTGTGGATAGGGGGAGCCTATCCACAAGGAGGTGCAGTACACCAAAGCATTATAGGAATTTTAGTCCAGAAAGGAAGTGAGCCCAGTGTCACTGGGCTCACTGCTAAAATCTAAAATATCTAAAACCACATATTACACACTTAATATAAAGACCCCCAAGAAAGTGTTCTAAATCTTCTAAACGTATTATATAACGTATAATATATTAACATATATTTTTTTGCAAAAAGGTAAGCTTTTATTTGTTTATTAGACTTATTAAACCATAAAGACTTGCTGATTTTGATCATGATTTCTCCCTATACCTGCAAGGCTTATTCAGATCCATACCTTGGCTACGGCTGCTCAGCAACCAGACCCCATGAAGTGGAAGTGGAAGCACATCGCTGCAATTCTGAGTCTCTCATTCCTAGAGGCCCTGGTCTTTCATGTCTTTCAGGTCAATAAGGTCTTGCAGATAGTTCTCTATGTGCCAGGTCATGCCAACCCAAGTGAAGAGGGTGACCACACAGGTGACCAGACCTCACAGATGATCAGAAACGTGACCACACAGGTGACCACCCAGTGGTCTCCCATCGGCCCAACTCCTGGGCCGTTCCCCTACTACATCATTAGGGAGTCAAACAAATGCCCAGAGGGAAAGCCACCACCATTCCTAGTGTTGCTGATACTCACTGTGGCTGGTGAAGTAGAGGCACGGAATGCCATACGGCAGACATGGGGGAACGAGAGCCTCGCTCCAGGCCTAGGAATCATTCGGCTGTTCCTGTTGGGGGTGCAGGAAAGCAAGCTGGGACGCCTACAGCAGAAGACCCTGGAGGCTGAGAGCCTGAGGCACCACGATATCATTCAGCAGGACTTCTTAGATACCTACTACAACCTGACTTTAAAGACACTGATGGGGTTGAACTGGGTGGCCATGCACTGTCCCCGGGCCAGCTATGTTATGAAAACTGACAGTGACATGCTTGTGAACACCATTTTCCTCATCCACAAGCTGCTGAGACCTGGACTGAAACCCAAGACAAACTACTTTACGGGCTATATCATGAGTGGGGGGCCTATCCGAGACAATAGCTCAAAGTGGTACATGCCCCCAGAAGAGTACTCAAACGAAAGGTACCCTGACTTCTGCTCTGGGACGGGCTATGTGTTCTCCGGAGACATGGCGACGGAATTGTACGCAACTTCTCTGAATATTCCCCTCCTGCGTTTGGAAGATGTGTACGTGGCATTGTGCCTTGAAAGGCTAGGGATCAAGCCCACACCGTCGCCCGACGGGATGTTCCATGCCTGGAGAGTGCCCTTCGACAGCTCTAGATACAGAAACATAGTCACAAGTCACTCTATAAAGCCTGATCAGATGCTGGATTATTGGCACAAAATGTGGAGAGATACAGTGTTCTTTGAGAGCGATGCAGTGCTCTGGGAGTGGGTTCTCTAGGCAGGGGCACCGTCAGCCTCTCAAAAGTGCGGGGTCCATTTTTATTTATAATTTTGTTTTGCGGGGGGGGATGTCATGACGTTCGCTGTTTGTTTCCATGTAGCTCCGAAAAGTGTAACCAAATCTGGATGATGCCTCCGGCTCCTCAGAATTTAATTTGCTTTGCTGATTATATGAGCTAGCATTAGCGTTGGTTAAAGTCTAGATTGTAAATATTAATTAAATTAATTTCCTGACTATGTAAGGGACATTTAAGCTCATAGGCCTACATAAAACATTGGATTGCATATACATCACTTAGTAATATTAAAGGAAGTAAGAAATTAACATATTATAGAATTGATAATACGTTATATATATATATACACATAGAGCTCTTCACAGGTTCAAAATTGACCCAAACCCTAATGGACCCTTGAAATTGGCTCTGAGATCCGAGTGGAGCCGAGTCGACATTAAATAAATAAATAAAACGAAAGAAAGAGGCACCCGCGCACCGGAATGACATTAAATCGAATGCGTGCATGCCATAGAGTTATATATCTATACTCTAAGGTGCATGCTCTCTCTGCATCACTTTATCTGACGGAGAAACCTTTTTCCTCCCTGGTCAACCAGTCTCAGTAGATCATTTCTAGCAGCCCGAGCCCCAGCTGTTTTCACACCTATACTACAGCATACAGCATACAAACAAAGAACGATGATTGTTGTGTATTAGTTTGTCTGACTGACACCTTGAGAGAGCTCCTAACTGCATAATGGTCGTTGCAGCGAGAGGCAAGCGTGTAGCCAATACAACGACGATTGTGCAACAAAATGGAAACAGTGCATGTTACCAGCGCCAGGTCTGGAAAAATAAATAAATAAATAGACCAATCAACTCCCAATAGTGCAGGGGCTCCGTCTTATGAGCAAATTTAGAACTTCCTGTCTGAGAGCTAGCAGATTTAAGACATCCGGTTGCCTTCAGAATAAAATAAGGTTTTTTAATTCGTTAATTAAATAACTATTACATTACATTATTAGTGTAAAAGTGTGTTATTTTCGTTAAGAATCACCCAACAAGGATTGTAGTTTAGCCCAGCCGGGCAATAGTTTATTATAAAGTCCCGTGCTCAGAGTAGTAATAAACAACCTGTCAGCTCAGTCTAGTGCAACCAACAACAGGTACCGTGCGTCACGCACCTGTATAAGCAAGGTTCCTACCTAAGCAATAAAGGTTCCTACTTCAGCAAGCAATAATAAACCTATTATAACAATTAGTATTATTATTACATTACAGTACCACACCCCACTCTCCGCTAAGCGGGAGAGGTGTAAAATTCACAGCAGCAGACCTTCTACTGAGGTCAATGCTCACAAAAGTACCGTTTCCAGACCCAGAATGGACACTAGACAAAGAGGCCTCCGCGAGGCAACTATCTGGACATACCCACGCGTCCGGGGAGATGTCCTCTACCACACCCCACTCTCCGCTAAGCGGGAGAGGTGGCCTATAACTATAACTGGCCTATAACATGCATTGCAAAGTAATACTAATTATTTTGGTAATTACTGGTAATGGTAATGGTAATGTCATTCACTATGTAGATGGGCCATTAACAGTAATAGTTTATTTTTTACAGTGCTGTGTTTATACATTCCTGTTGTCCTGTCCTGTACTCCTCCAAACCCTCTTTCTGGCTGGGCGGTGCCCAGGTATAGATGAGGTGACAACGATCGATCGTTATATATATAGTGGCCCCATAGGCGGAGCTTGAACTAGACGCCAGGGGGTGCGACAGCTTGGCGAGCGACCAGCAATTTTTTAAACCTTTATTTTATTATTTTAGCGTTTTTACAATGCCCTAACCCCTAAAAAAATAGTTATTTAGGTAGTACAGCAGCACACTACTACCTGCTGTACTAATGAAACCCCGTAGTGCTGTGTGTGTGCACACACACACACAGCACGGGGTTTCATTTTTTTTTGCTGCACGCCTGAAATGTGACCCGACATTACGGAGGCACCGTCATAACTCTGAGCAACAATTGGGATGTTTTTTAAACCACCCATCTCCAGTCCTGTGTTTATAGCGTCCACTATAGCAGCTGCACCACGAGATGCTGAGCAATCAATAAAACACAGAAAACGCTCCTTGATTTCAAGCTGCTCAACGTATCTTAAACAAATTGACAATTGTTTTCCGTTTTAGAGGACCTGGCCTCGTCTGCCATAATACTGAAGAAACCAGTATCCTGTAATGGGGACCGTACCCATGTTCCCTCAGCCCTATGTTCCCTCAGCCCTATGTTACCTCAGGCCTATATTCCCTCAGCCCTATGTTCCCTCAGGCCTATGTTCCCTCAGCCCTATGTTCCCTCATTCCAAAACAGACAGGGGGGGGGGGGGGGGGGGGGGGGGCTGTAATGCTATAATGCTACCCATACAGTAGTTCACCCTGCAGCAACAGAACACATTACAGATACCAAGTTACAGCAATGACACTACTGCATGGGGTCTAGTCTATCTACTTTGTTATAGCAAATGCTCCACAACAACACAGTGAAACATTTAAATCCTGACATGCATGGCCTTCATGAATCACTCATCATGTACTTAATTATCTGTTTTGAATCTCAGGTATGTTTCCATTGCATAGTTGTCTCATCAACCTAGAGTACACACCTTAATGAACTGACACCAACTATTTAAGCTATGTTAACAAACAAAACACCCATGCGTACGCACCCATGGTACTGTGCCAAGAGAACTCACAAATCAAGATAAACGCACGCACACGCAGTCAAGTTGTCTACCGATGTTAACCATCTCAAACCCTCACCCTAACCTAACCTCCCACGGGACAGCACACCTAAACCTAACCTAACCCTTAACGCACCCCTCACCAACCTTAATCCGGTCGTCTTAACGCACCCCACACCAACCTTATGTCTAACCAAAGGATGCCTCCCGAGCCACTTCCAATGTGATTGAACTATAGGCTCTGGGGCTGACAAATATTAGCCCCAATGTTGGGTAAATCAACAAAGGTGTTGCAGCACCAGGAGAGTGTGACCCAACTTAATGTGTTTTAAGAGTCTGTTTAATTATTTAATAATTTCGTTTCATGAAGGTTTACAATTAATACTGTGAATTAATTGCACTAGCAAAGTGTAACATGCAGTGAGGACGGAACGTTTGTTCTAGCCCAGGTTCTCTGGGGTCCCAATATAAGGAGCGCAGCTTCCGGTTCCCCTCAGTTACATTCTGGAAAGAAAAGCAACACTCATTGCTCCGTCTTTATCCCCGTTTATTCAGGTTCAGTTTTATTAATGAGGTACTCAGCAGCCCTGAGACCCGTAACAGAGGCTTGTCATGTCAGCTGTCAATCAATCAACTCAATGAAGGCCAATGGAAGACGATTTATTGGGCTGTAAAACAATATGCCCATTTTGACCTATTTTGTTTTTCTCGCAAATATTTGATGCTGCTGCTTTAGATTCTACCAGCAGAGGCCCACAGTAGAGCATACCCTGCTCTACGCAGGGTATGGCAGCATCCTGGGTCCTAAGGCCTTCAGGAGGCTGAAACCCTGTACTGGCATAAGCCAGCTGGATGGCCTCCTGCACAATACACCGGGAAAGCCATGCTTTAGTAATATGGGTTTCCTTTAGCTCTGGTACCATGTCACCAATACCCATACCGTTCCTGAAGGGAGATGTCTTGGTCATGTACAGTCTGAATATTTCATATCTTTTGTCAGGTGTGCGCAGACAACAAGTCTGACTCAGCCTTTTTACACATTACCACATTTAACCAAAAGATATATATACAAGGAACAAGGAACAAGGAACTGAAAAATTCACAGTTCCGTGAGTGCTGGTATTTTCTTGTTTACTAAGACTAAGACTTTTCAGGCAAAGCAGGTCATCTCCAAGGAAAGGAGACCGAAGTGTGTATTCTACAAAGCTGTTTAATATGGTGCATACTTCTGTCCTTTTGTCCAGTGTCCATTCTGGGTCCGGAAACGGTACGTTTTTGAGCATTGACCCCAGTAGAAGGTCTGCTGCTGTGAATTTTACACCTCTCCCGCTTAGCGGAGAGTGGGGTGTGGTAGAGGACATCTCCCCGAACGCGTGGGTATGTCCAGATAGTTGCCTCGAGGAGCCGTCTTTTGTCCAGTGTCCATTCTGGGTCCAGAAACGGTACTTTTTTGAGCATTGACCCCAGTAGAAGGTCTGCTGCTGTGAATTTTACACCTCTCCCGCTTAGCGGAGAGTGGGGTGTTGTAGAGGGCATCTCCCCGAACGTGTGGGTATGTCCAGATAGTTGCCTCGCGGAGCCGTCTTTTGTCCAGTGTCCACTTTATAAAGTCCATGCACTCCAGTGAATAGCATTTATCCATTTAGATAACTTTATTATTATTATTATAATGATTTAATTACTTATTTTTACACAGAAACATAATGTGTGTCTTATAGCATCATATAGCATCATTTAAATGCTTAATTTGTAGTTTTAATGTGCAAATTAAACAATTTTTTCAATACTCTAGAGGATACTCTTATTTTGAAGAGATCGTCCACCGGAAGCCTTAAATCTGTTGATTAGATCTGCTCACTAGACGCTGCCTAGTGCAGGGACATACTCTAGAGGGCTGTATTTTGCGTGTCTTAAGTACCAGGTCTTATTCCCTAACTTGAGTAAACTAAAGACCTGGAGGCGTGATCAATGCCATTTGGCTATTCTGAGTGGCCAAAGAGCATTGATCACGCCTCCAGGTCTTTAGTTTACTCAAGTTAGGGAATAAGACCTGGTACTTAAGACACGCAAAATATAGACCTTGCAAATGACCCCCTCTCCGGCGCCAATGTGTCTATAGAGTTAATAAGTTCCTTTGTATCTTCTGTTCTGAATTATAATTTTCACATGCAAATTTTAACTGCTGTAAGCAGTTAAAATTTCCGAACTGTCACCCAAGTGAGACATTTTAAATTGTATAGCAACAGTAAACTTAGCCATTTTATATGATTCTTATTTCTGGGCTTCTTGTTGATAATTGATATGGTCTGTCATTCGTCCAGGATATGTAGCCTACTGTACTGGAGATATTTGAGATAACAATACACTGATAAAAGACATGATTATTATTGTATGTTCTAAATCTAAGTTGTGTGTGCATTAGTGTCCAATAGCTCTGTATTCTGAAAGTAATCAATTATATTTTATACTTGTTTATAGGAGTCTCACTGTCTCTCAAGCTTAGAACTATGAATTGAATACTTGGGACAACAATGTAAACAGGCCATATAGTCCTTTAATGGGTTCAATCCTTTTAGCATTGTGTATTAAACTGTACTTTCTGTGCCTTCTTTTATTCTGCAAACTGTTAATAAAGTATTCAATCAATTGTATGAAATCGTCAACCCACCTGGTATTTTCAAGTATAAGTGCTTATAGTGAGTGAATCGGCCAGCTTTGTGATTTACCCAATGGGTGACTAAGTATGAGGATTTCAGTATACAAAGACATGAACTATCTATGACTGCATGGCCATATTTTATGGTTAATAAATAGTTCAATGGCAGCATAAAATCTATACTTAAAATGATGAGACTCTGGATATTACCAACTATATACAATTCAATCATAATGCATTCAGTTTGTGTGCAAACAACATTTGGTTCTGCAGACAGAATTTCATGTCAACACACTGAAATCTGCAAAAATGTGAAAAATATGAATTGTGTTAAAACCAGGAACATATCACTACACTGTGATATCATGCTTTATCTATCAAGATAAAGCATTACAAAATGGCTAGGCTACATAAAATCTGTACAACACATCCATGAAATTGCCAGAACACTGTGGTGTAGAATACAGTCTAAAGTAACATGTAGTTTATCTAAAATATTTGATCAGGTAAAAGTAAAACAGCATTAAGGAAAATACACCAGATGCTGTATATATTTCATTAACCACTTTGTTCTACGTTAAATTGCAAAAAATTTAAAGTTCACATGCTGAGCTTGTACTACTGTAGTTCAGTCAGATAACTCACGAATAGATTTAACAAATATTTATTATAGAATGAGAATATATAGAATGTGCATATAACATTTTATCTTGGCGTTCGGCTTTGCTACATTTTTCTCCCTGCTCGGCACAATTATACAGAGCAGGGAAATAGATATACAATAACAACCCCCCCATGGGGAACAGAAAGAGCAGAGCTGGTGCCTGGGTGGTGGTGGGAGCAAACAGACCATAACAACACCAGAAACACATGTGTAGAGGAAGGAACGCAGGAAGAATCCAGACTTAGGCTTGGGCTACACCTATATGGATATTTTTCAATACGCACATTTTGTTGTGGTTTTGGGCCTTTCAGCCACACGCAAAAGGTTTTTTGGAAACTGATAAAAAAGTGAAGATTTCCCAAAATATCCGGATCAGTGGAGTTGTGTAATCAAGCGAAACAGAGCATTTGACAAATTATGATATCACCGCTCATTAGCGCATATCATTTTTACTATAATCTAGGTGAGAAATGCAGCTTGCAACTGGAAACTATCCGGATATCTGTCCGATTGTTCATGTTTTTATATCACTGTGTTAATAACTTTATTGCATCAACTGCACCATGTCATGAATTGGTGTTATAAGGGGATAGTGACAAGACTAATGGGGGTTTGTCAGGTATGCGGCCTGCGGGTACAGAGGGCATAGAGGGCAAAGCTGCATTTACAATTTTAAATGTCAGTCCCAATTTCAATTGCTTAACGCTGTTTTCTACCCGGAGCCACCCTAGACTATTAAAATGAAAACAAGATGGGTAATGGCCCCAGACCGAGGAGTAGTCGAATTAGTTTGTTTTAGGTTTGTAGCTTGACCTTTAGTGTCATTGTTCTGCCCCCACAGTGTAGTGGACATGTTTCATTATTCTGTGAAACAGCACCACCCTGTGGTACCCCAGGGTTTCTTATTTTCATGTTTGCCTTGTGCTTGCAATTAGATACAACATATATTTCAGCTGTGCTCAGTCAGTCAGTCAAATGTCTTCTTGGGCTAAAAGCAATGTCTGTGAGTAGTTTGATTGTTGATTCTATGATGGCAGGATAATTTATGTTGTTTCATGTTGTTTGCATTTGTACAAATATTTTACAATCAGCTTAAGTGATAAGTGATTTGTACTGTAGATTACCTCTGTTTGTTTGACACATGTTTTCTGTATTGTAACAGTCATTTGGAATGTTTATATTTTGTTGTTACAGTTTCACAAATTGACCAGTAAACTACATAAAGACAACGCCTTCTCTGTGGAGTTTGTTGGGTGATGTTTAGTTGGTGGGGTAGCTGGCATCTAGCCGCAATTTGCAACTAGCTGGCATCCTCAGCTAGTGAGGCCTACACAGTCATAGAGATGTTTGAGAACCAAGAGGTGCAAGCATAGTCAAAGTAGGGCTGAATTAGGGTTCGATCCGCTAGAGTCTTGAGCACTTTTGTTGACAAACAAACAAATCGTTTTTTTGATTACCATTGTTGCCATTCTTTCACCTGTCAGTTTGTTGTCAAGAATACAGCCAAGATATGTAATCTCTTCTTTGCTGGAGATTACTGTTGTCAACTCTGACCTTGAAATCATTTACATTTACTTTACTGAGAGCATGTTTGCTCCCAAAAAGAATGGATTCTGTTTTTCCGAGATGTAGTGAGAGTTAAGCCAAGTTTGGATTTTGGTGAGTTCCAAACTAGGAACAATTTGCAGTTACAGGCAGCATTCATGTCGTTAATGTAAACTGTAAAGTAACCGTAACTTCCCTAGAATGCTTCCTTGGGGAACCCCACAGTTCCCTGGGAGGGGAGAGGACATGGTTCATTTGATGTCCACCAATTGTTCTCTTCCAGCCTGACCATGCCACAGTATTTGCCCGAGTCCACCTCACGTTTAATGTAGTCGTTCAAATACAGTAGGCATGTGTCAGTGGAGTGGGATGTTCTGAAGCCAGATTGGAATTCAAACAGCAGTTTACGCTCGTCTAGGTAGCTGCTGATGATTTGTTCGTGAATTAATTAACCTTTGACTGGTGGAACAAAGGATGGAAACGGGGCGGTGGTTGCCAGGTTCTAGTTTGTTTCCTTTTTTGTACAGAGGGATTACTTGCGCCACTTTGAAATCCTGTGGTACGTGACACTGACTGATGAATACATGGTTTAAATGAGAATGCATCTTTTTAAGCTAATTTCTCATAGTGAGCTTGGATTTGATCAGAACCGTAAAACAGTTTGCCACCACCAGTTGGTCAGTGATAAGCAAGCCACTTGAAATTTGTAATTTGGTTTGCGGTTTGTTGCTGCAGCCTAATTAGTTTAAAGCCTTTTTTTTCTGGGTGCTTTTTGTTTGCTGCAATGTTCACATTTATGAAGTTACTTTTTGCTTTTGAGATCGAATTGTTTACTACTACATTGCGTAGTTTTCTGCATTTTTTTTAAGTAGCTGCTAATGGGTTAGGGTGTAGCCCAGGCCTTAGGTGAATATAGAACCTATATCTCAATGCCGCAGCCGCCAGTGGCGGTTAGAGTGTTCCACCCCTCCCTTGCTACCACCCTGTAGCGAAAGTGCCTGTGGTAATTCTATGTCTTGTTTTGACTGTTCAAAGAATCAATTAACTCACCTTTATCAGGTGAGAGCAGGGCTAACAACTGTATACAGCCACCGGACAGACCGGAGGGCCCTTCACAATAAAGCGTCTCCATTTACCTCCCAATAAACTACATTTTACACTGCTTATTATTGACAGGAAATGTAGTCTTAGTCGCAGTCGCTCTTATCAGAGTGTGTTTGTAAGAGAGAGAGAGAGAGAGAGTATACAGTTTACTACCACACATCGGAGCGGACGGCCGGACGGCCGGGCGGGCCCTCCCCCTCGCGTGCCCCGAGGCAGCTGCCTCTGCTATATCGCCGCGCTGCAGCGGTTGCACAAAGACCCGTCCTGCAGCACTGTTTAATGCAATTTATTTGTATGTGATATAAGTATTTTTTGTTGAATTACTGATGACGTAGTAAAAGTATAAACAAGTAAATATAACATAAGAAAGCAGCATGCTACATATGTTTACTTTTACTTTCAAAACCTACTCTAGCGAGGCCTTTAACCTTGAACTGGAGAGTCTGGATTGGTCTGATGAGCTCAGGAGCACACTTGTCGTCAGTGCCAGATGTATGGAGGATGGAGATGACTGCAGATTCCACTAAGGTTCTTCTTGAACTGCAGTAGTCTCTAGCCATGGATTCCACAGTTTGACCCTGGCATCACTTACACAATGAAGTCAACTAGAAGACGGCTCAAGGTAGGAATTCTTTTTTTTTCTTTCTTTTTTTGCTTCTTTGCTGCTGCTTGTATTGTATGCTGTGTGATGCAAACACTGACATGCTGTGCAAAAAGGGCCAGCAATGCCTTTACTGTCTAAGAAAATTGGCTAGGTTTAATGTTGACAAAAGCCTGATGAAACTGTTCTATAGTGCCTACATTCCGTCATTTCTTTCTCCTGTATCTGTTGGTACGGTAACCTCGTTATAAGAATAAAAATTCACTTTTCAGAATTGTAAAAACTGCTTCTAAAATTATTGGCATCCAATTGGAGAGCCTTGATTTCTTTTATAATAGACAGCTGCTCAAAAAAGCGCCCACCCACTCAGTTCGGAGTATGCTGCTGCCATCTGGCCTTCGCTTGTGTCCCTAGGACCACAAAAAACAGGTACAAATACTCCTTTGTCCCTGCCTCGATCTGAGCAGTCAATGCTGCCCGGAAGAAGGTAAAAAACTGTGATGATGATGATGTTTAGTACAGTACAGTACCTTACCTAAGTATAGCACTTATCACTTGGCGTAGTGTATACACTTATGCACGCAACGCTAATAGGCTAACGCCAAGGAGCCATTTTGACCTGAGATCAGATTCTAAAAATGTTCAATTCATAATCAAGACAAGATACTATACAGTACAATAGGCCATGTATGAGCAGAGAGCGTGGGTGATACTGTACAATATTTTGAGGGTTGCATGTATATGGCAGCTGGCCTGAAGGGGGCATGTTGTACTGTAAAAACACGATGGCACACAAGTGTGAGCAAGGGTCCCTGGTGGGAGTGTGTTTACTCTGGTGGAGGTGTGAAACATCCATTCATGAACTTCTAGCCTTAACAGAATCAGAATCAGGGACACCTTATTTCCATCAAGGATCAGGTTCATGCAAGGAAACTGCTTTGTTTGCTCTGGTAGTGCACAAGAGATATATATATATATATACACAGTATATGACATAAAACAAGAATGACTCAGTCATAACTGCCAGGTGCAGAAAGCTCTTGTTTATGAACATGCAGCTGCAGGGGTCGGCAAAAGGCAGCCAAACCTGGCCATTTAGAAAATATTTCTGGCCTGTGAGAATTATGTTTCTTTGTTTTTTTGTCCTTCTCAATATTGGAGTGACAGTCCCACATATAACTATTATGGCTATAATGTCCAAATAGAGAATATTCTCACCTTAAGTTTTAGGCATTTAGCAGATGCTCTTGATCCAGAGCGACTTACATTTAAGCAAAAACAAAGCATGTCATACATCACATATATAAAAAGTAGTTATCATGAATCGTGCATAAGCTTAGAACGTAACAGTGGAGTATCTATGTCAACACATGATGATATAAACACAAGTTACAGTTTTACAGCTGCAACAATCAATCAATAAATCAACGCTATATTGCTCCAATCGAGTCCTGACATAGGCTACATGCGCCCCGAATATATTATAGCCTACAAGTTCAACTCATAAACTTGGATTGCTTTTGTCGCACGTTGCATGTGGCGCAGATAACATTTATGTAGCCTAAAGCCTACAATATCACAGTGGATGAGATGCGTTGAATCAGTTCTGTACCGTGGTAAGAAGCACAAATCAGGCAACAGTAAGCTAAAGGGCGGCTATAGCCTACATGTATGTGTATCTGTTTCTGTGTGTGTTCATTGTGTTTGCGAGGAGCAGCAGGCTGTCGGGGAGAAAAACATCTTTAGGCTATTATTTATTAATGTGTTCAGCTTATAGTTAAATGTCCCTTAAATAGAAAGTCAGGATATTAGGCCTACTTTAATATTTAGGCTACAATCTAGTGATTCTAGTCTTACCAGCTAGCTATATAGTTTAATAGTTAATTCAATTCCTAGGAGCCGATGGACAAAAACCTGTCCCCGGACAGCCTCTGCACAGCATAACCAGGCAGTCTGTGTATAATATTTTTGTAGGCTATAGCCTAAAAGAACGTCAAAAAGAAAAATATATGTCGGCTCACTTTACGGGCAAAATAGTGCCACCTAGGCCTACTGCTTATTTCATGAACTTATTTTGTATCTCCCGTGAGTTGAATAATCAGTGGATGGAAACAAGAGACAATGCGCATTTCTTTTTTCGACTTAATGAACATACTACATACTATACTCGCGAAGGCTTAATGGAATCACACCTACTGACAGGCAGGTTTTCCCTGGCAGTGAACAGCGCACATGGACCTTGTCAAAGTGCTTCGTCTTCTTGGGTGGACAATTAAACATTCTGAAGGTGCTATCCATGCAACTTGCTGTCTAAATTATATTCTTTGCAAGCAAGCAGCCAAAATGTCACGGCAAAGCCTTTGTGTAACTTCAAAATGGCTTTCCATTGACGAGACCCCGATAGGATAAACTCATTATTTACTGTCAATATATTCCTCTATAAACGGCCTATTTCCACTGTTTCTAATTCCTCTTCTTTATACTTTTGTATAGTAGGCCTATGTGCAATTTCTCTAGTTAACTAGCTGCAGATTAGGCAAAATGTTTAGCGCTCTGTCTTTTCTGCACAAGGCAGCATGTGGAATCAATCTATTAACGAGCAATTCTCTGACGTTCAGTGGTGTTGCACACCGAATATATTCAATCTTCAAAGTCAAACTCATAAGTTCACAACCGCCCCTCGTGAGCTTCAAGATCTGCAAACTATGAATCTCATGCTTATGTATACTTTGTAGCTTACTTCTGTCAGAAGAGGGTAGTTATGAGAATATTAGTAGGCCTATGTAAAATCATTAAAATAGCAATTATTTCGAAGGAAAAAGTAGATAAAGTGCCCCTCAGGGCACAGGTCTCCACCAGGGCAGGTCAGGTTGTGGCCTCCTGGTGGTGCTATATATGAAAAGGGTGCCATTTCTTCTTATGCCTTGGATGGCAATTGGATGATTTGAGGCATTTTGTTCCAAAAATGTGTTTTGCAAAAATCCACCTGTTGGTGGCTTCATAACCGTGCCAATGTGAAAAGGGTGGGATACCGTATATTCCTCATCCTAGTAGTAAAGTCCGTGGAAGATTTCACGTAAATTGCATGCTGCGTTCATGATTTTTGTTCAAACCGGCCAATCCTGCAAACTTTGAAAGCCAATGTTAGCCAATTAGGATGGAATATGAAATATCGGACAGTTACTGCTTGAACACATGACTATAGAGATAGTATGTAACGACTTGGATTTTTGGACAGAATCTGGAGGAGTAATATAACAAAAAAAGTTTTTTTAAAGTCGGCCTCCTGGTGGCAAAAATTGCCGATATACAAGCTCATAACACGTCTCGTCATGGCCACACTGCAATCTTGTACATTAATTTTGCTATTTTTTAACATAAAAAAATAAAATCTTGAACGTGTTTGAAAAATAAATAAATAAAAATGAATCATTTTGGAAAAACATTTCACCTAAAGTCTTCTCTCCTGGGAATCCCTGGCACCAAGCATTTTCAGATGGAGCCAAATATGAATTTGGGGGTCCTTTTGAGAACTCATTCCGTGCTGCATTCTATCCCATCCCATTCCATTCTGGGACAGTTTAGTATAGCAGGCTGGATGTTGTGTTTCACACCTCGGGTGCAGAATGCTTCTCTCCCACCACACACCTCCTCATGTCCTAGAGAGAGGCTCTCAGACACACAGGGAGTCCAGGCTCAGACAGAACAGGTCATTAATACTATAGGTCTGCAACTATACAATATTTCCTTTATTTTATTATAATCCTACATTTTTCCCTTTTTTATATTTATCAAATCAATTAACATTTTACTTTTTTTCTCCTTATAATAATTTTTCACTTCACGTCCACACTAAGATAAGTGGTCAGTCACATAATCTAATTTCACAGTAACAGCTTTGTTTTCATTTAAGTAACTGCAGTATAGATGGGAGACCCGTTTCCATCCTGTTGCTGAAAAAAAACAAAAACAGATCATACTGTATATTACATTGGCTGTCGTCTTGGTTTCGTCCACTCCAGTCCAAACCAGCACCCCCATTAAAAAAAAAGGTAGTCCAACTATAAATAACGATCCAACCATGATCCACAACAGTAATGGGTCTGCCCCGTCCGTTGGTAGACCCTAACGGGTCCAATTGGTCCCACCGCGGGCCGTCAGAATTATGCTACCATTATACCATTGTAGCCTCGCAGTGCCTGTCGTTGACTGTCGGAGATATCACATAATTAATGCTGTATGGTTTGGGTGTCCAGTGTCAACTGACAAAAAAAAACATAACCTTCAACAACATTCCCAAACACATGTAGGCTCTCTACATGTCATCAAACGAGCATGACAGCATAATCAAAATAATAATGGTCAGATCAAGTCTGACAAGCAAAGTTGACCGTAAACACTTGTCTGTAGGCTATGTCAAACCAACACAACGTGATATCATGCTTGTTTGAGCACAGATAAGAGCCAAAGTCAAAGTCGTACGATTTGTCACACACGTTACCGCAGTGAAATTTGTTCTCCGCATTTGACCCATCTCTTGGAGTGGTTGAGCTGCAGCCGTGCCACGCTCGGGAATCAGTTGATTAGTAGATTTGACCCCCCAATCCAACCCTTTGATGCTGAGTGTCAAGCAGGGAGGCATTGGGTCCCATTTTACAGTCTGGTATGACAGTCTTTGGGGGATCGAACCCCGACCTCCCAGTTTCAGGGCGGACACTCTAACCACAAGGCCACTGAGCTGGTTCCATCTTGCGCCACCCTTAACCCTTAAATCATTTTAAAATGGTTCAACTAGCCGATCTACATCTACACATTGTGAGCTTGTAGATCAGCTATTTGAACTATTTTAAAAGGTTTTTTTAGTAACAAATAGGGATGTCCCGATATGACAAATAAGGGCCGATCCAATACTTTTCTCTAGTAAAAAATGGCAAATAAGTTTAGGGATAAGGGTTAAGGGATAGATTTAGCCCTACATGTGTCAAGAGTTATGTTAGCTCGGCTAGGCGGCTAGCAACACACTAGCTCACAGATGCTATCATATTGGTCACGGTGGAACATAAAACTGCTATTTATTTACTGCGGTGAGAACTGTTTGGTGTTTTTTTCCATTCTCTCTGTTTTTCCATAAGGATATGTCCACATGTCTTCTCGTCCAGTAAGTTGTAAACATTGAGAACATTTTGACGTGACGGGAGGGGAGGCGGAGATCAGACCACCCGTACATTTTCTAACCGCGAATAATACTAATAGCGCCGTCGAGCCAGAGCCATTGATGGAGAGTTGCGACAAGTCAAAGATATAGTAGAGAGATGGAAGACTGTGTACTGCAGTGACAGTCTACACACGCACCAGTGTCACAGACAAGTATAACTTACAAACTACAGGCTGGCAGTCGAGGCTACTCGGCCTACTCATAAGCTGGAAAATGGTGCCCAAAGTGAGCGCGAATCCTACCGAATGCGTCACTATCCCCAGTCCCTCCCTATAAGCTCACACAGCATGTTGCATTGTGGGCTTGTAGCTCATCTGGTAGATTCGATACTTTCATTATTTTGATTCGTTTTGTTTCAGAAAAAAATACTACATTTATGTTTTGATTAACTTGTTGCTTTCACTACACTTGGAACTGAAAACAGTTTGCATTTTAGGTAGGCTACTGTATATGCAGGGCCCCATCGTATTCTTTTTAAATGATTTAAAACCAATGACTCCGATCCCAGCTATGAGCTGGCAGAGGCAGCATTCACCTCAGGCTCAAACAGGTGCCAGGCAGCGCGTGTGCGCGTGCGTGCATGCGTGCGTGTGTGTGAGAGACAGACAGAGAGAGAGACTATCTGTGTTTCTGGAGGTGTCAAACTCCTAGGCAGGGAGACAGCCTTTCCCACCAAGCTCATCCACAGGCTGCGGAGGCATGGCAGGGTCAGGGTGCAAGTAAGTAACTACAGTATAGATGGGAGACCCGTTTCCATCCTAAGTAACTGGTAAAAGTATCAATACTGCAATGTAGAAATACTCTGTTATACAAGTAAAAGTCTGGTATTCAAAATGTACTTGAGTAAAAGTATTACTTAAGTAAGTACCAAATGTATACACATCTTTTGAAAATAGTAGATCTACAATCTCAATCAATGCATGAACTCTTTTCAGATGAAATTCAGCCAAATAAATACATTAATTTGGGGATCCATGACATCAAAAGGTATAAGATTCTCAGCAGTGCACAGCATGAAATGGAATAGAATAGCAGTCCAGAGTTCACTGAGTCAACCCTCTCCCATTGACACCTTGCAAAGGGTCAAACTCAAAACTACTGACCTTTATACAAGGGCATGGAATGCACGGCCTCATTGACTGTTGTCCTTGACCATGTCACACTGAACGACACAAGATGTCTCTGGCAAATAAAACGTTGGCATGTTTATGCTACGACGTTGAAACTACACAAAGAGCGGGCGGGTATCAGTACAGTATGCTCACCTTTCACCAGAAGGTTGTGAGAAAATGAAAGCATAGGGAATAGGGAGAGAGTTAAACTTAACTAAGCAGCCATGCAAGCAAAGAGAAAGAAATATGACCATTGAATGTTTTCAGAACTACTGTTGGGTCCGAGTTCTCACAGCTGAGGTGTTCCCAGAACCACGTGTGGGTCTGAGTTCTCACAGCTGAGGTGCCAACTAAGTGACACCTCTTTCTGAATTCTGACCGTCCCTCAGGTCATGGTGCCTAACGCCTCCAGACTGACCCTCCATACACAGGGTCACCTACTGGCACCTCTGGACCACTGCTTCCCGAACCTTTTAGCCTCGAGATCCAAAAGAGAAATACAATGTCTGTCTCCGGGACAGACCCTGGGACCCTGCTGGTGAAAATATCAGCTCTAAAAACATATTTAAATAAAAAATGTATGAAATTCTGTTAATAAATCTAAAGTATAATAATAAGAAAAGAAAAAAGGGATATTCAAATATGGGTCCCGAGTCCCGACCCAGTGTTTTTTAACCAATGCCCTAGACCCGTGGTTTTCACCTTTTCAGGCCGTGACCCCCCAAAATAATGATATTTGAACTGGGGACCCGCGCCCTGACAAGCACTGGAATGTAGGAGTTGAGACACTGTTTGACTCAGTTCCACAGATTGTGAAAATAGGAGCTTGTTATTTTCACAATTCTTGATATAATTTGACAATAGGGCCAAGGATTGTTTATAGTATAGTTTGATGATTACTTCTGATGCAGTAATGGTCTTTTTTATTTGATTGTATTAATTTATTGTATTAAATTGTCACTTCACTGTCATCTGTGGACTCCCCTGGGGGTCCCGACCTACAGGATGAGAAGCACTGCCCTAGACTGACCCTCCATAGGGTCACTGTACTGGCACCTCCAGACTGACCCCATGCAGCCCACTGGAGGCTGTGTTCCCTGTGGTCAGTGTGAACTCATTACAGCATGTCACACCTCCACTACACTACAGCTAATGGAGGTGATTACACCATATTAAAATATCATTAGGCTCACTATAGATCACTGCATCCCAAACAGTGGGTCGGGACCCATTTGTTGGTCAAGGACCAATTTTTATGGGGGCATGACTTGAGTAATGATAACTAATTATAATGATAATTTAATTCTAATTATTAAATTAATAATATGAAAAATATTTTCTAAGTGATTTGCTGCCAGTTGTCAGAAAGTGATGCTTTAATGCATTTCTTTGGATGCTTATCTGGAGAATATTTCTGTGCTACTATTCCACAACAATTCTATTATATCGTTAAGACTATTCTGTGCTACAAAATGCATTTACCCTTTCCAAGCATGTGTAAAATACATCAGAGTCGTGGCAGGGACAACAGCAAAAAAACAAAAACAAAAAACGGAAAAACTGTTTATTGTCTTGAGCACGGGTCAAAATTCACACTTCTATTACTACAGCAGCTGAGAGAGAGAGAGAGAGAGAGAGGTAGGGAGTGAGTGAGTGTAGAGGGGCGTGGGGTATGGTAGGGGGTGTGCATGTCCACTGTGCAGCATGTCTCAGGCAGTCCATGCAGTGATGTTTCTGCCAGGCCTGCGGAGGTGTCACTTCACACCTCCGTGGTCCAGCCTGGTCCTTATAAACCAGAGAGCCTCAGCTGTCAGCCAACACACCACTGTCTCACTCCACACAGAACACACCACAACATGGATACCTCTCCCTCTGCCCCTCGCCTCTGCTACAGCTTTCAGCATTACCAGCACTGGTCCTCCTCCGGGTCGGACGACTCCGACCTCTCCTACATGTCCTCCCCAGGAACCCTCTCCCCTGTACCCTCCGTGGACTCCAGCCTGTCGCCTGCGTCCTCCGCTTCTTTCTCATATGTCCAGCAGCGCCAGAACACTGAGTCCACGCTGAAGGCGGCCGCGAAGACTGGAGGATACCCCGACAGGAACCTTCTGGAGTGTGCCTCGTCGTCGACAGGAGCCGGGAAGCGCATAAAGACGGCCCGGGGGGGAACTCGTGGCCCCTGCAGCGTGGCCCGGGTCAGGAGCAAGCAGCGCGAGAGCGCCAGTGAGAAGGAGAAGCTGAGGATGAGAGACTTGACCAAAGCCCTCAACCACCTCCGGACCTACCTGCCTCCCTCCGTGGCCCCTGCCGGGCAGACCCTCACCAAGATCGAGACGCTCCGCCTCGCCATCCGTTACATCTCCGACCTGTCGGAGCAGCTGGGGCTCAGCGACGAGGTGCTGGAGCGCTGGAGCGACAGGCGGAGGAGGGAGGAGGAGGAGGAGAAAGGAGACGACTGCTGCTCCTCCAGCGAGATTTCCTCGCCGGACATACTCAACGGCAGCAGAGGAGGTTTTCAGTGTGGCGCCACTGCAGTAGGATGTGTGTGGACCCAGAGCCAGGGCCTGGGTTTGGATACCAGCCAGTACCACCACCATCAGAGCCAGCCTGCATTCTCTGGGAGCTGTGGATTCGGAGCGGACTTGTGTCAGTACAGTGGACAGTACAGCCTGCAGGAGACTGAGGCGGATGTTTTTGACTCGAACATGGAGAGTGGTGACTTGCTGTTGCCCCAGGCGACACAGCCCATCTCATGTCAGGTACGTCAAGGATTTCACTTTTCAGAAAAATACTTTTCTATATATAATCTTCTTGATATAATTTGCTCATCTCACATACTTCTGTGTGGAATACATTTTGGAAATATTTATACGTATCGTATAACCATAAATATCTAATATCTATTCTACAGTAGGCTATATATACTAGTTGGTAAGGTTTCTAGAAATAAACATTTATCATTATCTTTTTTAAGTAAACTTTGCATTCATACTTCCGATTGTGGTGTGTATAGAAAACACTTGGGAACAAAGTGTTTAAGAAGGCCAGTCATTCCCTGTTTTAATTATGAAAACATTACTACAAATATCCTAACTATTGTTTGATGATTCATTACAGATGTATGGAAAAGACTTCTGCAGTCCACTGGCACCGCGAGATTACTGGGGTTGAACCGTAAGCCGTCATACAACCACCATTATCAGCCATAAGGTCAGCGGCTCAGGAGGTAGAGCGGTCAGCTGGGAATCACGTTGGGCTCTCCTCCAGGCTGTATGGCACCTTGTTGAAGTTCCCCCTGAGCAAGACACTTATACTTCCAACTGCTCCCCATGGTGCGTTCGCTCTGAGCAAGCCCCTGCTGGATCAATGCAGAGAAGTCGTTTCCCCTTGAAGGATCACTACAAGCCCTCATCAGCAGCCCTAAAGACATTCTGTACTATCCTTCAAAGGCCAACAACAAGAACTATGTTTTGCCTGTCTGACTTAGATCTCACAGAACGTATGCACAAGGATAAAGTGAGTGGCACATCGAGTGGCAAAGTGCAGAGTTTAACCTCGTTTAACGTTGTTTAACTTTAATGCAATCAGATAGGACTTTTCTGTCTGGATGAATGGGCTGTCAAGGCCAGAAAGGCTTTTTGCCACTCAGTAGGCGTTCCCGCAAAACTTCCGGGTATGATGATGTCACACGCATACCCTCTTTACCCAGAAATATTGTATTTCATTTGTGGTGTCTTGTTTTCTCAGTTTCAGCACTCAGGCAGTTATGAAGGTCAGAGTGCACATTGTCTCAATGTGAAACAACTAATTTATTTGAAACGTATATATCTTTTTTTACTTATTTATTTTGTAATATGAAATGCCCCTTGTATATATTGTAATAATTGTATTAACTATTTTTTATAATCTTTTTTTATAATCATTCGTGCCACTATTTATAATAAAGTAGTAAAATATATTCACAGAACAGATTTTTTGGTGGTTTAATTTATAATCCGTCTCTCATTGTAATTTATAAATAACAAATACATTTGTTTATATAATATATTTGTCATATGAATTGCCCAGGCCAAGACAGGACAACAATCAGACAAACAATACACACCAATACACAAAAGCAGAATACACTCATTTACACACATTTAAATGATTTACATAGCTGTGTACCAAAACATAACATATTCAGCACCATGCCATGCCATGACATATAACAACATTTACGTTATGTTATTAGCATAACATAAATGTAAAGGACGCTTCAGTCCATTCACCATATTCACACGGTGGCTGCACTTTGCTATTAAGTTAATGAAATGCCATCCTGTTGGAGTGGCATTTCTTCCCAACTCGCAAATTTGACATGAGAGCAAAATGGCTGCTGTGCATGGGAATAGTCAATAGAGCGTCGCAGTCCCACCCCCTACCAGGGCCCAGGAAATGATTCTCCGTTCATTTTCCTCATAGACATTTCAGAAAGTATTTATTTAAAGACGTTTACGCCGCGGACAAAGCCAACTCGAGTCATGACAACTCATGACAACAAACACAATATTTTGGATTACAAAGAAGAAAGAAATGGCAGGTTACAACACTTTTTGTTGTTGTTTAACGTCTTTAAATAAATACTTTTTGAAATGTCTATGGGAAAAATTGGGAATCATTTCCTGGGCCTGGTGTCGTCATGAAAGAGGGACTGTGACGCTATAGGGGTGCAATATGAAGCTGTGTCCAGTTAGGTGCAGGTCCTATAGCTTACAAGCAGTGTTGGAAAAGTTACTAACGGTAAAACGGTAATATATTACCTATTACTATATAGTTACTTAAAAAAGGTAATATTATTACTTTATATACAGTATTACGCCCTGCCAAAAGTAACTAGTTAATTGTTACTTAACTTTTATTTATTTTTTAGAATTTACGTCCCTAGTAATTGCATCTTTTGTCCCCAAAAGTCTCACACTGCTCAGTTTGCCCTACCACATCCGATAATTCAAACATACACAAGTGCGCATCGTTTCTGTATCTGCTCTATAGTGTTTAGATCTAGACTGGATCAGCAGTCTGCAAAGCAACTCCATCCGGCGGTGGCTCAGGGGTAGAGTGCCTGGATGGTAACCGTAAGGTTGCCAGTTCGAACCCGGGCTCCCCCAGAGTTACTGTCGAAGTGTCCTTGAGCAAGACACTGAACCCCTAATTGCTCCCGATGTGCTAGTTGGTGCCTTGCATGGTTTCCGCTGCCATCGGTGTATGAATGTGTGTGTGAATGGGTGAATGTAATGCACAATCTCTGTAAAGCGCCTTGGATAAAGGCGCTATATAAATGCACCATTTACCATTTACCATCCCAACCCAGTATAATTAAACACTCAAGTCCACAGTACCACCAAGGCCTGTGAAAATAGTAACGAGTTACTTTTGGAAAATAGTAACATATTAGTAATAGCATTACTCATGTAAAGTAATTAGTTATGTTGGAAAAAAGTAATATTACTTTAAGTAATACCTGACTTCACAACTTTCCAACACTGCTTAAATGTGTGTGTTATAAGCAGATGACAATGCATTCATAGTACATCACCTTAAAAGTCAAAATACTTTATTATGACTTGTGATTATTATTATGAAGCATAACAGTATATGTATGAGTGCTTATAACAACGCATTGACACATTGTGATATTTCCATGTTTAAAGGAGAATTTTGGACTATGCTAATACCTTTATTTGTAGTTGTTACGTCCACACCAAGAGGTCCAGGTGTTATTTTGTGCAAAAGCACCATAAGCCCTCAATGGGGGTTGGGTTTTAGTGCTTTTCCATCGAAATAAGTAGTAAAGTGTGCCATCTGGGATGCATCTCATCGTGACACTGCTTGTAGATCGGCTATTTTCCACAAAATGTAAAAAAGTAAAAAAGATAATTTCACACTGAGGTGCCCAGAATTCTCAGGGCCCACTCTTTCTGTAGCATCCAGACAAAGTACTCACCCTGCTCCAGTATACTTGAGTCAAAGTATAGATACTCCTGGTCAAATAATGTGTTCTTGAGTTATGTACTCATGTTATGTACTGGAGTACATGCTTTTGAAAATATTTAAATATCCAAAAGTACATGCTTTAAATATGCTTCTCGAATTTGCAAATTACAAAATACATTTTCATTTTCCTTTTAGATGTCAATGCATTGCTGTATTGAGTTTATAAATACATAAAACACTCTGCTTTCAGTCCACATGTTTCAGTATAATCGTGTGATTATTTTTATTTATTTAAACTGAATTTAAATTCTCTGTTAATATGTTGGTATATTATATTGATTTATATGTTGATAAAAAAACGAATCAGTTGTCATCTTTCATTCCTCTTAATTGTCTGGGGAACTTCCTCTTATTTTCCAAAGAATATTTAAAAACAAGCAGGAAGTAAATGAGAGTTTCCTGGTATGACAGAACCTATTAGATCCAACGTGAGAAAATAAACTGTGAAGTTGTCCTGAAATCACGAGAGCGTCAATGTCACTTAAGGCTCTTACATGTTCTTTCTAAGTTGAAGGAAAGTGACACTTGGTGGTCATGACTTGAGTGTGAATGTCTGTATTGGCAAATCACACGACATGATTGTGACATTGATGCCTCATTTATCGTCTCCGTCGGGTGGAAACCTCATATTATGTCCAAAACTGTTACTTTTCAGTATTCAAATAAAAAAAAGATCTACAAGCTCAAAACGTGTTGCTACACACCACATTTCCAGCTATGTATATCTGCTTTGATGTTACTGTGGTGACGCTATGTATGTACAGTAGGGCGTTGATTTACGGAAAAAAAACACACAAAGTTAGAATGTGGAGATAATAGTTTTCTGCCCGACAGCAACGATATCCAGTGAATCCAGTCATGTGCCGTGTTGCACAATAGTGGTGGAAAGTAACAAAATACATTTACTTAAATTCTGTACTTAAGTATAATGTTGAGGTATTTGTACTTTACTTGAGTATTTATTTGTATTATTTGTAAGTACAAAATGTGAGTATTTTTTCCACCACTGTGTGACACAGACGCACAACTAAGTCTAAATTGAGTGACCTGATGACAGTAAGGGGTTTGGGTACAGTGGTATAAATAAATGATGACGGTAAGGGGTTTGGGTACAATGGCATAAGTCGGGGTAATTGGGATTGAACGTTTTTTTACTGTATCATCTCAGGTTCATCCCTAGCCTGTCGAGTTTATCTAATTCTAGAGCGTGTTTGTTAAACACAGCCCACATGGACCTCGGCACCACCGAGTCTAGACCCCAAAATAAAGTCTCCACGCTAATGCCTCATCTTCTCACCTCCTCCCCGTAATGAGCCTGCTCAGAGGACTTTAATATTCATGTTGCATCTGCTTTGCTTATCAGCCAGGGAGAATTAGAGCCGGATGTTTGCTTTGTCACATGGACGCAGGTCATTTGATGTGCTAATAGAGAGCTCAGCACGTCCAACACCAAGGCTAATGATGCCCATATCCTCAATGCCCCTGTGAGGATATGAGGACTAGGAGGGTTTCTCAATAACCACCCGGGTTGAGGAGCAAACAACATTGGCTCGTAGATGTTCCAACAGGCTTCAATATATTTAATATATTAAGACATTGAGTCAATGCACAACATTAAGGGTGCAAGCAAATGGGCCAAGGAAGACAAAGACCCTCACCAATCTCCTTATTCCTAATCCCTGTACATTGCTACCTGTTTACTCTTCATATTATATATTTTAATATATATATATTCTATATATTTTGTATTCGTATAGTTGTATCTTGTTTTCTCTCCTGTATTTGTCCTACCTGTGGGTGTGTGTGTGTCTGTCTGTCTGTCGGTCGATTGAAAATTACTGATATAGAAGAACCAGTGTGTAATGTGTTTTTAATCAAGTAAATGATCCACTATATATCATTTAAAAAGGTATCATATTTTTGTTTGAACATCCAAACTGCTTTACAGACCTTACAACCAAATACCACAGCCAAGTAAATTAATTATTGCGTGTTAGCTAAACAACAAAAATAAACATTTTGAATGGAAAGTCAAGTTTTCAATCTGACGTGATTTAGAACAGCAATTTGAGAGATTCCCTGCTGATTTCACAATGGTACATGGATTTTGAGTATATAGCCAGCCCAGGACCCACTAATCTATATTAAGTAACTATCTTAAATTGTCACTATTCCACTGGAATACAGTACTTTTCATTGATGCACTTTCACTTACCGTATGTGAAGTGCATATTATTGCAATCAAATAGGTGCTAATGCTAGTTTGGTCGATTGACTAATATTATTCTCCATGATCAATCTTGTGACCCAATTTTGAGTATATAAACCCACTGGTTGATACAGATTGTTGTGGTTTGACTTCAGCCTGAATGGTTTTAGGAGGCCTGTCTGTTTGCTTTGCCACATAGATGATGCCGTTCATTTGATGTGCTAATAGAGAGCTTAGCATGCCAACAGAGAGACTAATAACCTTCCACGGTGCTAGAGCTGGAGCTAATACGCTCTCTGAGCTGAGGGTGATCAAACAGACAGAGAGGCTATTAACCCTTTCACCATGGTGTTATAGCTATACGCTCTTTGAGCTGAGGGTGATCAAACAGATAGGTAGCCTATTAAGCTTCATGGTGGTATAGCTAATACGCTCTCAGAGCTGATGGGGGATCAAAAGAGGTTAAGGTGCTGATTTACTCCATGCCTGTCAGTAAACAGAGAGGCCGCTAATTATGCGGAACTAAATGCTGATGATCACACGGACGCTGTCAGATTGTGTTGTACAACAGTAAATGTCGAAAGGGCCAGTATCTGAATAGAGCAAGATCAGGGGACAAAGCTATAATTAGTCATTCTATGTTTTTTTATTATTTATTATATATAATATATATTTTTTAAGCATGAGTAGTAGTAGGCGTCTGCTAAATGCCTAAATTGTAAATTGTTTGCTTGCCATTAGCAGTGTTGGTGTGTCAGGGCCTAATACGCTCCCTGAGCTAAAGGTGACTGTGATGAAAGGAATTAGTACTACCGTGTTGATTATTATGCCTGTGAGCAGAGAAAGGGCAGATGTGTATTAAGAATAAATAGTTACAAACTACGGTGGCACAGTCGGTAGTGCTGTCTCCTCACAGCTAGAAGGTCCTGGGTTCGATTCCCGCTGGGGACACTGTGGACACTGGGGACGTGTTCTCTCCTCTGCGTCATCGGTGCCCATACCCGAGGCGAGGGTGGCTTTCTGTGTGGAGTTTGCATGTTCTTCCCGTGTCCCCTAGGGTAGGTACCCTCACAAAAACAGTAATCCTGGCCTCTAAACTACCTCCCCCTGGCCAGCTGGGGCGCCTGATGGAGGGGAAAGGAACTGGTCGGAATAACGTGTTCCTTAGCCGCGCTAGGGCGGGCTGGGGAAACTCTCCCCTGTCAGGTGAAAAGAAGCAGCTTGGACTCTTCATGCATTGAAGGAAGCATGAGGTCAGTCTGCTGCCCCTGCAGGTTGGCAGAGGAAGTGTTACATTAGATAATTGACACTGGGTGAAAAAAGGGTTGCAAAATCATGGGATAAAAATTAAAAAGTAAAAGAATAAATAATTACAAACTAGTCTTCTTCTTTTTCCTGTGTATTTGTCCTTGTTAAGGCTCATTCATAGTCTGGATTTTCGGTGGTGAGGTGACTACATAAATAAGTATTTCTACCCTTGCACACTGTACACCCTTCACACACCTGATGCCAAACTAATGTCCAGGGGTGTAGTGGCCTAGTGGGTTTACTATTAAGCATTGTAAACCCTGTTTCTAAATAGGCTTTACATGTCTTTGCATGTTTTAATAGTGCATGTCTGCACGTGTTGCGCACGCGCAAATGTGCGTGCATGTGAGCGCGCATGTGTCTTATGGGTCGTCCTCCCACTTGTAAAAGTAGCACTACAACAGTAATGACCTGATGATGGATGAAAGAAGCTGTGAATAGACAATGTATTGACATGTACTAACAGTCTAACACAGTGGATCCCTTAACGTTTTAGCCCAAGACCAAAAAGAGAGATTTGATGTCTCCCCGGTACCCAAACTAGTCACCATGCGACAAGCTTTGGCTTGTATCACGGCTTGTATCATAATAATAATATATTTATTTATTTTTTAGATTTCTTCTGACCCAGAAGAATTGGTCCGTGACGTGACCCAAAAATGGGTCTGTTTGTTTGGCAAACACTGTAATAACGTATTGATGGCAGTAATCCTGAAGACTGCTGCCTGGGAGTAGTATATTTATTATTAATGTTGATATTTTGTCCACAATCATCCGTATTGTGGGGGGAAAGCATTCACAGAAAATAACAGATCGACAACGTTTCGAAAAGCTTTCTCTGCAATAACTGAAAACAGAAAATACGCTAGTTTGAGGGTCTCCAGTCAATAAGGTTTAAGTGGTTAATTCCAAAGGTCCTTGTGTTGTCGTTGAGGGGGTCAAAGCCATGTGAGGCAGGCTTCAGAGGTTGGACTGCTGCATGGGTGTTGCACCTCTGATGAAGAGCAGGAGCTAAATGTGACACGCTGGTCTGTGGGAACAGGGCTCTGGGGCCTGATACACACACTGCGGGGCCCTACACCTGCAGCCTTATTACAGCTTAGTTCAGAGGCCACGGGAAGGCGAGGAGGGTCAAGTTAAACTTTTCTAGAAGCTTCCATCTAAAACGGTGTAGCGTTGTAGACTCAACATAACCAGTGGTGGAAAGTAACCAAGTGCATTTGTATTTGTAGGCTACTGTATTTCCAATTTCCAGTACTTTTACACTTTAGCTACTATAGTTGCTTAGTAGATTTGGATTATTATTACAAAACATACAACATTTTCAATGAATCAATCAAACCACTTCAGCCCTATATACATTTTGTCCATTTGAAAATTGCAGAGCTTGTAAACCACCTATTTTCTTTCTCCTTTTTCTTCATTTAAAATGCGTGTGTCAACACGTGAAGTCGGTGGGGCGAACGGTTCTCGAGTTACGTGCATTACAGACGTGCATTTATAGATAGATATATACAATTGAAAAGTGGTGGAAAGTGGCAGGGTGTTCTCACAATTTACAATTTAGGCATTTAGCAGACGCTCTTAATCCAGAGCGATTTACAGAACAAGAACTCTTACTTTCCATTGCTATGTTTTAGCACATTACATCTCAACTGATCACACATCATCAGTAGCCATCAGGCCCATCACACACCTGAGCGTTGCACCGCCTTATTCACATTAACACTTCAATGTAGACTACTTGCACGACGTACAGTACATGAAACTCCATTACTGCACAATGCGTTCATGATGTGCAGCGTTTTGTTCGAAACGGAGCACTCCTGCAATCTTTGGAAGCTAATCTTAGCCAATCAGGATGGAGTATGAAATATCTGAAAGACGTGTTTTGTTTAATCGCTATAGAGAGACTGTGTATCAATTTGCGTGATGTTTTGGGGCAGAGGTTCAGCTCTGTTATCCAGGGAGTGTGTGTGCATAGTATGGCTGCGATCAAGCCAACGGTGCCAGAGATTAGCTGTCCACAGACGGACGGAGTGCAAGGTCCCAACCTTTTCTGGATCAAGGGGGGCCCACTTATTTGAGGGCCAACTTGCAATATCCTTGCGTCCAATCAGTGGGCCCCTTTTCCACAGGTTGGGAATCACTGAGCTAGTGTATTAGATGGCCTTTAGCACTATACACACCGTGGGTAGCAGAGCTTTGAGGTTCCCAGGGCAACGGTGTGGCGTGTGGGGGCTCCTGTCCAAACAAAGAGAGGTGCTAATTACCGACACCTTGCAGCTGCCTGGCACACTTTTCTGTGTTGAGGAAGTCACAAGACCAGGAAATCACATAACATGCATGAAAGCGGTATTACTGGGAGTGAAGAGTAATGATTCATTCATTTACATCATCTGATTCAAATGGCATTTCCATTCAAGCACGTCCTCTTTGTTGAAAAATACAATATACAAATAAAAACATTTCCAGCATTTAAAAAGTTTAATTTGCAGCTTCTTGTATTAATGCTTTTTTAACCAATGTTTATTACCAATGTTTATTTTCTGAAAATGACATTTTCTCAATTTCCCAGCATTCCCATCCCACCAAGTTGGAAGTCCCCTGCTTTATTTTGGATAATACTTGGTTCTAACCTTCCTCCGTCCTGGCTCCATGGCCCCTATAATGAGGCTGTGTAGGTGTGGGGGCCCGCACGCAGTGGCAGTGTGTATCAGGTCCATGAGCCCTGTTCCCACAGGCCAGCGTGTCACATTTAACTCCTGGTCTTCATCAGAGGTGACACCCAGCAGACAGGTGAAACACTCGTTACTGATAATATTATTTACCGGTATGTCAAGGGTTCAAGTGAGATGATAACTCTGACGATATTGAACTTTTATAATCCTCTAATGACAACTATTACTATACTCGTAGAGTACACAGATACGTTGATGTGAAGTGGTCCAGTTCAGGGAGAACGCTCTTTCACTCCAGCCCATAATAAACATTTTCCTCCTTATGTTCACAGAATTGACGTTTCATTTCAGCTTGATTGAAACTTAGTTTATGAGCCACATGCCACGAGATAAGTCTCTCATCATGCTCATCTAATCTGCCCCGTTCCTTCTCAGGGGTAGAGAAGACAGTGTGAAGTTTATGGTCCGTGCACTTCAGCACTTACCAGCTCACACCTTGTGCACAGAGCATGGTTCCCATGATGGACGCCCAGGGTTTCAGCCTGCTATGTGCAGTGATGCTGTTGTCCAGATTCATTTTCAGTGTACGCAAGAGGTAGAGAGGACATTCAGTATTTCTTAAGTGCATTTGACAGGAACAGGCCATCTAACCTGCAGTGACATCTCAATTATGTGACAGCCTATACTATGAGTAGACACTAATTAATCGAACTCCCCTGTTCATAATAACTTACTGTAATTGCTCATGCTAGAGCAATGTAGAGTGAATCTATTCAATAATTAGTATGGGCATCATTCAATTCATAGATAGATACAATATTGATCCCTGAGGGGAAATTCACCTTACAACACAACATGCTTTGCAAGCAGTATTAAGACTGTGAGGAAAATAAAGTACTCCGTTTAGCTCTATTACTCCTGTCCTGTCCACGCCTAATTTTGCGTTGCCTGACATTTTAACAACAATTAGATGACACCACATATCTGTGACCCAATGACCCATGTTCATAGACCCACTGATGCCAGCCTTGAACCCTGTTCCTGTTAAGATTACATTCCCAGGGTGGAAGAATTAAAAGTGTGAATAAGGTCCAGTTTATTATGGGAGCACACGCTTTAGCTGCCAACTCACACCTTGTCCTGGAGCTGCTGCCTTTCCCATGGACCCCCTGGCTGCCACACAGGACAGCTTCATCTGGACTGGGGGGGGGGGGGGACTGCTGCTGGAGGTGCCTACTCCTCACACCTCCCAGCATATATAAGGAGCAGCTTCCCCTCTCTTCCTCACACTGTCTTCTGCCTGCCTTATCACACACACAAGAAAGAACACTGAACCATCTCTGTTGCTACTACTGCTGCTACTTCTACCAGCACGCTGAAGCAGGAGAAAAGGACATTATTATCCCCACTTTTATACAGGAACCAGCTTTAACCGCTACAACTACTACAGCTACTGCAGCTCCTTTTTTAGCAGCAGCTACAGTATGGATGTGTCCTACTGCGCTCATCTCCAGCTCCAGGGGAACCTCCTCAGCCCCTCTCTGTTTGATGAGCTGCTCCTGGACGAGAAGAGCTTCTGTGACCCTAACCTTCAAGCCTTCGACACTGCCTCAGACTCTGGCTATTTCAGCGCCTGCAGCAGTCTGTCTCCCACTTCCTCCGTCGACTCCTTCAGTTTCTCACCCCCTACCACCACCACCACCACAGCCACTGCCACTTTCTCCGAGGAGGGCCTTGGTGAGGTCTTGGACCAGTTTGTCTTCAGCGTCCCCGAAACGGTAGCTCCGCTACCTCTCAAACAGGAGATGCAGGAGGTCCACATTTTTCAGAGAGCCGGCCCAAGCCACATTCCAGCGGACAGCTCTGCAGCGGCGTACCACAATAAGGCAAGCACCGCTACCACGTATACGAGGAAGTCTAGGTCCAAATACCCGGGCAAGAAGCGCGAGAGTGCCAGCGAGAGGGAGAAGCTGAGGATGAGGGACCTGACCAAAGCCCTCAACCATCTGAGGAACTACCTGCCTCCCTCCGTGGCCCCGGCCGGGCAGACCCTCACCAAGATTGACACGCTCCGCCTGGCCATCGACTACATCAACGACCTGTCGGACCAGCTGGGGCTCAGTGATGAGGTGCTGGCCGAGAGGAAGAAGGGAAAGAGAAGCTCCTCTTCTGCCGAAGAACAGCAGCAGGAGCAGTCCTCCTCCAGCCTTCAGGACTTCAGCGAGATTCTCCAGGGTCATTCTCTGGGATCCAGCTACAGCCCACAGCAGGCGGAATGTTACAATGTCATGGGTACCGTGGAAGAAGCCTACAGTGACAGTCATCAGTACAGCCACATCTCCCCTCTACAGCACTCTTATCCGGTACGTCCACAATAATATTCCATGGTGCTGAATACAAGCATGTAATAATTACATAATGTAAATAATAGGTGGTGTAACAATTGTAACTTGTTTCCGTGTGTTAAACTATCATGTGTTGTACAGTTGGAGAGTCATTGCCAGTGCCAGTGAACTTACAGTCTTTTGTTTGTTTTCTCCTCAAGGTCTGCAACGTGGCGAGTTATACTGGACCAGTTAACCAGCAGCAGTACTGGCTACCACAACTCAACCAGCAACACCTGCAGTAGACAGTGGACACCATGCTTTCTGAACAGTGCTACTGGACATTTCCCGTCTCAGGACGACAGGCTCCTTAATTGTCAACATTCATTGCAACAATGAACTCTCATGAAAGACATTAGGACAAGAACAAAACTTAAAAAACGTATTCTTGTTCATTTATATAAAGTATTCTATTTTTATGTATTTAAAAACAAAATGTTCGGTATACCTATATATTTTTTTATATTTTTTTTTACTGCAATGTATATTTATTACTTTACCACAATGTGTTGGTAACCCAAAATAAAAAATATTTATCATAACAATTTGTCTTTATTTATCTGTTATATCTATATATCTAAATGTTTTTTAATTAATCAATATAACTTCCTATCAATACAGATTTCATAGTCAACTTCTACAGTACTTCTTTAGAACAGTGCATGATTATCAATATCAACCTGTGGGCCGAGGCCCCATGTGGGCCATGAGGATATTGCAAGCAGGTCCCCAAAGAATGTAATAATAATATATATATATAATATATATATATATATATATATATATATAGTATTAGTATTTTTTCTTTAAAATCTTGAAATATCAGTTAATTATGAAACCGATAAATAGCAACTTGAAGTACTATACTAGTAGTACAAGGCTTGTGTTAGTTCCAGTGCCCCAAGCTGAACACAATCAATTGATTGCACACGGCCACGATTCCGTGCAGTGGGCAGGTGGGTACCTGCCCACTGCACGGAATCCTTTCAACTTCCGTTTTAAAGTGGTCAGATTGGTGGGACACTTTTTTCCAGTGGGCCCTGATCCAGAAACGGTTGAGAACCACTGCTTTATAGAAGAAGAAAGAAATATATTATTTAAGTAATTAATTATCTTAAACAGTGGATGTAGGGTTACAATTTCATAGCGGACCCATGCATAAATGCTAATAAATTCTCAAATTACCTTTTTAATTAAGTCACACACCTATTTTTAGAGAAAAATAAATAAATAAGATATCATAAGGTTGTGTTTTAATGTGTCATATTTGACTTGTACTTAAACAAAACTACAAAGAGGGAGCGCTGATTAAACAAGTCATCTGAGTGACCCCATTGTCACCACTGTCACCATAACAACAAGGTGTCAAGCAGAGAGAAGTGAACACTTCCATTCTAAATAGTTTAAGGAAGGTCCCCTGCTGTTCTGGCTGCCAGTTGGTCTTCCAGTCAGGTCACTAAACAACTGGGGGGAAGGGGTCAACCCTTTCACTTACAGACCATTGAGATGCAGAAATGACCAAGGATGTATTGTATACTAAATAATAATTTTAGGCAATGTCTGAGCGAGTGTGTTGGTTTTGTACTTGTTATTTTCCAATGTTTCTGATTTCACGCATAGGCTATATCTCTGCTTTTGTTCTTTGTCATAATTGAGGTTAGACTTTTGTTCCTTTGCTATTCTAATGTCCATTGTTATGACAACACTAGCCGTCCTTTTAAGCCCCGTTTTCACATAGCCAAAGTGCAGGACGTGGAAACGTGAAAAATATAGTGGAAATGTTGAAATTCATGCCACGTGAAAACGTATAAAGTTGCAAAAAAGGTGTTGGAACTAGAAGTCCTGCAAGCAAAAACCTTTTTGAGCATTTCAAATAGCCTACTACAAGTAAGACGCGCAAACGCGGGAAGCGAACGCAGCTCGTGTGTGCGTGGTTGTGTGCGTGTGTGTGTGTGTGTGTGTGTGTGTGTGTGTGTGTGTGTGTGTGTGTGTGTGTGCTACAGCTGCGCCCTGTGTGTGTGTGTGTGTGTGTGTGTGTGTGTGTGTGTGTGTGTGTGTGTGTGTGTGCTACAGCTGCGCCCTCTGGTGGCGGGCGGGTGGTGTAACAGCGGGACACACAGACATTCAGCCCTTGCTGTCATAGTAAGTGGCTCACTGCGTTCGCAATCACTGCGTTCGCAACTACTCATTATGTCAGCAATTAACACAAAACACAATATTGTTTTATTGTTTTTAATATTGTTTTACCATCACAAAACAAAATAAAAGTATCAGGGTCATCTGTTTACTGTCTCACATATTCAGCTGTTAAAAAAAAATAGACAAACAGTTGTTTTGTACCAAGTTGCTATGTAGGCTGTCTAACATTTATTTATGGGGGGACTAAAAATAAAAACATCACACCTTATCAGAAGTTTATCTGGTTGTCATGCTACTCACACTTTGCTAATCCTTATGGATTAATAAGCAATTATAATATCTGTTCACGATTATTTGTAAAATATGTTGCCCTACAAAAGGCCAAGAGCACCCTCATTTTGTGTTCAGTGTTCACATGTCAAGGATTTAACATTCGATATAATGTCCACACTTCTCTCTCAAGAACTGATGAAAAGAAGTGATACTTTTCTTTGTTTTAGCACATGGGCATTCACATGCCCTTTGGCTTTGTATAGTGGTGACGTTGAAAGTGATTTTTGTGACGGCATCCAACACATTAAATGAATCCCATAATTCCCATTATCACTGCTGACATACAGTACACAGTAAGCTACCAAACATTCAAATGTAAAAAGGAAAAATACAGAACACTTATCATCCCAATCACTTTTTGTCATTTGATCCAGTCATCACGTTGAATTTGACATTGAATGGACCATATAAACAGCAGAATTGCTTTCATGTCCTACATTTGCCAGTTCCTGTACAATGTACATAATTGAAGGATTTCTTTCCATTGTATTACTAATTCTATTGTACAACTAATATGGACAGGTCTAAAGTATATGTACAAACAAGACTGGTCTTTAAACTATAGTACTGCACACGCATGCACGCACACACACACACACACACACACACACACACACACACACACACACACACACACACACACACAGCTCTTGCCGCAAACGTAACATGTCCTTGCGTTGGCTTTAACTGACATTGGACAACTGTTGAACTTGAAAAGGAGAGCATCATAGTTAATTATCTTGTTTGATTGTTTTTTTTAGAAGAAAAGGGTCACAGGAAAGGGTTCATAATAGACAGAATCAAAATGTATATTGTGTGTGCTATGTATAACAAACAGATCTATCGGAGCAACGTTTTGGGTGGGGAGTACTGGAGTTGACATTCACAAGTGACATACAGTATGTGTATAGTGACATAAATAGACACTGGCAGCCATAGAAGAGGGAACATAGGAGAAACCAAGGGAGGTTTCAATAGGCAACAAGACAGTTCTATTCAAATAACAATACCAGCCTTTCCTCTCCTTCACATTGAAGGCTGTTTTCTACCCGCAAAACAAGTAACAAGTGACAGCAGTATACTGACAAAAGTTGCAGATTCTCGTTTGTGAATCCGTTAACAGTCTTTTCTTAAGGGTATGAATCACAGCATGGGATATCCACTTTATGTCGCCATCTCATATTGAAGAGAACACAGCACACTTTCACAATGGGCTCTATGCACACAGAATAACTCTTCCTACGTCCTTCACAGGTTAGGTGTTACCGATGTACAGTGGTTCTCAAACTTTTTTAATTTCATAACTCTGTCTCTGAGAGTGTACAAATGGAAACAAATGGACCTGTAAGGGTCCATTTGGAACCCACTCAAGGACACTTTGAGACCCACCTGGTGTAGCAGTATTTCCAGTGAGCACAGATCAGAATGGAACAGAGCCTTCGTTAGTATAATCGGTAACACCTGTGAAGGAAGTAGGGATGTATGTTGTTTCCAAAATGGCATGTGTGCAATGCATAGAGCCTATTAGAACACTATTCTCTGGATTTCACATGTACCCTAGTTCTGGGTTTAGGCTTAAATCCAACCACTTAGCCTCTACTGTCTCCCTCAACAAAAAAAAAGGAAAAAAACAGAGAAAGAAATATGAAAAACGTAGTGGACCGCTATATGCCACTATGCCCCACCTCACCCCCCAGACAACAAAAACACTAAAAGCTTTACACGTACATTACTGTAGTTTGTATTTGTTTTGGCCATTGGGAGCTTCATGTGGGGGAGGTTTTCACTCAGGAGTTTCAGGTCAGGATTTTCTCGCGTGTCTCAGGCAGTTTGGTAGCGACCAGACCACCGCAGACCAGTGCAGCGAAAGCCATGAAGATGGGGATGATTTTGGTGACACCAATGAAAGCAGAGAACAGGAAGGTCGCGATGATAGCTGCGAACTTGCAGAGTGCATTCAGGATGCCGAATGCTGTCCCTCTGGAGAGATAGTGGGAGAGAGGGAGGGATTCTAGATGTTAGACGGGAAGTTAGACAGACAGACACTTGAATGAAAGCAAAATAAAAGATCATGTTTGTTAGGCCAAAAGTCCCTATTTGTGAAACAGCAATGGCTATCTTATCTATACAACACTTGCTTTTCACTTCATAGTGTTTGATAGAGGGATAATACAAATCATGATTGATAGACACTTCACAAATTATAGAGAACTGTGAATATACAGAGATTGTTTAAGTCAAGGGGCAAAATAGCAGATAACGCATAACTTATGTCTTAAGTAGAGCTGGGACTCGATTAAAAAAATTAATCTAATTAATCAGAGGCTTTGCGATTAATTAATCTAGATTAATCGCATTTTAATCGCATATCAATATTCAACCCGAGAACAGCGAGAAACCTTTTTTTTAAATGTTTTTTGGTATCCCAGTGAATCAACGAATAGTGACTACAGCATACCACTCATTTTCAACATTTTACTGTCATTAATATACCTGTTGTGGAAATAATAATAAAAAGTCACCCCATTCTGTGTTGCCTGGAACTGGAGGTCTGAAAAAACTTAGTAACAGTAACAAGTACATCTCAGTGACATCACAAAGCTGTACTTACTTCATATTGTTACTGTTTTTTGTCAGACCTCCAGTTCTAGGCAACACAAAATGGGGTGACTTTTTATTATTTCCAGTTTTCAGTAGGCTACTATAGAAAAGCGCCCAGTGAGAAACGTTCCGCGGTGAAAAAAAAGGTGCGATTAATTTATCTGTAGTTAATCGCGATTAATTTTTCTGTAGTTAATTAATCTAAATTAATCGCAATTAGTCCCGGCCCTAGTCTTAAGTGTTTGCGTGACTTAGCAATTAGATGGCTATCTAGATCCTATCTTTATCTACTTTATTGCTAGTTTGACCATGCAATTCAGATGCTCTTTCACCTTAATCCTACTATAACTTTAGAGCTGTCTGTCTGTCCTAAACCCATGGGCATTGCCCATTAGCGTATGACCGCCAGGGTTGCCAGGTTATCTTTAGCGAGAGAAACAAGCAACTGGGTCTATGAAAACAAGCCCAAAGCCCTGTGTACTGCTTCCAGGGTTGCCAGATTAGCTTTTACAGGAGTGTCACACTCTGTCCTTGAGTACTTTTGAGAGCTGGTTCAGCTGGCATTATCACAAGGAGAACAAGCAACCGGGTCTATGAAAACAAGCCCATGAAAGCCTTTCGCCCTTTAAACAGTGTGTTATAGTTTGGTTGCCCTGCGAACGACAATAAAATCCTGGGTACTGCAAGGCCAGGGTGCTCTTAACCTCGGACGACGTCTCGGCGACTGACAACCTGAATCCATGCATACGTCCTAAGTTCCTAACAGCCAGATAAAGAGCCTACCTTTTAGCTGATGGGTACAGTTCTACTGATATGACCTCCAGGCCGTTCCATGCGGCTACACTGAGAGCGTAGAACAAACACTGCCAGCAGATCACAGCACCCTGACTGAAACTCAGTAACAGCAGGAAGGTGCAGGCTGCTGACGCTAGCATAGAATAACCTGTAAAGGAGAGGACAAATGAAGAGATGAGAAGAAAGGAGAGGTGAGGGAGAGCCTAGAGTGGTGCAACTCCGTGTGGGGGTCCCTGGGGGGACAGAGCTACTGTGTCGGGGTCCCTGTACTGTACTGTACTGTACTGTACTGTACTGTACTGTACTGTACTGTACTGTACTGTACTGTACTGTACTGTACTGTACTGTACTGTACTGTACTGTACTGTACTGTACTGTACCACCCGAAATCACCATACAGTTAATATGTGCATGTGTGTTTGCGTTTGGTTGCGCACAGGTGGTGAAAAACAACCACGCTGTTTTCGTGCTCAGACCCAGCCAGCCAGCAAGCCACACACATAGTGCTCAGACCCAGCCAGCCACACACGTAGCTCCGTAAGGGAGTGGTTGCCTTACCCCTTATCCCTAAACTTATTAGCCATTTTTTACTATTTTCAAACATTTAAAAATAGTTCAACTAGCCTACATTGACACGTTGTTAGCTTGTAGATCGGCTATTCGTACTATTTTAAAATGTTTTCAAATAGTAGCCTAAAACATGGCAAATAATTTTAGGGATAAGGGGTAAGGGGTGGCACAAGATCTAGGGCATAGTGTTTTATCCCCTTAAAGGTAGGGCAAGTGATATTAACAAAACGTTTGAGTGGTGCAACCACTCCAAAGAACAGCAATGTCCGTGTCGATCCGTGCGCCTATGTGGCCATGAGCACCAGTATATGACTATTAGTACCAGTAGGGGCGCTGTTTGCCAGAAACAGAGAGAGAGAGATAGTATTAGTGCTGCACTGTTGCCTGCTAATGAGACAGAGAGAGAGAGAGAGAGAGGAGAGAGGGGGGGGGGGGGGAGGGGAGTTGCACCACTCAGTTCACACGGGTGTGATTTTTTGTAAAAAGGTTAAATCACTATATTCTGATAGTAATCATTGCATGCTAGAGTGTTTGTTCAGTGTTTGAAGGTGTTTTCCCTGTGTCTCTCCAGCTCTTTAATAAACATAAAATACATTTTCAGGTAGG
>NC_139699.1:24090379-24095379 GCF_964188405.1 Protomyctophum parallelum
ACTGTTCAAGTCTCTTCTTAAGACTCATCTTTTTTCTATGGCTTTTGATCATCGAAATAGAGCCAGTGACGCATATAGTCAGACAGATGATCAATCGTCATTTCCTACCAATATAAAATCAATACTTTTGGAATTTTTCAAAACTGCTTACTGCTTATTAGATGATGTCCAATTTTACTTGCAAGGGTCTCCTACTTTAGAAGAAATTAATAGATATTCCTGAGCTGCTGGGGTTGTTTACATTTCTATATTGGATGTTGAGAAAATTATGTTGCAGTTACAACGGCTGTCCACTGGGTGGCAGTGTTGGGGTCCTCTGGCGTCCCCTCTAGTGGCTTATGCAACTCTGCCATCAAAACCTATTTTTACCATAGAAAAATTACATTTTAATAACTGTCCACTGTAGTGCACTGTGTGAAAGGGTAAAACAATTGTGTACTTTCCATTAGAATCGGCCTCCTATTTCTAATGATGAACCTACCTGTCATGGACGTACTCCCCCTCGCGGTGGATCTGGTTGACCAGGGAGAAGTTGAAGTGCATGCGTTCCACACGCTCCCTGTGGAACACTTTGACCTTGGCTTCATACTCCTCATACTGCATGTACTTTATCATGTCAGGGAACCACACGCCTAGGCCATGATAGCTGAAAGAAATACAACACATGTACTTTTATCATGTCAGGGAACCACACGCCTAGGCCATGATAACACATGTACATGTACAAAATAGGGTCTGGGGACCTGTTTATACCTGAAAGCCAGACAGAACCAGACGATGGCCAGGAAGAGACCCTGCAGCCTGAGCTCCGGAGCTGTTAGAGACATCACATTAGCCATCACCTGAGAGAGAGAGAGAGAGAGAGAGAGAGAGAGACACAGAGACAGAGAGCCAGCAGACATATGGATTAGGCCTGACCTTGATTAGTCGACGAGTTTGAATAGTCGACTAATCGATCGAAGGAGTCATATTCACACCAGAATGCTTTACTGCGATTAAAACTAATCATGCTGCACATCGTCAGAAAGTGCCCTTCGTTTGGCAGGTGTGAAGCCTCATTCGAATCCTAATGCGCATCAATGAACCGCATTCTACTCAGGTGCAGGTGGGAGTGCAATCTGCAGCAAATAAAGGAAATGATCAGCAAACTATGTGGCGGATGAGGAGCTAAACACAGTTGGAGACGGAGAAGGGATATTCATTTTACGCAGCGCAATGATGTCCCGTTTAACCGTGGATAGATGTGGGCAAATAAGGAGACTGAAGCCCTCATTGAAATATGTACATTAATTATTTGCTTAAGGAAACATAAAAAACACTGTAGTGTACAGAATATTCAGTCCGTCTGTGCGTAAGAGTGCTGTGTTGTCACTGCTGTCACTGTGTGGGGAGGGTGTGGGAACTTTCTTCATCTCGATAAACTTGTAGCCTAAACGTCGGAGGTCGGATTCATTTTGTGCTGCTGTCTGTGCTGTGCCTCCACATGCCCAAAAGAACATGTGCACACAAGAGTGAGAGAGACAGAGAGAGAGAGACGTCTAGACTAGTCCCTAGCACACGTTACCCTCATATTACGTCCTGACTCCTAACTATAGCTCGAAGTAATTTAAACACCATAGATTTCACTGTGTAGTTTATGAATTGAACACATTGATAAAGTTCTCTGCTGGCGTTTCCAATTGCTGCGGATGACAGCGCAGTGTGAAGGCAAACGCAGCAAATTAAATAATGCAAGAATCCCAACTTCTCCGCCCATTCACATCGAGTCGCATTCACACCGAATACTTCGGCGTGAATGCGACCTTATAGTCGACTACAAATCTCTTGGTTGATTAGTCAATGTTTTTTTGTTAGTTTTTTTTCATTTTCGAAGTAGAAGTATGTTGTGCTTCAAAAATGTCTACAGAGGCTGCCTGTCGAAGGTATAGTGGGAGTTTGTTCCACGCCATCGTCAGAAAGCTGCTTCACCATATGTTTTTTAGTTACTACAATTGTTTTAGGTTAGCGTATAGCCATAGGCCTACCTGTTGCAGCACAGCCGTGTTTCTGACGGTCCAGCGTTGGAAGGCGGTCCCTGTATCACTCTGGATCTCTATAAACTCATCCTCCTGAGCCTGGGGGCACTTTATGTTGGCCACCTGGACACAGAGAGATTTACACTTATTATTGTTGTTGTTGTTGTTATTATCTTCATCATCATCATCATCATTAGTATTTAGAGTACGCACAATTGTAACTTTATACTCATTTATATTTTTCATATATATTTCATTCATGCTTTGCAATGAACATTGACATGACTGATTGTCATGTCACATGCTGATTGGCTATAGTAGGCTATGCTCCAAAATAAATCATAAATCATAAAAGTGATATATTGTCTAGAAAAATAAGTACTATTTTGTTTTATATTCTATAACTTAGACAGAGTTCTCACAGATGTGTACAGTATTATTTAAATTTGAAACACATTGAGTGCAGCAGTAATATGAATATGATTGGTGTGAACATAGTGTCTTACGGTGAAGACTCTCTCTGGCTCTCCTTTGGCCTTCCAGTTGGTGTCATGGACTTGTCTCAGTATCATCCATGCCTCGTCATGTCTGGCATTCTGGGCACACATGCGCACGCACGCACGCACGCACGCACGCACGCACGCACGCACGCACGCACGCACGCACGCACGCACGCACGCACGCACGCACACGCACACGCACACGCACACGCACACACACACACACACACACACACACACACACACACACACACACACACACACACACACAAGATCAAAGAGGTTCAGTACAGTGTTTTGAAGTAATTAAGTACTGTAGGAACTTAAGTACAATTTTGAGTTATTTTTTACTTACCTACTGGAGTATTTCCACGTTTCAGTACTTCTACTTTGAGATGTACTTCTAGTAAATCTACTAACTTGTAGATTTTCAAAATATTTTTTGTGCAAATTTGTGAAACGGGACATTCTGCATAATGAGTACTTTCTACTTTTGGTACATTGTTATACCAATATTTTTGTACTTTTACTCAAGTAAAATTTTGATTACTGGACTTTTACTTGAACAGAGTATTCCTGAATTGCAGTATTGATACTTTTACTTAAGTAACACATGTGAATACCATTTATTTTACTTAAGTAACACATGTGAATACCATTTATTTTACTTAAGTAACACATGTGAATACCATTTCCCGCCACTGGTTCAGTATAAATAAACATCAAGGAACGTCTATTCAAGTGGAAAAGGCAACACTCCAAACAATCAAAATAAAATGCACTTTCTTTTTGTTATGCTGCATTGGGCTAAAAAAAAGAATACAAAAAACACAGAGTCACACACACACGCACGCATGCACGCACACACATACATGCACACACACACACACACACACACACACACACACACACACACACACGCACACGCACACGCACACGCACACACACACCGTGATCAGTGTAGCAAAACAACATGCTGTACCTAGCACTATAGCGTACACACACAATACCACAGGTGGTTAAAGTGCTGACTGTATCATATGGAAGACACAATGGAGAAGCTGTCTCGGTGACATGCTGTCATCCCAGTGTTACTGTGACACAACAGTGTCATGCTGCACTGCTTTCACAGGCCACTGGCCAGGTGGGCGGGGTGGCACATGAATCATCATATTTATATCCAATCACACTTTAATGCATTAACAGCATATAAACAATTAAAAGAGTATTGCACCAAATTTGTTTGTATGGCTTTACATTCCGCATATATGTAGTCTGAAGAAATATGCTCCCTTTTTGTGTACATGATGTCTATATTTCATGATCTGTTTTGAGGATAGATATTACTATTTATGTCACTGCAGGTCATGGGTAAATAAAATGGTTTTACCCCAAAACAAACCCTTGAATACTAGATAACCCATTACGTTCTCCTGTGATCGTTAAATAGTTAAATCCTTGCAGAAGTGTCTTCAATGGGGCATCTTTACCATCATGCCCCATATGGATTAAACCCGTATTCTCTGTTGGCGGCAGAACACTATACTATACCATAGTATGACATACTATGGTATCGCTTCATTCATCGTTTCATTCAAGAAATTTTGACTTTTTTCAATATCTTCAATTAAGAGCTATTGTAACAACATTCATGTCAAAGAAGACAGTGCTTATTATTGATTTAGATCATTAATAGATCTGAAAGGTACTGTCTCGGAACTATATAAGCATGTGTCCCTTGATGCTACACTACACTTAACTTAAAGATGGAGTGCCGTGATTTTTCCCCGCACCCTATAACATGATCATCAGGTCTTATTGTTATATAAGGAGGTATAATTTTTTTCCAAAAGGTGTACAGTATTTGTTAAAATGTTGTTTTTATGTGTTCATTAAGTATGCCTGGTTTGCCTGGTGGGTGGTGATGGGTGGTGATCCACCTGAACTGAAACCGCACCCACAGCTGTAGTTGTATGATAAAGAGGGAGGGGTTTGGGGAGGGGCTGATAGTGTGATGTCACTATATTACTGTTTATTTCATTGGCCCGTTTGACTGTCAAGGGTTCAGCCTCCAGGAAGAAACCCTAAATACAAAGTAAATACACCATTGCACATAAAAACGACTCCAGGGTGTCTAATGAAGTACTGTCACCTCATAGACACGTGAGAAACTGGAAAAATACAAAAACCCCTATTAAACAGCAATGGGAAATAGATTTGGGTGTAAGTTTGACTGCAGCACAGTGGGAGAGTGTCCAAAAAAACCCCACCACAGCCATATTCAAATGTGTAAGATATTAAATATTACAATGCAAAATTATGCACAGGGTATACAGTATATTACACCATACATAATAAAGAAAATGGCTGATTCTCATTCACATTTATTTATTATTTATTTGGCTGTGGCGAAATAGTGACACTGACTCACCTGTTGTGGCACTATTTTGGATGAGCAAATAATACCCCAGTGACCATTATTAGT
>NC_139699.1:24100379-24307879 GCF_964188405.1 Protomyctophum parallelum
ACTCCACTACAATTATTTGACAACTTTGGTTACTACATTGCAGCCAATGCACATTTTGGTAATTTGAAAATAGCTGATCTACAAGCTCACAAGGCGTAACGGTGTGACACATTGTGAGCTTGCGGAGACAGCGCTTCTTTCACCTGACAAATATCACTAGTGATCATTTCTTGTTTCAACAAAGGTTCATGTTTTAGGTCGTTATAGAGAATGTGAAAGATGAGTGTTAATTTGTTTTCATTTGCTGCTTTCTTTTGTTTTAGCGATTTTACCTATTTGACAGGGGCGGGAGCATTAAAAAAAAGTGGCTAAATATGTAAAAGAAAAAACAATTATATTTTCTTTACGGTGGTTTCTTTATTGTTATTTACTATAGTCCTACTAGACCCAAGGAAATTACATCTGACCACAAAAGAGCACGGGATCTACTGAATGTGAAGGGATATAGTACATTTTGAATTCACTTGTAGTATTTCTATTTTGCAGTATTGATACTTTTACTTAAGTAAATAGTACTTTTTCCACCACTGATGAAATGTCCATGAAAACCACCCCTCTCCACCACTGTCTAGGCCTACTCACTGTAAATGAAGCTGGATTAGTGTCAGCTAAATGATTGTGACTGTGCCATATCTGTAACTGTGCATTATATTTTAATCCTGTACGTCCACGCGTATGCAGTGATGCGTCAGTGACTCTGTGTTTACAGTAATTGCTGTGTCACTGCTCTCGGGTGACAAAGCTTTTCTCATACTTGGTCAAATTCTTCAGCCCAGACCTTCAAGGAAGGCTGGATAGCGGAAACGTTTGTCTCTTTTGTGACATGATGTAAATGAAAAAAATCGAAGATAAACAACTCACTCTTGCCATGCACTGTGTGCGACCCACCACCGGTCCTTTATACATAATGTTGTCCAAATGATGTAGCACAGAGTTTTCATTCCAACCAAACATGAAGACAGTTGAACTCACACGCCACTGTACAGTAATACAGTATACCAATACAACACTATACAGGAGACTCGTTCAGCCTCCTTCCGGCTATGATAGAGTAGGAACGTGACTAACTTTAGACTAGATGGAAAGCACATCACTCCTGCCCTGTTGTCTGTCACTGCTGAGTAAAACATGGCCTGTGAGTGTGATATTATGCAAATATCACAGGCCATGCCAGCCTATATGCACTGCTCAAAACAAGGTGCAAGTGGCTAATTTGCATATTGGACCATGATAGGTTAACAGGATTGGTGACATCAAAGCACCAGCTGGATTGTGAAGAAGCATTAAGCTCCCGTACACCTCAAGTGTTACAGTGTGACACGGTCCACACAGAGACATAAAAACAGTATAGACGCCTCTCCGGCATGTGTCGTCTGGTGGACGCCATATTGAGCTGCAAGCTATGATTGGCCAGTAGTCGCTCCAATGAACTGCAGTGGCGAAAATTGGTATCTGGTTCCGCACATAACAATAACATGATTACCTCCAAGATGGTTATTAACGTGTCATAATTGGAAATTGGTAATACGCTAGTACCTCAAAATTGTACTTAAGTGCAGTACTTAAGTAAATGTACTTTCCACCACTGCTTCATATACCTCTTCCACGCAGTGTTGTGTTTTTACTACGCAGCCCTAATTACACCGGCAGTAAGGAGCTTACGGGCACACGTGCACCTCCCCTCTGGATTACTAGGCTGGCTGTACACAGCACCGCACGACACCACTGTCATTCAACAAGGCACACACAGTGAAATCCTACAACCCTGAGAGCCATGAAAAGGGTCCATTTTGGTTCTGTTTATGTATACTCAGAGTTAATGAATAAATGAACACTGAAGGTTTTACTGTCAGTATGTAACAGAATATAGAATAGAATTCAGGATTATTATTGTTTCTGCTCTGATTGTGTTTAAGACAATAGTAATGCAGAATGTTAAATGACCTTCACAGGATTTTTCATGACATATGTTGTCAAGTTAAGGAATCACTGTCTTTGTATTCAAGCAATACACATTATGACTGCATCATTTTTTTAAAACTATGCAGTCTCTATTACATTCTCTGCCTTTGCAGCAACAGAGCAGAGACATTGGTCACAGAGGAATATGCAAGGCCATGTACTGTAATGCAACATTGCTTTCACATGCTGCACTCTTGTGGAAGAGACAGGGCAGCTCTGCTGCGGATGGGATATCCATGTGCCTTTGGCTTGGCGGAGACGATACGCAATGTGCAAGCTGCCACAGCAACTATCTGTAGCTAAATGTTAGGCCTTGAAATAATGCCAGGGATTCTGTGAGCTGTTCAGGGCTTCTGGGATTTTGTATTATTGCCTTTCTTAAGGGTGAGTGAACACAACACTTGCAGCTGTATTTAGTCCCATGAGACAGACAGTAGGAAAGCTGAGAAGGAGAAAGTGCAGTGGAGACAGGAAAGATGAAAGGCAGACCGCAGACAGTGTAGACAGGGGTGACACCGTGACAGGGGAGCTGAGGGATGGGGGCAAATACCTACTGTATGTACACCTCCATTGACGACTCAGCATGGGGATAGTTCAAAGTGAAAATTGCCATTCTAATCCATCTCTCCTAAAATGTGTGAGTTGTCAGATGACACTAGGGTGACCATGTGGTTGAAGGCTTCTGATATGCATGAGGTTACAGGATAGATCCCCACACGTACTAACTAAAGTGGCCACCACTCACACACGCCCTTATTCGCATTTACACAGCATGCCTTTTTCAGCATTGCAATAAAACCTGCAAACACTCATCACTCCATGACACAAAATTGCACAACACTAAATCTTTGCATCACAACAGCTTGGCTTTCAAATAATTTAAATAAATTTGGCCAGCTTGGATTTCAATTAATTCTGTTACATTTTTCTCTTACCCCACAGTGTTGATTTCATCAACTAAACGTATGATGAAAAAGCTCACAGCTACAAGCTCACCAAGCTTGTATGAATGAATTAATTATTTTATTTCCGTGTCTGGCTGCCTTTTGCAGCCCATCCCTCACGGGATTATTCTGACACAATTTTCAATACTCCTGTGCCAACACACTGACACCAAAATATTAAACAAAAATAAATATCACACAATTATATCACTGATCGAGAGTACATTCAAGTAGTCCATTTGGTCAAGATAGAGTGGAGGGCAAGAGAAGTAGTGGTATAGGGCACCTTTTTGAGCTACTACCCCTGGTTCGGCAGCATTCTCAGCCCGAGGGCACTATGGGGGCGTGGCCTAACCCATTTTGATGACGTCATCAGATTTTTCTACTGAGGGCACTGTCAGTTTTGATAGTTAGTGTCAGCATAATTCTAGTTCCGCTTTCTCATTTCCTCTATGTGGTTTCATTTCAGATGACTAAAACAAAAATCTAAATTAAGTTTAATTCAAAAGACTACAACTAAAAATCACACTCATGTGAAGTGATTGGCGATCTTATCATCATACATCATCATCATGCATCATCACATTCCGTGCTCAGCCAATCAAATCATCATATTTTGTGGTACAAATGCACAGACACACAAAGCTGGGCACTGAGTTGGGGACTAGCGCCCCTCAAAAAAACGAAATTGCTCTCAAAACCAACGCTTCTTACCTAGCATGCCCTTGTCGGCGTTGGAGATGCACATGTCCTTCTCTGCACTGGGCAGGACGAAGCCCACCACGAAGCCGTCCACACCGTCGGCCATCAGCGCCAGGCCCAGAACTATGAACAGCGTCCACTGGAAGCGACCGTGACCACAGTCCTCCATGATGGTCTCATACTGCTCTGGTAGATCTTCTTCCTCTTCCTGTTGTCTCGCTGCCTCCTTGGCCTTCCTCCTGCATGGGAACAGTGGTGCACGTCAAACTTATTTATTTCAAGGGCCTGCATGACTCTGTGTACCAGACTCTGGAACAGCCTCCCACTGGACCTCAGGTTTGCTAGTTCCTTAACAATTTTTAAGAACTTTAACCGCCTTTTATTCTCACTGATACGGTTGTTGTTATTGCTGTAATTGTTGATTATGATCCTTTGTTCTCTAGCCTGAGCTAATGTGTTAGGTTTCTGGTCTAGAGGGGCGGGTCGCGGCAGAGATTTGCGCACACCCTGATTGGATCTCACCGATCTGTCAGTTACCCCCAGCCCCTCCTCTCCCCCCTAGTGCAGCGCTACATCCATAGACTGTAAAAAATATGGACAAAGCGTTCCCCGGGTCTAACATGAACGTAAAATGAAGCCTGAAATCCCTTGCATTCTAATACTTTATGGTAATTTCTTTTATAAATGGGACCATAATTTTCCAAAAAGAATATTATGACATTAGAAATGAGACTTTAAACTAGTGACTGGAAGCAGAAAGTATTCATGACCATGTTTATTAAGGTAATACAGTCTAGGTGAAGTTGGGCCAAAATACATGGGCCTCTATGGAGCTATGGGGCTTTTTGGGTCCAGTCCAGCACCACAACAGGCCATTATATGAACTACCGATTTCAAATGAGGCTTCACGAAATATCTGGCTGACTGCCCCCCTGGCTACATCACATAATTTGGAGTGACGCCCACCCAGGAGGGTTGACTCCCACTTTTAGACCAGAGTGGCCAATGCGTTCCTCCAGGCAAATTCCCCTCCAGGGATCAATACAGATGTATCTTATACCTTGCCTTAGTAGTAGTAGTAGGCTACTGCACTGGCTTGTGGTGGACATTTTGTGTCAAAATTCTATGACATGAAAAAGAGCGGACATGACCAGAAACGATGACCATTCCTGGACCACTACATGTCTAACTCTGAGAGTGTACAAATGGAACCAAATGGACCCATTGGATGGACTCATTGGTTCCATTTGTACACTCTCAGAGTTATGGTGGTCTTTGAAAATAAAGACTAAGGCTAATCTGCCATACTTGTGTCATAGTGAATCAGTGTCATACATATTCTGAAAGATGGGGTGCCATTGTTTTGTACTTTTTCAGTTTTTTCTGTGTCTATGGAGTTACTCTAATATACCCCCAGGTGTGGTTGGAATATTCAAAAATGTCTTCCCTGTGTATTTTTGGTTTCTTTCTGAGAGCTGAAAGCCTTTGAGTCAAAAGGCCAAAGCCAAATTCCCCCAAATATCGGTGACTCTCACTCCAGCATGGTGGTGTTACGGTGAAATTGGTGATCTGCCGACATATGTGACCCTCTTGCGGAGTTCACATAACTTACATGGAGGTCTTTGGCACGCCATCTTGGCGCACGCCATCTTGAATAAAACCTGGAGACTGGCATTCAGTAATTGGGTCTTGTCATCAAAATAAGGCATGTAAAAATCTAGAATCTACTGTGTACAAGGACAAGTCTTACCACAGCACGGACACATTTTGTCCGTGTACAAACAACATGATGACACCTGGTTATGATGATGACCCACCTGGCCTCGATGCGTGCCTGCCTCCTCGCCTCCTTGATCTCGTCGGGGTGGGGGACGCCCTGGTACTCCCCGTCGTACATCTGATCGTCCTCATCGTGTCCCTCTGTGTCTCCGCTGACGGCATCCTCGTCTTTTTCCTGCTGGGGGAAGTCGGTCTGGTAGGGGTATCCGTCCGGCCCGCTGCCTTCTACGACGGGCGTGTACGTCTCCCCACCACCCTCCACGCTCCCCTGCTGGCTGACGTTGTTCTGATAGGGGTCGTCGTCCATAGCTTCTGCTGTAGGACGACGTGTAGGGCCGGAAGGGAGAGGGGGTTCAACACCGTAGCCGTTTTTATCGTGTGGGGGAAAGTCGGCTGTCTGTCTGTTGTTGGCTAAATGGGCAGGATCCCTCGGCGGGGTGGAGGGCTGCTGTCTCTGTGTGTTGATGTCAGTGGAGTGCTGCTGCCCCTATGAAGACAGACTTTACTTGAGTCTTTTGATTGATTGATGATTGATTGATTGATTTAGTAACAGTATGCAGAATGGGTATATTTCAACGACACCATGATAAAGCATTACACCACCATTTTTTATTAATCATAAACTGTTGTGTTTTGGAACTTTGTGACACCTAGTGGTGGTTCAAATGTTATTCCTAGGAACTTCTGTTAGGTAGGAACCTATTTTGGGGGAAAACAGTTGAAGGACACTCAGACAAGCAGGAAACAGGAAGTTGCATTCACTTCAGCACATTGTGGCATTTTGCTATGTTCTGTTCTCAATCCAGTCCCATCTATCACGTTCACATCATCTGTAAGTGATACTTGTTTTGATTGTTATTAACCTTGTGACAGGATATTATTTCTTATTTACTTATCTACATTTGAAATGAGCATTGAGTGTTTATTTGCTCTGTCATGACTGACTACCTCTGATGCCTACTCTGATATCTCCTCAGTAATGGGTTTTATGTTTCTTTGGTTGTATAAAATATACTTATTAAGAGAGCCCTGTTGGGATATTTTGTGTTTACATTCTTATACATGTACACATTTTCTGTACGTTATTCCTGCTTGTATTAAAGGTATATTCAGTGATTTCACTTAATTCAAATATCACTTATTTTTTTGTTTTGTTGTGATAATCCTCCCTACTATAGAGTGTGCTGGCCATATAAGGAGTTCCTCCCTGTCCCCAGTTAACCCCTGGGGGTCAAAAAACCGAAAAAGGTTTCGTTTTTGACTCTCTATCCTGATTGGACGAAAGGCTGGGTCCCACAGCCAAAAACGAAACCTAAGGTTTTTTGAGTGAAATCACTGAATATACCTTTAAGAATGACACTTGTTTTGTATTTCTGTTTTATTTACAGTTTTACACTTTTCTACATAAATAATTATCAAAAGGATTCAACACTGTCTCTGCCTGTACTTATGTGGACAAGAGTTGAGCTGGCTGTATAGCCAAGCTCAAGGTGCATGCTTGGTGAGGACAGCACATAAACCTTCCAATACTTTTACTTCTATACTCCACTACATCTCAGGTGCAAATATTGTACTTTTGACAGCTTTAGTTACTAGTTACTTTGTAGATTTGGATTGTTTATTACAAAACATACATTGACTTCAGCCTTATATATGTTTCAGCCATTTGAAAATACCCGATCGGCCCAGGCCGTAGCGTAACGGTCTGGGCACCGGACTGGTAATCCAGTCGCAGTGTGCCGCGGGTTCGACTCCCGGACCCGACACGGCCTTTACTGCATGTCATCCCCCCATCTCTCTCCCGTTTCCTGTCAGCCTACTGTCTGTCCCTTCAAAAATCAATAAAAGGCGTAAGCCGCAAAAAAATATCTTAAAAAAAAAAAGAAAATACCCGATCTAGAAGCTCACATTGCTTTGCTATGTAACGCATTGTGAGCTTGTAGATCTACTATTTCCAAAAGATTTTTATACATTTGAAAACTTGTGAAATGGGACATTCTGCACAATGAGTTGTACTTTTGGTACTTTCTGTACATTTTTAATTCAGTCAAAGCATTGTATCTTATTTATATACTGTTTCATTCTGTACATGAAATAAAACATCGAAAGTGAAGTGAAGTGAATTCCAGACTCTTAGGCTACTTGTAACAGAGTATTTCTATATTGCAGTATTGATCCTTTTTTTTTTTTTTTTTTTTTAAGATATTTTTTTGCGGCTTACGCCTTTTATTGATTTTTTAAGGGACAGATAGTAGGCTGACAGGAAACGGGAGAGAGATGGGGGGATGACATGCGGTAAAGGCCGTGTCGGGTTCGGGAGTCGAACCCGCGGCACACCGCGACTGGATCACCAGTCCGGTGCCCAGACCGTTACGCTACGGCCTGGGCCGATACTTTTACTTAAGTAAAAACATGTAGTACTTTTTCCACCACTGTTGTTTTTCCTTTCTAGTGACTGAAAATGCCTTTAAATGTAAATGTGATAGAGCGTTTTCCCACTCTGTCTGTATACTCACAGGGTTAATGCTGCTCTACAGGTGTGTTCCAGTTGTGAAGAGGTTGCAGCTGTTATGGTGTCTGGATGAGTTTATTTAGTTTAGCCTCAACAGCTGGAGAAAAAAAGTGTTAGTTCCTCTGGTCTGGTTCCTCTGGTCTGAGCAGCATGCTGAACCTAAAAAACAAACAAACAAACAAACAAACAAACAAACGTGGCTACATCAATACATGCTGCAAATACTATATAATATTGAGATAACTATCAGATATACTGTATGTACCGTATCGTGTATGCAACACATGTAAGAACAGGGAAGATCTTTGTAGGAGTTCTGAGTCTAATCATAATATTATGTCAGTGGTTTTCAACCTTTTTCATATGAAGGCCCATTATTTGTTCGGCATTTGTCTGAGAGGGTCGGAGACCCTAGCTCCGCTACGCGTCGGGTCTTACCACGCCTCTCAGCCATTATAAAATACCCGGTAACCTGACACCTCTTGTGGCTTATTGCTTTATTCTACAATGACCAATGACACACACACACACACACATACACAGACCTGTCATTCTGGAACACTGATATTCCGTGCACACACGCACGCACGCAGGCAGACAGACAGACAGACAGACAATACCATTTACAATACCCCAACCAACACATTGCTATGGGCAGCCGCAGGATGATGTCATACATATCTTTAAAGTTCAATGGTATGCAGTATGTGTATGGTTGCAGTATGATTTAGTAGTGTGGGAATGCCTCTTTGGTGAATGTGGAGTGAGCAGACAGGACGTCAGAAGGAATGTTTGTTCTGCTTTAGTTTTGGCCAAGCCCCCAGAACGGCTGGCCAACAGTGAAGCTGCCAAGCCTACTGTTCAAATCTGGAACTGCAGGTGGGGCTGTGCATTTCGCACGAGGAAACCCAGCACAGCTTGGGTTTAACATGCGCTCGTTTGCACTTCTGCCTTTGACCACCAACTATTGGTGGTCAAATGCGGAAGTAGAGCATTCAAAACACCACTGAGCAACTTCCACAATAGCGGGATAAGTTCAGTTAAGTTTAGTTTGACATGGTTTAATTTGGTTTGGCCTGGGTTTGGTGTGCTTTGGTCAGAATCTTCCCACACATGCACACACCCACGCACCCACGCACACACGCACACTGAACAGAATTTTGACAATGCCTTAGCAGCTCTTGGCTTGGGTACTCCTGCAATCTGGGCAGGCCTGTGCCTCTCACAACTGATTTATGGACATTACATACGCTTCCAAATATGAACACAAGCAGTTTAAATTTGTAACCAAGCTGCATCCTCAACACATTGGTACTTAAGCACCTTGGTAAGGAATGCCTCTTCCAGACTGTGATCGAATGCACATGATCACTTCTCTACTGTCCTTATCAACAACATCGTGCGTGCGCACGCACGCACGCGACAGACAGACAGAGAGACAGAGACAGACAGACAGACAGACAGACAGACAGAAAGTCTAGTTTAGGCCCTCCTGTTGTCATATGGCTAACAAGAGTGCTGGTGAATTTAATCCAGCTTAGACTGAAAATGTCATTCTCTCTCTCTCTCTCTCTCTCTCTCTCTCTCTCTCTCTCTCTCTCTCACACTCTCACTCGCTTTCTCTCCCTACTAGTTTATTGCTTCCACGCGATGGAATTCACAAAGGTGACTGACTGAATGACTGAAAGACTGAGGGAGCCTGCTTTTCTGTTAAAGCAAAGCGGTGTGGCAATGGCAGTGATGGATTATGGTGTTTGGGGAGGAGTGTGGGATTCCATGTAATGCTCCCAGGACAGAAAACAAGTCCAGACAAGACGGTGGCATTGAATTCCCAAAACAGTAATGCAAAATCCATTGAAGTATACAGTATGTGTATAGTAAAGTGATTTTCACTCAAAGTAATAATATGGGACATGCTGTATGGCACTGCAGAGTGTCTGTGACAATCACAGCAGCTGGGGTTTTAATGTGAACTTCCTTTGTGCACTGCAAGCACAATGTGTATGTATTTACCTCATAGTGTAATGGGAATTATGAATATGAGAATACTACACTGCTTGAACTAAGACACTTTCACATCAGTCATCACACTGAGTGTCCCTTTCCACCTATATTGGGAAACAAGGATTTCACCTGTTGGCTGCCTGTCAGATGAAGTATTCTTACATAGCTCCTTGTTTGACCATGTCCACTAACCACACCTCCAGTGCATTTATGGTCTCTTGTTGTGTATAAGAGGGACACATGTAAACAGCTCTGGAGGCTGCATTGCATGCAGTCTCCCTGGGCTATCCGGAAGCTTTTGTATTAAATGTTTCATTCCACTCTCTACCTTGATTATTTCTTAAAGACTGACGTAAATTCTAAATAATCCACTACAATAGTCACTCATCCAGAATAACATATAGGTGTGAGGATAGACTTCCTAGTTCCATACATCGCCAACAATATAGTCAACCAAATAGAAAGAGCATAAGTTATCCCAGCCATGGAGATCAGAAGGATCATGTATGAATATGGTACTACTGTATATGTAATGTATGATAAAGTAGATTCAGATGATCTTTTTATGGCATAGTTCCATGCCTCAATATAGGAGGGGAGACATCTAGGTCTCTTTCTGTCTGTGAGTCTGTCTGTGTCTCTGTGTGTCCTGGTGCATGTGTTTGGTCCGACGTACTAATTAACAGTCCTATAAAGTCATGAGTCTGAGTCTGACACCAGGCTCCAGAGCTAATCACTCTCAAACTATACTAGTCCAATCCGTGTCAAATTCTTGTGCACACTTCCAGTGGGCCAAGGAAGTGTGTTTGTTTTCACATATCTTTTTGCGACCGTAGGAAAACCTGAAAAACCTGTCCATTGATCCGTCTGTCAGTCACGCCTCCATATATGGTTGTCAGTCCATCACGCCTCGTGACATCACGCCTCATCAAACCCTGTACACTCAAGACACTGCCACCCTTAGACCTCCATGAATGGAGTTGACCTGTTCTGACATTCCATATGTTGATCTGACCTCATCACACCCTGTACATCCAAGACATGCTCCATATATGGCCAGTACAGAATTCATTCCATATGTTGATCTGACCCCCTATGCCAAACGCCAGCACTCGCCCAGCAGTCTGCCGTCACCCAGGCGGATGCATGCACTCAGGTTTCTTGCCCTCACGGCGAATGTTATATAAAGTAAAACGTTGTCAAATCTGGCTGCAGATTTAGAGTATTAATTCAGAACATACATTAAATGGTAAATTAAATGATAAATTATAGCTGCTCGGCAATACAAAGTAGGCCTAATTAAAAACAGCCTAACATTTAACAGCTGCGACATAAATGAGAACATTAAGGCATAACTATAACAATTCACATGATTGTGAAATGGGCCTTTTTCCGTAACGGCTATACTTCCAGTCATACTGGACGTATATTTTGATGCCAACACTTTTGTTAATTTACTCAAGTACATTTTTGAATACAGGACTTTTACTTGTAACAAAGTAACAGTAAGCAGTTGTGTAAGTACACTTACTTAAGTACTGTACTTAAGTACAATGTTGAGATATTTGCACATCTCAGATCCAAATATTGTACTTTTACTTGTACTACTACATCTACATTTATTTGAAAACTTTAGTTGCTAGTTATTTTGTAGATTGTCATTAATACAAAACATACATTAACACCCTGAGTGGCATAAACGGAGGTCTCCGTCCTAACACATCACGCTCGACGCTCAGGACGGAGATTAATAAAAGGATGGAACTTTAGAGCTTCGCTCCACAGCCTGTTGGAAATGACATCGTTTTAGTGGATGAGACCGAAAATATTAAAACGTTCATAACTTTTTATCTAAATCAATCCGTCCAATTGCCGGTTTTTGACGGCCCATCGCGGTCCCGTCGCTAGTCGCGTTAGAATTAATCATATACCTCCCGTTGTTGTCGATTGCCTCGGGGGTGTTTTGGCTGCATCCAGAGTGTAGAGTAGGAGAGTACACTTTGATCTCGCCGCAAAGCGGGTGCCTAGGGGCTATAGTTCCAAACATTGCTCCTATGGCTGGAACTATCCTATTGAGAAGAATAGAATGACCACTTCCGCATTCCATTGTTACAATGGGAGTCAACGCTAGTGTCGCCACTCTCTTACTATATTACTGTATTACTGCTATTTTTTTTTATTGGAAAAGGAATCCTGAAATGTAACATTTCTATTGAATTTAAAATACATTTAGTTATACTTATGTTAACTATGAATTTAAATGCAAATGGCATTGGACATAAAAAACTAACTAACATTTTAATACTATCATTAAGCTAAAGTAATTAAAGCATGTTTGGAATTGTAACAGCTGAAATCAATAATATATCAATATTCCGATATGAACTTATGAAACGGTTGCGTGCCGCATCAAGTGAAGGTGAGGGCATGTGGACTCCGGGCTGTCAGTTGTCCATGCTACAGGACTACTCAGGAACAGATGGAGCTTACATAACTCACAATGGAGACTGCATGCTCACTCCCTCTCCTCGTTCTCTCTTTCTGTCTCACTCGATCGTCTGACGCTCTCCATCTCTATTCTCTATATTTTGATTAAAATAACTCTAATGTAATTCTCCCCGTCTTATATGTCGCCGGAGGGCAATTGCTTTTGCAGCGAGACGCAGATGCGCCACGATAAAGTTTAAAAAGCCAACATACATCAAACGGACTCAGACTGAGGAATAACAACAGTGGTCTCAAGTTGACTTTATAATTCACAATGCTGCACACAAGACTGAAGTGCTGGATAAAGTTCTGCAAATGATGCATTCTCTTTGAAAACTCATCGCCCTTCAGCCAAACAAAGCCACAGGTCATGAGTCATGACAACGTCCCCACCAGATTCCTCAGAGATGCGGCAGCCTCTATTGCTCCAATAGTAGCCCATATTTCAAATGTATCCATCAGTCAGTGTCACGTACCACATGATTTCAAAGTGGCGCGAGTAATCCCTCTGTACAAAAAACAAGAAACAAACTAGAACCTGGCAACTACCACCCCGTTTCCATCCTTTGTTCCACCTCAAAGGTTATAGAGAGATGAATTCACGAACAAATCAGCAGCAGCTACCTAGACGAGCGTAAACTGCTTTTACTGCTCTGTTTGAATTCAAATCTGGCTTCAGAACATCCCACTCCACTGACACATGCCTACTGAATTTGAACGACTACATTAACCCATTCTGACCTGAGATCAGATTCTAAAAATGTCTTCTACATCCTGACAGTTTTCTGAAAAAGCTATGTTTCTATGTCAGTCGTTCTTCTTTTCAAAAATAGCAGACCTACAAGCTCGTATCGCGCCACTCGGTGGCGCGATATGAGCTTGTAGAGATCTGCTATTTTTCAATAGCTAAAGCATAACATGATGCTGACACCAAAATGGGTGCCCGGTCAGAATGGGTTAAACGTGAGGTAGACTCAGGCAAATACTGTGGCATGGTCATGCTGGACCTCCAAAAGCGTTGACACTGTAAATCATTCAATTCTCCTGCATGGACAAACTGAAGGTGATCGGTTTTGATCAGTGCATCATTGAACTGGATTAAATCCTATGTGGAGGGAAGAGAACAATTGGGTGACATTCTAGGGCCGTTACTGTTCCTACTTTACATGAATGCTGCCTGTAACTGAAAATTGTTCCTATTTGCTGAGGACTCAGGACTCCTGATCTCGGGGGAGGACAAAATGCAGGTTGAGGAGGCTCTCAGTTCAGAACCAAATCCAAAATCCAAACTTGGCTTACCGATAACAAACTCTCACTACATCTCGGAAAAACACAATCCATTCTTTTTGGGTCCAAACATGCTCTCAGTAAAGTAAATGGAAATTATTTCAAGGTCAGAGTTGACGACATAGTAATCTCCAGCAAAGAAGATATTACATATCTTGGCTTTATTATTGACAACAAACTGACAGGTGAAAGCATGGCAACAAGGGTAATCAAAAAAGTAAACCAAAGTACAAGATTTCTGAACAGAATGTCCTCGTTTGTCAACAAAAGTGCTCAAGGCTCTATTGGGAGCCCTAATTCAGCCCTACTTTGACTATGCTTGCACCTCTTGATTCTCAAACATCCCTATGACACTAAAGGCCAAGCTACAAACCTCCCAAAACAAACTAATTCGACTACTCCTCGGTCTGGGGCCCATGACCCATCTTTTTGCAACCCATTTTGATAGTCTAGGGTGGCTCCGGGTATAGAAAACAGAGTTAAGCAATTTAAATTGGGACTGACATTTAAAATTGAAATGCAGCTTTGCCCTCTATGCCCTCTGTACCCGCATACCTGACACACTACCTCAAAAAAGCGAGCGACTCCCACAGCCACAATACAAGAGGAAGCTAGAACAACGATCTGGTACCACCCATTTTCAAAACAAACATGGGAAAATTCTCCTTCTATAGCACTGCCACCCAAGTGTGGAAATATACATTTCGGCCATTGATGATCCAATGCGACACATTGTGAGCTTGTAGATCTGCTATTTTCAAATACATTTTATACATTTAAAATCCTGAAATGGAACATTCTACTGTACATAATTAACTTTCTACTTTTAGTACTTTAAGTACATTTTGATGCCAATATGTTTCAACTTTTACTCAAGTACATTTTGAATTCCAGACTTTTACTTGTAACAGAGTATTTCTATTTTGCAGTATTGATAATTTTAGTAAAGAATGTGAGTACTTTTTCCACCACTGCTGACTGATAGGATGTTACTCAGGTCAGTGAGGTTACTGATATGATGTTACTCAGGTCAGTGAGGTTACTGATATGATGTTACTCAGGTCAGTGAGGTTACTGATATGATGTTACTCAGGTCAGTGAGGTTACTGATAGGATGTTACTCAGGTCAGTGAGGTTACTGATAGGATGTTACTCAGGTCAGTGAGGTTACTGATATGATGTTACTCAGGTCAGTGAGGTTACTGATATTATGTTACTCAGGTCAGTGAGGTTACTGATAGGATGTTACTCAGGTCAGTGAGGTTACTGATATGATGTTACTCAGGTCAGTGAGGTTACTGATAGGATGTTACTCAGGTCAGTGAGGTTACTGATAGGATGTTACTCAGGTCAGTGAGGTTACTGATATGATGTTACTCAGGTCAGTGAGGTTACTGATAGGATGTTACTCAGGTCAGTGAGGTTACTGATAGGATGTTACTCAGGTCAGTGAGGTTACTGATATGATGTTACTCAGGTCAGTGAGGTTACTGATATTATGTTACTCAGGTCAGTGAGGTTACTGATAGGATGTTACTCAGGTCAGTGAGGTTACTGATAGGATGTTACTCAGGTCAGTGAGGTTACTGATATTATGTTACTCAGGTCAGTGAGGTTACTGATGGGATGTTACTCAGGTCAGTGAGGTTACTGATATGATGTTACTCAGGTCAGTGAGGTTACTGATATGATGTTACTCAGGTCAGTGAGGTTACTGATATGATGTTACTCAGGTCAGTGAGGTTACTGATATGATGTTACTCAGGTCAGTGAGGTTACTGATAGGATGTTACTCAGGTCAGTGAGGTTACTGATAGGATGTTACTCAGGTCAGTGAGGTTACTGATAGGATGTTACTCAGGTCAGTGAGGTTACTGATAGGATGTTACTCAGGTCAGTGAGATTACTGATAGGATGTTACTCTGGTCAGTGAGGTTACTGATATTATGTTACTCAGGTCAGTGAGGTTACTGATATTATGTTACTCAGGTCAGTGAGGTTACTGATATTATGTTACTCAGGTCAGTGAGGTTACTGATATTATGTTACTCAGGTCAGTGAGGTTACTGATATTATGTTACTCAGGTCAGTGAGGTTACTGATATTATGTTACTCAGGTCAGTGAGGTTACTGATATTATGTTACTCAGGTCAGTGAGGTTACTGATATTATGTTACTCAGGTCAGTGAGGTTACTGATAGGATGTTACTCAGGTCAGTGACTGATAGGATGTTACTCAGGTCAGTGAGGTTACTGATATTATGTTACTCAGGTCAGTGAGGTTACTGATATGATGTTACTCAGGTCAGTGAGGTTACTGATAGGATGTTACTCAGGTCAGTGAGGTTACTGATATGATGTTACTCAGGTCAGTGAGGTTACTGATATTATGTTACTCAGGTCAGTGAGGTTACTGATATTATGTTACTCAGGTCAGTGAGGTTACTGATATTATGTTACTCAGGTCAGTGAGGTTACTGATAGGATGTTACTCAGGTCAGTGAGGTTACTGATAGGATGTTACTCAGGTCAGTGAGGTTACTGATATTATGTTACTCAGGTCAGTGAGGTTACTGATATTATGTTACTCAGGTCAGTGAGGTTACTGATATTATGTTACTCAGGTCAGTGAGGTTACTGATAGGATGTTACTCAGGTCAGTGAGGTTACTGATAGGATGTTACTCAGGTCAGTGACTGATAGGATGTTACTCAGGTCAGTGAGGTTACTGATATTATGTTACTCAGGTCAGTGAGGTTACTGATATTATGTTACTCAGGTCAGTGAGGTTACTGATAGGATGTTACTCAGGTCAGTGAGGTTACTGATATTATGTTACTCAGGTCAGTGAGGTTACTGATAGGATGTTACTCAGGTCAGTGACTGATAGGATGTTACTCTGGTCAGTGAAGTTACTGATATGATGTTACTCAGGTCAGTGAGGTTACTTTACTTTAACTTTTTGGAAAGAGCAGTTTTGAACTGCCATACCAGCAGTTTACAGAATTACTGTATGTTAATATAGATTGTTGGATTCGTAAAAATATAATAATAATACTATTTATAATAATAATCTATCTATAAATGCACCACATCTCTGTACGTACGTCTGTAATGCACAGAACTCTGGAGCCGTTCGCCCCACAGACTTCAAATTCGACACACACGTTCCCCCCGCAGGGAGTGCAGGCAACTTTTCGTTCCCACTAACAACAATTTATACACGTTCTGAATCTCCATGATGACAGATTCAGTAGCATAGCTCAGAATTATTGAGAGATTAGGGACTTATCAACAGTCATTTATGGGTTTTTGCAAAGCATATAGTGTTTAATTCTATTGAATACTTTATTAGTCAGAAATGTAAACAGCACAAGGTACAGTCAGACTGGCTGAAAAAGATACCTTGAACTTGAAGGATAATGTGTAATCAATCAAGCTGCAAAGGTAAACAACTTCTACCACATGATCACTGATGGTGTTCTGAGGTAGCCTGGCTTATTGTCCAGACTCATATCACACTGTCATTTTTATGCACAGGGAGCTAGGCAAATTGTCAATCTCTGATTCTCTTTGTTTGTGTTTATGGATACATATGAATTTTGTGGTACTTCATTATACAAGTCATTTCAAAGTTCAAAGAAAGACATTTCACTGAGGATTTTACTGTGTGTACATACTCACAAATTTGAATAGGTCAGGGTCTACTCATTCTCTGGCTTAATGCATTTAAAGTCAAAGATTTGTTTGTTGGCCTTTCTGCCTTCACTGATAGTAAGTGAAGACAGACAGGAAAGAGGGAGAAAGAGAAGGGAGACGTGCAGCAAAGGTCGACATGAACGGGACTCGAACACGCAACGCGCTGTCAGGCCTGCAGAGCCTGTATGGCCAACGGGCGCCCCAAAAATAAGTTTGAATACGTCATTCTCTGGTCTACTCATACTCTGACTGAACACATTTGAAGTCAAAGAGTGCCACTGGACCTAGAAAAATCAATATGAACATGAAACAAATAGACCATCCTGCAAATTAGGAAAGGAAACAGCAATTTCACAAATGACCTTTACCAAACGCCTTTGTGTCTGAGAAAAGCAATTCACTCAAGTAGGCCTATATTTGGAGTGGCAAATCAATTCTGTGGTATTTTACTTTGCATATAATATCTTTGTACAACGCAAATGCCTCTGTGGAATGGGTCAATATAGACACAGGAGTACAAACCAACTAAGAAGAAGGGGGGGAGTCCTGCCTCGTTGTCTGGGCCAGCCAATGGGCCAGCTGGGCCCAAACGGATCTAGAAAGATGGTGATGTACAATTCAAGGACTGACAGGCTTCATTTTACGTTCATGTTAGACCCGGGGAACGCTTTGTCCATATTTTTTACAGTCTATGGGCGGGACAGGCGGGTTATATGGCCCTCGCATCACTACTAGATGCCTTTTGTTTCGGCTATTTGAAGATAGCAGATCTACAAGCTCACAATGTGTCACGATGTGGCGCATTGTGTGCTTGTAGATCTGCTTTTTTTTAAATACATTTTAGACATTGAACACCTGAAACAATGGGACATTCTGCCTAATGATTACTTTCTACTTTTGGTACATTTTAACACCAATACTTTTGTTATTTTACTCAATACCTTTTGAATTTTGGAGTTTTACTTAAAGGACCTATAACATAAAATTCAACTTTTTTAATTTATTTTGTGTTTTTGGGGCTCCAATGTGTGTTTTCTATCCCCACAAATAACCAATTTTGAACAATCAGGCTTTCATATGGGTGTTTTAATGGAAATTGCTCTCAGAAACAGCTCGACTGATTTTGGTCTCATCGTGATGTCATCAATGTCACCCTACTTTGTATAATTCCTCCTTTTCTTCAGTCTTCAGTTGCAAATTTGCATTTCCACTTTGTTTACAATGTCCACCATTGTTGATTTTCCAAGCTGGCATGGAATGGAAACAAGCCTGGTTTTATCTAGCATGAGTATTATAATGACTAAAATATTAAATAATCTGCATATCAGCACCCTCTCCACCTCAGGACAGTGTGGTACTGCAGCTAAAACTGCTTTCAAAGTCCAGAAAGAATTGACAAGGCCTGGTTATATCAGAGTGGTGATTGAGGCTCAAACCATTAGAAATAACTTTGAGGGACATAGACAATATGATTATTAAATATTAAAAGCAGTTTTAAAATGCATGTTATTTGCGCTTTAACAGAGTAGGCCTAGTTTTACATTGCAGTATTGATACTGTCCTTAAGTAAAACATGTGAATTGAGTACTTTTTCCACCACTGCTTGAATTAACAGTGATACTGTATGATTGCATCAGCTGCCAATACATTGTTGCCAACATGGGTTTCGTTGAATTTCAAGAGACTTCATGAAATAGAAGACCATTTTACTGTCAATTCACTACAAATTCTTCTACACAGATTTGGGTTTCAAGACTTCACATTCATCATCAATTCTAAATGACAAATTAGTGACACCTCTTCCACTGACAATAGGGTTGAAGAAAATATTTAAATAGATTTTCTTTATAATGATTAAATCGTTGATCGTACAACGGTGTCAAGGAGAAATCGTGAAAATAGCAGTCTACAAGCTCACATGTGTTGTTTTCTTGTAGCTTGTTATTTTCAAAATAATTTTCTCACCTACAATACAAATTACAAAATGTCCCCCCAAAATCAATTGTCATTTATTATTTAAATAATCGATTAGTTGCTTCACTGTCTAATCTGTCCATGCTGCAGGCATGTGTCTTGGTAAATAGTACACTGACCTGCAACTTCTCACACATTGAATAGTTACTCTGAATGTTAAATGTAAATAATGTGTCCACAGACAACATGAGACTTTGAATTGTGGAACCACAGACAACCCTGGTCTAGGATTCAATCTAGACCAGGGTCTCCGCTTCAGCCTTCACTCTCTCACTCAAAGCTGTCCGTCTCTCCTGCATTGTCTTCCTCTCAGCATTCTAATTGTCATGTCTTTCCTGCACTGTCTCCCTCTCAGCTTTCCGACTGTCTGTCTCCCATAGCTGTCTCCCTCTCAGCTTTCCTATACTGTCTGTCTCCCATAGCTGTCCCCTTCTCAGCTTTCCTTACTGTCTGTCTCCCATAGCTGTCTCCTTCTCATCTTTCCTACTGTCTGTCTCCCATATGTCTCCTTCACAGCTTTCCTACTGTCTGTCTCCCATAGCTGTCTCCTTCTCAGCTTTCCTACTGTCTGTCTCCCATAGCTGTCTCCCTCTCAGCTTTCCTACTGTCTGTCTCCCATAGCTGTCTCCTTCTCAGCTTTCCTACTGTCTGTCTCCCATAGCTGTCTCCTTCTCAGCTTTCCTACTGTCTGTCTCCCATAGCTGTCTCCCTCTCAGCTTTCCTACTGTCTGTCTCCCATAGCTGTCTCCTTCTCAGCTTTCCTACTGTCTGTCTCCCATAGCTGTCTCCTTCTCAGCTTTCCTACTGTCTGTCTCCCATAGCTGTCTCCCTCTCAGCTTTCCTACTGTCTGTCTCCCATAGCTGTCTCCCTCTCAGCTTTCCTACTGTCTGTCTCCCATAGCTGTCTCCCTCTCAGCTTTCCTATTCTCTCAGTAAAAAAAGGGGCGCAGACTGCCCACTGCACCAAAAAAATAAAAAATAAAACTAGTGTAGGCTACATACATTTATAATATAACATATTATAGTGACATAATCCACTGAAGGCCTGCAGAGATCATTGGTCAATCCCTCTGATGATTTCTGTGACTGACCTGCTTGGTAATCACTCAGTCGCTGTGGGTCAATAATATATTGTATATGTAGTATATGGCATTAATAAATTACATTACAAAGGAACATGTAAAGTTTGTGGCATACACTTTTATTTGAACCCTATAGAATCCCTATTCTGGGCCTAACATCCGGGGGAAATTGCAGATCTATACAAGCTCACAACGTATTGATTGCAAACTTTCGTTTTCGGCAAAACATAGCAGTCTTTCGGGTCAACTAAGTATTGGGTTTAAGAGGTTATTATTATTATTTTAAACTTTAAAGTGAATTTAATAAATATTACATTACAGGGCAGAGCAAGTAGTCAAAAGTAGTTGGAAAGTGCAAAAAGTACCATTTGTAGATAATACAATCATCATGTTGGTAGAAATGCACCATTCTGCTCAGGCTGTGCAATGGTCAGATAGATTGTTGGTCCTACTATGACTCTATGAGATTAAATGACAATTTGTATGTACAATGCAGATCTAAGTGATGATCCAGTCATCTCCATGTATTGTCGATCTAATGTCACATACCGGTAAAACATTTGAAGCATTATATCAGCCACAATTAAGTAGTATAAAGCCCAAACCACACCAAAGGGTCGGGTTGGGACAAACCGTTTTTTAAAGTAGATCACACCAATGCAACTCATTGCAACTCAATGAGTTAAACAGTTTTGTCCCAACCCGACCCTTTGGTGTGGTTTAAACCTCACACTGTAAATAACTGATCTACAAGCTCACAACGCTGCGCAGCGCGATACACAGTGAGCTTGTAGATCGGCTATTTTCAGCTTGAGACACTGGCGCGTAACTAAGTATAAATCATATGGAGTACAAAGGTCAGAGCTACAGAGGCTACAGGCTAGCCGCTAGACCAGGGGTAGGCAACCTGTGGCTCTAGAGCCACATGTGGCTCATGTGGCCCTCTCCCGTGGCTCCCAGTTGCTACGGCAAAGTATGAAAAGGAATAAGAGGTTTTCTTTTGCTTTGCTTTTCTTTCTTTTTTTTCCTTTTTTTTTTTTTTTACATTTAATCATAATTTATTATTACATTTGTAGTAGCCTAGGCATAAAGTTATTCTTTCATTTTGATATTGCAAAACAATGTTGCCTATACACCAGATAAAAATAAGAATCAAATTTAATGAAGGAAAATAGAATAGAAGAATGTATTCATGATAAGATATCTATGTTTGTTTTCACCACCAATGCTGCTGTCTTACTGGTACAGTATACTTGACATGCTTTGAGAAATTAGCACACAAATAATTAAAGTTTGCTTTATTAAAGCAAACATATTTTGCGGCTCCAGATATAATTGTAATATGTTTTTGGGACACAAATGGCTCTTCTGATAATAAAGGTTGCCTACCCTTACGCTAGACAGTAAGGTTGTGATGGTAGAACCAACTATGAGATAGTTGATTTAACTTTTAACAGTCACAAAATGTAATCCAGGGACAATCCTCCCAGTTTTCATTTAGTTTTGAACATGCAGTAAGATGGCCTTACAGTACCTTTCATTCAGGGCCCTAAACATATTCCTGGTTGATGGATTGCACAGAATGGCAATGTGTTTGGATTATTGAACCGGTACAATCAAACTTCACAGCAGCAGCAACAACAACAACAACAACCACAACCACCCCCACCACAATAACAAACAATGATATCTACCACTGAACATAGATAGTATTGCTCTTATAAAATGGAACAGACACCTGCTTGCACATTTTGATGAATGGTCGTTAAAGTCCTTCATTGACAAAATTACATTATAATACAGTGTTCTGAATCCTATATTTTAGGGCTATTGAATAAACATCTTCATTCATGATTACATTTTCCAAGATAGTCTAGAGTTTTGCATGTGGAATCCTGTATTGTAAAGTCTGGTTGCAGACTCCTACTTGTACATGTACAGTAGTGTACAGTATGGTATAACAATGCAATAAAATACAATAACATAGAATACCTTCGTGTCATCATAACGTCCTTAACTGACTAATATACTTTTTGAAAGAGATATTTGTTGTTAAATGTAAAGTGGCATATATAGTTGCATGTATACTATTTTAGATTAATTGACTGGAGATGAATAAATAAAATAAACATAATTAACATAAATAATTATGCAACCATATCTCACAAACCGAGTTGGTGCATTATTTATTAAGGTTGTTATTTGGTATTTTGGTATTTTTCTGTGATTTTCAGCACAAATATTAGTTAATCTGTCTATCCAGAGAACAAATCATGACACCATGAAGACGGGAGTACTTTTACTTATAATTTGTCCTTTGATGAACAACAGTATGGTTGTAACTAAAACATTTTGTCATTTTCAGCAGCACAACTAAAACAAATCTAACTTACCCAACTTCTTGTTATTCCCTTGATGTCAAAATTTTAACAAATATCCTGCGATGGGGTGTAAAAACATCTATGGTTAACACCACAAATATGAAATACTAAATAAAATAAATAAAAGATTAAAATCCAATCAGTGTTTGCAGAGCCTTCATGTCAGTGTAGTTTAGCCTGTGGGCCGACAGTGCTGCTGAGAGAGAGCTGGATTAGGCTTCAACCTCACGATCCCCCCTACCCTTCCACCACCACCATCCCTAGGCTCATCCCCACAGGAAGTATTGCAGGACTGTCCCATACTACAACAGCTAATGGTATGCTCCACTAGGGTTTTAAAAGCAACCGGCTTCCGCTGACGACAAACTGAGGATGGGGACACGCTTTGATAGTGCCCTGTCATAGATTATTAACTAATAATCAGTGGGTGCATTATTTATTCTGCATTTGAGCCACGGACCGCCATTTGATGAGATTTAGCCTCTCAGACCCAAAACAATAATATTTTGTTATCGTTGGATAGGATTTTATCCACAATTCCATGCTAAAGGAGATAACAGACAAACGTTGATCAAAAAAACAATAATTTAACTCTTTAGAGCATGAAATGAAACCAAACCAAATGGACCTGTAAGGGTCCATTTCTCCATCATTTAGCTGGGGACCACCTGGAACCCCAATCAAAGACCACTGGTCGTCCTCGGACCACAGGTTGATAACTACTGAAATAATGCATAATGTGAAGCCAATTCTGCAGGGAAAACAAAAGTGCAAATGTCTTTATCAATAAATTCACACAGAGTAGAGACATTCAGAGTAGAGTCGCTGCTTCTTCGCCTGTAAAGGAGCCAGCTTAGGTGGTCCGGGCATCTGGTTAGGATGCCTCTCGGGCCTTTCCTTAGGGAGGTCCTCGAGGCACGTCCCACTGGGAGGAGACCCCGGGGCAGACCAAGGCGCAGTTGGAGGAAACACATCGACTCACTGGCCTTGGAACGTCTCGGGATCCCCCAGGAGGAAGTCACTAATGTTACTCTTTTTCATGTTTTTTTTTAGGTATCTTAAATTAATGTCATCATTGTAGTGTGAATGAATGCATTGGGACCCGAATGGAAACAAGACCGCAAGGTCTTTTTTCGGTGCTATCCTTTTGGATAAATGTGCTTTTGACTGTACCATGTACTGTTTTTGCATTGTCTAATAAAATAATCAAAATAAAAAAAACTCTGGAGAGGGAAATCTGGAACTCTCTGGTGGAGCTGTTGCCCCTGCGACCCGACTACGGATAAGCGGTTGATAAGGCTGTAAATTCACACATTTTGTGAATAAATGTCACTCTTCCATGATGGCTGCATGTAACCACTGGCCAGTCTCCCGACATTCCATGGAAAACTGCTGTTGAACCCCTCTCAGGGTGGAAGATTATGATGCCAGATTTTCTCTGCACATGTGCACACCCATGTGTCTTGGACAGCTGCTTTGGTGGTGAAATGGCTGGCTATATGGAACATGTGTGCATCAGGGGGCTTCATATTACTGTGTTATTGCACTATGTAACTTTTTTAATGAATCAAATGTAATTTGTAGTTTGTGTTAGCACAAAATAGCCGATTTGCTCAGACACATATGACGTCAATTCTCAATTCATTGTCAATGGCATTTAATGTTTGTGTTAGGACAAAAATCTACATTAGAGCTGAATATCGGAGGGGCTAGCACCCCTCAAAAATACAGAGTTACATCCGTAGCACAGTTTCTTGCCTCCCCAAACAGTGTACTTGGTATGCTCTGTAACTGGACGTCATTATAGACTCTAGAGAGTAGATGTCTTCCATAGACGCAAATCTCCCTAATCCCAAGGCCAGATAATTTGAGTGCAAAGAGGATTAGCTCCACCCCAACAGAGCCATTGGCTAAATTTAGACCTCATGCTCTCTGTCTATACCACTCTCGGTGTAACCCCTCCTCCCAGAGTCCCACCCTCTTACCTGTCACACTGTCCATCACTTCCACCCACCAATCATGTGCTCTGGTATTTTTAAACCAATAATCCATAATATGAAGCCAATGTAAACCCTTGATATGAGCTATGACATTTCAAACACAAATGAATTCCTGTTGTTTGACTTTAATGGGCAGACCTCTAGGTCGTCCTCCATACATCTGGCTAGCTCGCAAGTACTTTCTGCCCCTGCATCATTCTAGCTAAAACGCCCTTGTAATCGATGCTCATGTTCTGGTTCCCACAGCACAAGTTTGCTGGCTGTTTGTTGGACCAGCCAAGCCTCATTCTGTTAATATGTTTAACCTAACAATGATTGTGAATGTGAAGAGAGACAATTTAAATTGTCCATCTTTTCAATTATTATTGCCTTTATTATTAAGCTTTATGCGTGTCGGATTGTGTTTGTGTAACTTAACCATGACTCCCGTGACTGTCCCCTTTTGTCTGTGTCCTTCATCCATGTGCCTTTGTCACGCTGGACATGTTGGGATTACAGACACTTCATTGTGCCTATTGGCCCACGTCAGGGTGAGTTGGGTGTGGCCTTGCAAAGTAAGATCCAATGCCATGCATTCACTGCTGGCCATTCCATAGCCTTCTAATGCACATATCCAGACATTTTGCAGAGTTTATGCAAGATTATGGGGAAGTAGTGACGAGTTAGAGTTGGTTGGTGTTGATGTGTTCCTCCAAGTTCTGGTGTTTTTGTTATTAAATTCAGGCTAGGAAATGCTTTATTTCCAATGTCCATTTGCACTTATGTGTCCAGTTTAGAAATATGACAGTTCAGGGAGGCACTGCAGAGGGTAAAAAGGAACAGGTGGGGTCGGATTTGGAGGTGGCAGTAGCTTGACACCCTAGGCCCTATAGTGTACTGCTTTTGAACTTCATGGGATTTGTTAGAGGTGAGTGCAGAGTCTTTATTGAAACGGATTGTACACTGAGGGGAAGACATACAGACATACATAAATATACACGTGATTGAGCATGCTTGTGTACACACACACACGCACGCACGCACGCACGCAAGCACACACACACAGTCACACACACACACACACACACACACACACACACACACACACACACACACACACACACACACACACACACACACACACACACACACACACACACACACACACACACACACACACACACATATATATATGTATATATGCACCCACGCACTCATGTCTGGTGTGTGTGTGTGTGTGTGTGTGTGTGTGTGTGTGTGTGTGTGTGTGTGTGTGTGTGTGTGTGTGTGTGTGTGTGCTCGCGTGTGTGCGTGTGTGGTAAATCCCTATTGATGGGATCAACTGAACTGCCTGTCCTGCTCATCCAGGGACAACTCCACCTAGTGACTGAACAACACATTCTTGTCTCTACAACACAATATTATAATACTACAGCCTATTAATGCCCATAGATAGGGCAGGAGCCTACTGTATATCTCCTGTTTCCTTAGCATGAGGCAGATTGATGTATGTACACCCCCTGGACATAATGTACAAGTACATCCCATGGACACATGTGGAGAATTCAAACAATAGTTTAAATTTAAATTATTTATTGTGTAAATAATAGATAAGCCAGTAATCTTATAGGGTCACCAAACAGTAGCCTGACAAATGTTGTTATTTTGTTAGTGAGTCTGTAGTGTGTAGGGATGAGAGGATTTATAACCTATGACTGCATCAGGGATGAATACCACATTTTGTTCAAATGCAAAAGACAGACAGACAGACAGACAGACAGACAGACAGACAGACAGACAGACAGACAGACAGACAGACAGACTGACTGACTGACTGACTGACTGACTTGTAAATCAGTTATTTTGAGTGACACCATCAAGGGACAACGTAAGCATAAGTTAGACTTATATTGTCTTCTCTGTCTCCAAATCTGTGACAGCGAGTGTGCTGTTATGCATTACAATTACAAAGGCAAATATATATAACTATTTGTTTATATTTTAAAGGTTAGACAATCATTTCAATTTCTTTTCTGACCTTCCTTTAGTCAGGGAAAGTTGGCAGAGATTCATATGAGATTTGACGCCAATAGAATTGGAATAATAGCACACAATATTAAAATGTGTCAGTCTGAGGTGCCAGAGGGTGCCCCATCATCCACACAATCAGAAAGTGTTCAGGAATGGGGAAAGTGTCCCTTCTCTCTTTCTCATTCAAGACATGAGTACCATCACTACCATGTAATCACCCCCTGTACCACAAGAGGGCAGTGCAAACCAAAACAGGTTTATGTCCTGCATAAAGATAATCTAGTTATAAAATAACATGATACGATTATGCAGAACATAATTGTGTGAAAATGAATGTGACACATTTCAACATAAACAGATAACAGCAGTGGCGGAAGGTTCCTATAACGGCAGTGGGTGCAGCCACGCATATTTGCGCTGCGGCTGGCTGCTATTAGCTCTTAAAAGAGCCGTTGTGTTGTGTTATTATTTTGCCAGTGGGTTCTTCTGCTCCTGTGCACCCCCGGAGTTGACGCCACTGGATAACAGAGAAAATTCTTTTAGGTATTGAAGAAAAAATGTTTTAGGTATTAAAGCCAAAACAATATGTTTTAGCCTGTTAATAGGCCAGGCTGCCCAGGCAATCTTGTTCTAATTTGTAAGGTGCCAAACCCATAGAGTTATAGCCTAGCTATACGTATATACACGTGGACTAGAGCTAAACGGTCAAACCAGACCACTGATTCTTAATTGGTTTCACGAGATCATGAAATCAGAATCCAATCCAATCCAACAAAAATGTCTGTGAATGTTTTTGTTGTTAATATCCCAGAAAGAACATAATGTGATAACTACTGGAATATTAACAACAAAAACATTCACAGACATTTTTGTTTTGGGTCCAAAGTCCAGACTCACCGATTCAATATAGGTTTGTAGAATGACTACAGTCACACATTATACTATGCTAGACTTTCCTGCAGCATATCATGGTTAATTTAAATAAATTAACAATAATATATTGCAGGAAAGTTGTCATGTTTCTATGAACTCGCTGTTATCGATAGTCTGGTGATGCGAGGTTATGAACTCACGGGGGAAAATATATGTATATTTTCCACCTGAGTGCTAAAGCCCCGCCCATCGGAGTTGTCCAGGGAGACAACTTTAACAAACTGAAGTGTTCATTCTGCATGTTTCCAAAACGGAGCAGCTCCGAGAAGAATAACAGACATTTATTTTTATTTTACACCGGCGCCCACCGCCGTCCATGCCTTTGCGTTTTTAAAGTATTGTTGTCACCCGCCGTTGCAGGCTGCCTTTTAAAAACAAAAAGTCAGAATAGTGGAAGAGGATAACTGAACTGCATGGAGGAGGAGGCAATGTTGCTTCCTAAAACTGTTGGCGCACACTGAGTGAGTGAGGCTGAAGTCTGAACGAGGTAAGTACAAAACACTATCCTGTCGCTTATGGTGTAATGGAATATACTACAGATATTTTAATTTTTTACACAATGAAGTTGAAATGATACATAACATAACATGCGAACCATTAAATGCGAGGCTACTTGTTTGCGCGTAGTTGCCGGGGTGTTTCACCGCTGTTGGTAACCTATCGAATAATGTGACGCTCTACACAGACACAGTAACAGAGCCATGGCTCTGCACACAGTAATTACTGTGTAGGAAAGCTTGGATGTTGTTTAGATAGCCTACATCTCAGGTACAATGCTGGGGTTGTGTGTGCATTGCATCACATGAATGCATGGGAAACCCACATTTCATGTCATAAAGCTATACATTATAATAAGATTAAGACCCTTTCGGTCTTTCAAGGTACAAAGGTGTTGTACCTGGCTTGACCTACTGTACTACTGTATACTTGTAACTGGGAAAACATGGCACCGTTGGCCGTTATAAATGCCAACAGAATATTAATGTGACCTAAAACCAAACCAAAACATTTTAACTGTGTAAAGCTCTAAATAACGACCTTTGGAGTCACATGATTATATAAGTAACCGTTTTCGGTGTGACAGCTGGGCTGTATAGCTTGTGGCTGCTGCTGCAGTGACGTTGTGTTTGAGGAAAGGTTACTGTGGGCATATGCACATAATGATACGTCTCATGTTTCTGTGGGGTTTAGCATGGATATCTATGGGTTTTAGTGCCACCATGCAGTGCCAGTGCCCCACATTATGCGTAAATGAACTGAAATGAATCCATATCGATTTCACTTCTTGGCCCAATAAACTCTCAGGGAGGTTTAATGCTGATTTCTGACCCATTTTCTAGATTTTGTGGATGCAGAAATGTCCAATGCCAACATTTATTGTTTATTAGTTTAACGGTATTTGTTTTTTTTATCTTTTTATAATGCAGATCTTTTGATCGATTGTGAAAAGTAACTATTGTAGTTTGTACAGTGTAAAACTGTACACTGTGCAATCTTACATGTCATTATTATATTATAGCTTATGCATAATAGATTACCGGTATGCAGTGTGTTTGTTTGCTGTGAAAATAGATACTGTAAAAGCTCACAACACATCATGCTGCAACACATTGTGAGCTTGTAAAGCTTGTGATTTTGGTGCAACACAATGTGCAACTAAGTATAATAAAGAAGGCTTAATAATCCCCTGTGCTATTTGAGATTAGCAGCAGTCACTATATACCTATATGAGAGCTTCAGTGAAAACTATGTTATGCAGCATTCCTCTGCTTCTGAAGTCAGAATGTGATGAAATTATCACTTGTGGGGTTATGGAGCAACATTAGTTGAGAGGTTTTTAGAGGACGGCCATAGCTGAATGGGTATCGACTAGCGAGGCCGTCCGCCGTCCGGTAATCAAAGCGTTCATGTGTCAAAGTGTCCCTGAGCAAGACCCTTGTCCCCTAACTGCTCCCATGCCACTGACTGCACTAAGCAGTGTCCACACTGCATGTCCATTAGTTAGGTCAGGGGTGGGCAACTTTGACGATGGAGAGGGCCACTATATAGTTCCACACTCACTCCAGAGGGCTGCATTGCATATTTCTGTTGTAGCAAAAATAGCAGATCTACAAGCTCAAAACGTGCTGCAGTGTAACGCGTTTTGAGCTCGTAGATCTGCTATTTTTGCTATATTTGAATTTAAATATTGAATAATTTTTTGCTATTTTTTCGGTCGGGAGTGGAAGATAACTTATGTCATGTTGTAGTCATCAGGCCGGACCTCCAAACCGAATTCAGATTTACCCAAAATAATTCCCAGCCATCAAGGGCATCATAATTGTAGGGCCTACCCAAAATACAAGCCTTAATGCGGCATATGAGTTTATTCAAGTACTTCTTGGATAGTTAGTTTGGTAATGTATGTCCATCTTTTATTCCAACTCATATCAACTGGAAAAACAAACTGGGGGGACCAAAAGAAAGCGACACCGGAAAAAACAGAACCACCTTACTGCAATTAGAAAGTATTATTTATTTTATCCAAATGTGATGTTCAGAATTAACAATAGCAGTTAAAAAGGTTAACCTGGTTAATTTGATTTGTACATGTTTTCATCCAATAGTTGGCAGTGATGCAGTGGCAATATATTTCCTTGAAAAGACAACTGAACAGCAAGCGATCGACGGATAGCTCCGTGAGAGAAACTACTGTGATGGCAGTAGAATCGCCTATTGTCATGTTCATAAAATGGCCTATTGTAAGGTCGCCATGCTGTGGGTCTGTGTCACGGTGTTAGTTGGAGTTGAGAATGTTTAGGCTTGGAGATTGTTGGAATTTTTCAATAGTGATAGTCTGGTTCCCAATCATACTGGGTCTAAAACTTGTGGCTCTGAAGCGTAACATTAACACAGCAAGGGTTAGGGGTTCCATTCCCACTGTAAAAATGTATGCTGTCATGGTAGTGGGGTGGAGCTTTTGAAGCATCCATGTCGTGTTATCTTTATGGACATTGTTCGTCTCCAGAGAATGTAGGGCAGGTCAATCCAGGCTGCCTCCCTCTGTGTGTCTTCTGTGCCACAATGACCTGCACACCAGATGGAAAAGTGTTATTAGGCCAGTGTTGTTCTGAAATTAACTTGAAAGATAAATGTTATGTCTCCCCGGGACAGCAACTAACAAATAGCTGATCTAGCTGCTCACACAGCATGTAGATCTGCTATTTTCACTAGGTCCTAAGTATTTTTTTAGCGTATATTATTTATTAAATTATTTTGAAAAATATTGGAATCCCTTTTTTTGCGTGGGGATTTCTTTTTTAATCTTAAAATATCTTATAAAATCACACCCGTGTGAAGTAAGTGGTGCAACTCTGTGTGGGGGTCCGAAACGGAGAAATGACAGTTACCGTGTGGGGGTCCCTCTACTGTACCCTCCACTATACTGTACTGTACTGTCACTGTACTGTACTGTACTGGCACACCCGAAATCACCATATATACAGTTAATATGTGCGTGTGTCTTTGTGTGTGTGTGTTAGGTTGCGCACAGGTGGTGAAAAACAACCATGCTGTTTTCGTGCTCATACCCAGCCACCCACCCACACACATAGTCACTTAAGGAAGTGGTTGCACCACTTAAAAATCATAATTAAACAAAATGTAGGAAAGGAAAAAAGGGCATAGTTACCCATCAAAATGGCTCCAAGACCCAAAAATAGGTCCCACTCCCGACCCACTGTTTGAGCTATATAGGCTGTCATACAGGCACACATCTTTTCTGTTTTAGAGTGATAGCAGCTCATCCTCAAGTCTCAAATGATTTGGGTTACCAGGAGTGCACCTCTAGAGTATGAGCTTAAGAAGCTTGATCGCCAACATTTCAAGCAACCCATCTCCATTCATACACATAAATATTTTATTCACAAACAAAGGGATTAGCGAGGCGGGACCACACAAGGTTTCCAAGCAAACAAAAGGCTCATTAGGTCCTTTTCTCTGTCGGTGTCACTCCCGGTTAAGTTTAGGGCTCAGTTTGAAAGCAAGTCCCTAGCTCTGAAATATGTATTTAGCTCTAGCGCTGAGACAAAAATGAAAGAGGACTTGGCCTCCCATTTAGAATCACTGTAAATTACCATGAAGGATCCCGCCGGCTCCAGGCTTAACCCAGTCAATTTATCATGTGAGCACACCCCCTCATTTAATGATGGTGGAGGATATCTAATGTGGTGTCAGCCTTGTAATTACTGTTTATTTACTGCTGAATGAGAGCATTAGTGCAGGGAAATGCACCAGGTACCAATTCATGATCTTAGTGAGACTTCCACAGGAGTGGTTTGAGTTTTGTTGTTATGCCATGTGAGACCTGAATGCTGAATTCCCCTGCCGATCTTCACAATGGAAACCTTAAGTGAAGCTGTGTGATTGTCCACTGTCTGTTGTGTAGTCTACTGCCTGATATGATGACTGTTATACAATGTCCTGATGTATACCAGTCCTGTTCAGTCATTTAAGTACATGTAGGTTAGGTCAGTCCTGGTTAATTGTTTAATTCCAAATAATTTTCCATGTGGGAACCTCACACGTGACTATAGCGTTTCTGATTGTGGTTGTGAATTAGAGGTTTGACAAGACTAGAAATTAATATACATCTCCTTAGAGTAGCGGTTCTCAAACATTTTTGGCTTTAGTAGTGAATTAATGAATAGTAATAGTACCTCCTTTGTTTCCCTGATTTCTGAAGTATCTGACATTTAGCATGGAAAACTGCAAGAGAAAACCATAGGTTGCATGATGCTGTGAATGAATTAAGTTTGAATCCTTATCCACCTATTGAAGAATATAACATTACAAACTAGATAAAGTGCCAATCGGCACAGGTCTCCACCAGGGCAGGTCAGGTTGTGGCCTCCTGGTGGCGCTATAACAGGCCGTTCTGGAAAGTTTGGGGCAGAGGTTCATCGTTGGCATCCAGGGAGTGTGTGTGCAAAATGTGGCATTGACCGGTTGTGTGTGTGTGTGTGTGTGTGTGTGCGAGTGCATGACGCGACTTGGCTTGTTGTAGCGCCACCATCAGGCTGTTGAAAACAGCAAGTGGCATTTCTTCCTCAGCCTAGTGGGAATATGCGTGCACAGTTTCATCGCAATCGGACGCTGCGTTGAGGAGTTGTGGCGATTTGTACAAAGCGGGCTACTCCTGAAAAGTGTAGGAGCCAATCGTGGCCAATCAGGATGGAATATGATAAATAAAAAAACCTGTCTTGATCACATGACTATGGAGATCATGTGTACCGATTTGCGTGAAATTTGGATAAAAGTAAGTAAGGAGTAATAATAGAAAATGTGTTTTACATATGTGGGCCTCCTGGTGGCGCTATAAAGAGCAGATGTGAAAAATTCCAGGCAAAGGTTTTTCCTTGGCCTCTAGGGAGTTGGCATACAAAGTTATCCACAGATCCGTGCAGTTAGAGGTAAAAACACTTTTCGGCCAGTTATAGCGCCACCTTGAGGCTGAGTTGAAATTGTTCATGTGGCATTTCGTCCTCGGCCTAGTGGGAATGTGGGTGCACAATTTCACGGAAATCACGCGATGTGTTCATGATTTGCAGCATTTTATTTGAAACTGAGCACTCCTGTGAACTTTGGAAGCCAATGTTAACCAATCAGGATGGAGTGTGAGAAATCTGAAAGACCGGTTTCGTTGAATGGCTCTAGAGAGACTGTGTACCAATTTGCGTGATGTTTGGACAAAATCTGTAGGTGTGCTGTGCAAAAACTTGTTTTGCACAAAGCGGCCTCCTGGTGGCGCTATAACAGGCCGTTCTGGAAAGTTTGGGGCAGAGGTTCATCGTTGGCATCCAGGGAGTGTGTGTGCAAAATTTGGCATCGACCGGGTTAACGGTGGCCGAGATTAGCTGCTCACGGACACACGGACGGACGGACACACACACGGACGGACGGACACACGGACAGACGGAGTGCAAAACATACTCTCCCCACATGCCTTCGGCCTGGTGGAGACAATAAGAAATGGAGTGAAAGTGTTACAATAAGTGCCTCCTGAGGCAAACAAAAAACATCTCCGGCAACTTGTCAAGTTCGCTGATGTGACGACATCGTGGTAGTGGTGGGTAGGCCAAGAGGGCCTACAGTAGGTGGCCGAATGCTGTGCACCCCTGCTTATACGTATGAGCAGTGATGTAATTAGGTTTCCAATGTAATGAGTCCCAGGATGCAGGGATGGTCTTGTAGATGAGTCCCAGGGACATTTGATGAGTCCCACTTCAGCGACGTTTTGTCAGTCACATTTTGTCATTTTTACAAATTGCAGCATTAAACTATCATTTCATTTTTGATTGTTATAATGTGGTTATATTCATGTAGAAATGTATGAAAGAAGTGAATACAATTCCAAATCTGAAAACTTTAATATTTGCAAAGATGTTTGCAACAACAGTGCAAAATATGCAAACAGAACAACACAACAGTGCAACGTATGCAGAACAGTAAATAATATAATGGCACCAAAAGAATGTAAAATATATAAATAATAATAATAATGTGGTGCAATCAGTGAGCTTAAGTATGGTGCATTTAATGCACTGCAGCACAGCTCATTTAAAGTGACTCATTGTCTGTTTGTGAATCGGGTCTGCTTGTCACGCTAAAACATGTTCCCCTAAATATTTCTGTCGGAGGCAGCGCGGTTTAGTTGAGAGAGTTGCGACATCTCCGTTCACTGCTTATTCGTGGGGCTGCAACGGGCTGCAAGCGTCACTGATCACTCAATTGTCGTCACTCTCTCTCTAAACGGCTCTAGTCTACTCTAGAGGCTGCGCTCGGAGCGCTCCGCTCCCCGGTCAGAGCTCGCCTGAGCAACATGGCGGCGCGCTGTGTTGACAATGTAGTTACAACAAATTAGTGGTTCTACAACGATTTCTACGTGGATTTTATTTTTTATAACATAGGATGAGGTCGGATGTGGGCATACAAAATGATCGTTTCCGTAGATTATTGTTTTACCGCATTTCCCCCCCCCCCGCGATTTCTTTTCAGTGGGAGTACAGTAGTGCATCCCATGGACGCACAGGTTGATGGTCTATTGCGTCCCAAAACTATAAAGTGCGTTTTTGGACGCAAAACGCACCCTAGTTACATCACTGCAATTTAAAATGAAACTTCTGCTGACATAATGAAGTGACATTATTCCGGTACACTGTGTCAGCCCTTCGGTCGCCCGTCGCCTTAAGGCGTCTTACTGGTCTCAAATAATTGCGATTAGGCCATTATGTAATAATTGTGACAGGCTTACCCACCCCACGCCTGCTCGGGTGCATACTTAGTTTAGGCTAATCATTGGTTAGACATGGGTTAAGGTTAGGTTTAGGTGTGCTGCCTCGTGGGAGGTTAGGTTTAGGGTGAGGGTTTGAGATAGGTTGTAGTTGTAGGACTAACGACTGGTCTAACCAATGACTAGTCTAAACCAAAAACTGTCTAAACTAAGTACTGCACCTGCCTGCTCGATATGTACAAGAGCAGATGCTTAAAATAAGGATGTCAAAAGACAGGCAACACCCTGAACATGAACTGTAATGTGTGATGATGTGGCCTGCCTGTGTTTGAAGTGTCTCATAGCCCAGGGCTCAAGGCTCAGGAAAAGCTTACCGGAGGCTGTCAAAACCATTAACAAGGACATGGACAATAGGAAAAAAGAATGAATGAATATGTGCAGGCAGTCAAAACTTGCCTTGTAACATGGTTATACGTATTTAATGTGTAACGTCTGCAACTATCGATTCTATTATATTATTCATTACTTTTTTTGATTAATTTGATTAATCGAATGATCTGCGACCCCGCTGATCCAAGCGAGATCAGGCATTGTGTCGCTCCCCATCTGAAAAGCCCTGGCCCCATATGTACTTCATTGTCGGAGGTCCCCCAGCCCTGCCCTGGGCTTATCCAGCGTTATTTCTGTATCTCTTCGCCGAATATAGCCATCTACAACATCACAACGCATCGTAACATGTTGTGATCATGTTGTGTCCTAATAGTACGACATGCAATAATCCGACACCCTACACCCAAACCCTAACCCAACCCTAACTGCACGCGACATGGGTGAGTCTTAACCGGCCACGCATGTCGGAGCCACGGGTGAGTCTTAACCGGCCACACATGTCGGAGCCACGGGTGAGTCTTAACCGGCCACGCATGTCGGAGCCACGGATGAGTCTTAACCGGCCACGCATGTCGGAGCCACGGGTGAGTCTTAACCGGCCATGCATGGCAGAGCCACGGATGAGTCTTAACCGGCCATGCATGTCGTACTACTGGTACGTCGGACTAACGTATGCCCCCCATGCCCAGATAGGGAAGCTAGCGTTCATGTGGTTAGTGAGTGACACACCTGCCCTCAGTCACCCTCCCTTCTCCCTCTTCTGTACTATACTGTTAGCCTACACTCACATCTCACCAAGGTTTCTGCATGGGCATTCATCCAAGTTTAATGAAACAACGGATGGCGGTTACATCACCTCCGGTGGATGTCCAGAAATATTACACAAGTCAGTGTTGAATTAGCTGTTTGTTAAGATTGGAATCAGAGGAATCCCCTTTAGCGCAAAAACCTCTTCCAAAACACCATCTGTGTCTAAATGTTGTCCACATGCTGGGAGTCACATGTTGAACGGTCTTGAGTGAATTAAGGCTCTTTGACACAAACGCTGTCTTGTAGCAGCAGGGTGGTCTGCTGTGTGAGAAAGGCCTTGAGCAACACAGACATGATAGCACTATATATTTAAAACAGAGCTGTCCTTTTTATAGTAGGAAAGCTCTGAGATATACTAGCATGCCATCGTGTAACCCAAAGGTCTCAGCCATATGTTAGGCTAAGGTACCCTTGAACAATACATCACGCTGGATAAGATAATGACCAACTGGCAGAAGTTGTGCAATGTTTCACTAGGGTTCTCACGATCATGAAATTGTAGTTTACAAATAATTGTCATACAAATACAGATTACCTCCTTAGGGAGGTGTTTGGAATACGGCCAGCTGGAAGGAGACCACGGGACAGATATGGGAGATTCTATCAACACGCTGGCTTTGGAAGGCCTCGGGATCCCCCAGTTAGGTCACTACATGTTCCCTCCGTCTTAATTTCTTCAGCATATTTTGATTTTAGAAACGTCTGGGCCAAAGTTGTGCACTGTTTCACACCTGTTAAATGGTCAGATGGGTGAATTGATTTTCCAAGTGGGCCCGGCCACTCGACATCACAGAGCAATGCTCCATGACCTGACTTTACGCTGTCCCACTGAGATAAAGAGCAGCATGAGTAATGAGTTATGAACTCCATCTCTTAACCCTTGTCTTCCTACACTTTAAGGTGCAGAATGACGGGTGACGGGTCACAACTTTTAATGCCAACATAGCCAGGGATCATCAAAACACATAAATCAACCTAGACACAAAAGGCAGTGAGCAGCAGGGAGTTTATATGGATCAGGAAAACGAGCACAGAAATCTCTCTCTGCTGTACAGCAGTGGTTGGTTCTCAACCTTTTCAGCCTGTGACCTTCCAAAATAATCACATTTGAACTGGGGACGACACCCTGACAAGCACTTGGAATGTAGGAGTTGAGACGTTACATTTCGTTTGACGCGGTGTTACAGATGAATATTGTGGAAATGACAGATCTACAAGCTCACAATGCCTCACGGTGGGACGGATTGTGAGCTTGTATATCTGCTTTTTATTTTGTTTTACATTTGAAAACCTTCTGCATAATGAGTACTTCTGTATTGCAGTATTGATACTGTTACTTAACCCATTTTGGGCGGGAACCCCTTTTGGTGTTAGCATTATGTTATGGTTTAGCTATTGAAAAATAGCAGATCTACAAGCTTGTAGGTCTGCTATTTTTGAAAAGTACTTTTTCCACCACTGACTGACTGTACCTGAGTAAAAGGATAGGTGGAGTAAGTCAGCGAGTTTATGCCAGAGTAGACATCTAACCTGTTGGCCTATAGGCTCCTCCTCCCTCCCTCCCAGTCCCTCCTCCCCCTCTCTCTCTCTCTCTCTCTCTCTCTCTCTCTCTCAGTGACATCATTCACAGCTTTGATCTACCTCCTGTCTGTCTGTGTTAGCGTGAGGCCATATTTAGCTCCCTGTAATCAGCAGCATGCTCGCTCGCTGCCCAGGTTACCTGTGGCGCTTCATAAACACACCTGCTCCTTCCTTCCTTCAATGGACTGTTTTCTTTTTGGTTTTTTTGTAACAAATTGTAATGTGGACTTGAGGGATCCTGAGTGGTCGATCACACTTTTGTAGGTAAGGTTTTGCTTGTATGCTTTTGGTGCTTTAGAAAAGATGATTCACTCGTGAGATTTTGACTGACTTTGTTATGGGAATAAGCGGCACAATGTGATGCAACAGTTGTCATTTAGGCTTGTGGGTATAGTTTTGCTTCCATAAATAGATACTATCTGACTTCTTTGACTTACCTATGGCACTTCTGAGAGTTGTTGTAAATACTTTCTTGGTACAGTACATGGAATCATCTTTCATCTTTCCTTTATGTATCATGATTCATGGTGCAATTCTTAGTTCAGTCAACATGCTGTTGATTGTGTTGAATGCAACTTCATGGGATTTGTATATAATTTAGAATTACATGTTTGATTGAAACCTTTATTTCAGGGGAATCCATTGATCCAATTTACAGCAATGATTTTACATACATGACAAACACACGGTACAAAAAGATATACCGGTAATACAAAAACACACATACACCAGAGAACAGAAACAATATCAGAATCTTAAAAACACAAAAAGCAGGTGCATACGCATTCTTCTAGTGTGAGTTCAGTTAAAAATCTTTTAAAAATAGCATATGAAACATGGACATCCAGCTTCAACTTATATTCTATGCTGCTCTTCCACAGTGTCAAATGCACCCCACAAAATAATTTCTATTACTTAATCAACACAATTGTAAACAAACAAACAATAGAAAGATAAGGAGCACCTGAGTCAGCTATAGTAGAGACCAGCCAATTATCCCAGGGATGCTGAAGAAGACCCTTCCATTACATTTAATCTGGAACATTGTGGTACCTTGGTTTGGTTGCTGGTATTTTTCCCCAGGGCAAAGTCTCTAGGAGTATAGGCCATGCACTCACTCAATGTGCTAACGCAAGTAGATGCACCTTGCTAACTCCTAGCAACACTGCCTAGTGCCTGCTGTACTGACAAAACAACAACAAAAACATTTATTACGGCTACCTTCATAACACCTTTTACAAAACATCCACAGCAAGTTTTTAATCTGTGTGATTATGTTATTAAGTGATAGCTGTTAAATATATAATACAGCTAATTAACAAGTTTATAGTAATGTCATATTTAATTTAAGTAAAGTTAGTCATTGATTGGAATACTTGGGCCTGTGTGTTTCTAAACATAACTGTAATTTTTTATCTTTTTATTACATAACATTAAAGGGACATTTCACTGCTGGAAGAAACCGCAGTCACTCAATGGTAATAGTATCTGTAGTAGATAACAGTAATAATAATAATAATAACTTGAATTTATATAGCGCCTTTCTAGAAACCCAAGGACCCTCTTCAGTGCCGACTTGAAAGAGTCCATGAATGTAGGCATCTGGCGAATCTCCAAGGGGAGAGAGTTCCAAAGGGCCACAAAGAAGGCTCTATCGCAGAGGGTCCGCTTTTTAGTGTGACGGATGGTGAGGAGGTCCATGTCCGAGGATCTCAGGTTCCGCTCAGGGGTGTAGTCCTTGAGGAGGTCAGACAGATACTGTGGGGCAAGGCCATGGAGGGATTTGTAGGTGAGGAGGAGCAGTTTGTAGGTGATGCAGAACTTGACCGGGTGGGGGTGATGTGCTGCCAGCGTTGTGTACGGGTGAGCACTCTGGCAGCCGTTTTGGACATACTGTAATCTGTCAAGGGCCTTGTTGGGGAGGCCGAACAGGACACAATTACAGTAAAATCCAGACGGGAGGAGATGAAAGCGTGAATGAGGGTGATGGCCGGAGTCTGGAAATGTTTTTCAGGTGGAAGAAGGCAGATTTGGTAACATATTTGATGTGGGAATGAAAGGAGATAGTAGAGTCCAGGATGACACCCAGGTTGCGCACTTCGGGGATGGAGAGATGGAACAGCCATCCACCTAGAGAAGAAAATGTCCAATCTTCTCAAGCTGAGCCTTGGGACCCATGACCATGAGCTCTGTTTTCTTGCTGTTGAGTTTGAGTAGGTTGGTGGTCATCCAGGTCTTTATTTCATGGAGGCAGTTGACAATGGACTGTGGAGGGAGTCGAGTGGTTGGTGTAGTGCTGAGATACAGCTGTGTATCATCAGTATAGCAGTGGAACCGTAGATCGTGTTGACGGATGATCTGACAGAGTGGAATGTAGATGGTGAAAAGGATGGGACCAAGTACAGAGCCTTGTGGCACTCCATGGTTTACTGGCGCATTATACTATTATACTAGCACAATTGGCTAGAAAAATAATGAAGTCTGTGTGTTTGACTGGATTGCTGAATTCCTACAATGACCATAATGATTTGGTGCACTGCCCAGTGCCCCTCCTTGTGGAGAGGGGGGAGGCTGCATGGAGGTGTGACTTGTCCAGGAAGGAAGTGAGACCACATGGATGCAGTGTTTCCTGCAGGAAAAGGCCTTGGCATGGTGCTGGGCGTGGGGGGACCTGGACGCGCGGCGAACATTTTGATTAATTAATTAATTAATTTGATTAATACATTAAGATAGATTTGTATTATTGCTCTTGTATTGCTATTGGAGACACTGGGGAGGCACTGCAGGGGCACTGGGGAGACACTGGGGAGGCACTGGGGGGGCACTGGGGGGACACTGGGGGGGCACTGGGGAGACACTGGGGGGGCACTGGGGAGACACTGGGGAGACACTGGGGAGGCACTGGGGAGGCACTGGGGAGAAACTGCAGCCACTGGGGAGACATTGGGGAGGCACTGGGGAGACACTGGGGAGACACTGGGGAGGCACTGGGCAGACACTGGGGAGGCACTGGGGAGAAACTGCAGCCACTGGGGAGACATTGGGGAGGCAGTGGGGAGGCACTCAGGGGGACACTGGGGAGCCACTGGGGAGGCACTTGGCGTTAACTGGGCAGACACTGGGGTGGCACTGGGGGTGGCACTGGGGGAGGCACTGGGGAGGTACTGGACATTTCATATCACACACACTATGATTCACTATCCCCCTCAAAAAAAAATGGAAGCTTGGCATGGCGCGATTTATTTCAAGCATGGCGCAGCGCCATGCCAACAACATTGTGCAGGAAACCCTGGGATGACAAATTTTGGTCATGAACATTGCGCCATGACTAAAATATCTAAAAACACATTGCATACGTACAAATCCCATGCAGGAAAGTGTTTCTTGTGTTCTAAACATCATTAACCCATTTTGGGCGGGAACAGCTTTTGGTGTTAGCATTACGTTATGCTTTAGCTATTGAAAATTTGCAGATCTACAAGCTCATAGCGCGCCATGAGCTATGAGCTTGTGAGCTATGAGCTATGAGCTTGTGAGCTATGAGCTTGTAGGTCTGCTATTTTTTTAAACATAAGATCTGGTTGCAAAAGGGGTGCAGTGGCCCTTTAATATATAATAATAATATTATTACCTTTTCAATTTGACTAGTAGGCTTACTGACAGTATAGATCACGTCCAAAGGCCCTGAGAACAACAAACAGTAATTGGAAGCTGTGTATTCTTAATGTATTACATACTAGGAAACATTCTTAGTGCTTGGTCTCATGTAGAGCATAGTATTATGCACACATGCATACACAAGGAACCATTATACGCCTAGTCATTCTCCAGTTTTAGGTGATTAGGTGATCACCAAAACTGGTTAGTAAAAACAGAGACGTGTGTTTGGGTGAGTCAATAACCACCGCAGCAAGTTTTCGGTGGCCACCTTATCACCTAAAATTGGAATATGAATATGCCTTTATTCATATTATTGACATGCTCCCTAAATTATGCCAATGTATGTGAATTCTAATTAGGTGACCGTTTTGGTTTAGTTTATTTTATTTAGATTAGCCAATTATTTGTTATTATTTGTTTTCCCGTTATGATGCCAATGAATTCCTCCCAGTGTTTGCCACTGCTGTTACTACAGCTATACTGGCTCACCTGCCAGTGAGGAGCCCCCACCGGGAGGATGTAACGCCTCCATCTTCCCTTTCCCAAACAGGCGCGATTGTGTTTCTATACAGTATAGACACTCAGCAAGCAAGATCTGAACGCCTAGACTCCGGTGGTGGGCAGGTGCTTTTCCCCTGTGCCACCCAAGTGCATGAGCGCAAAAGTTAATCAAACAAATCAATTATTTTCTTCTTTTTTTTCTTCGTGTCATTTTAAGTGCTAAAAAAAGTGCGCACACACACACACACACACACACACACACACACACACACACACACACACACACACACACACACACACACACACACACACACACACACACACACACACGTATGTATCAAATAAAGAAAGAAAGAAACCAAATAACTGCAGCCCCTAATTCTAAAGGTGCGTTCAAAGCTGAAGATATATATTTGTTTCTTGTCGCTTTAATCACTTTACATTGGTCGTGCAAGGAAAAAAATCAGACCCGTCTGAAGTGAGTGGTGCAAAGAACTCATCCACTCACCCATCATGCACCTGTGCACAGTGTGAAGCTCAACAGCACCACTTTGATACCGGTTGGTACCCTACACATACAAACAGGGACACAGGAATAGACATTGCTGGGCATTGGAGTGACCCTGGTTGCACAGGTGCAGTACTTTAGTTAGACTAGTCATTGGTTCGAAAAACGACAACCCACCTCAAACCCTGACCTAACCAGAACCGCAAGCACGGGAGCAGGCGCTAGTCAGAGATGCGGACGCATGTCGAACTAATGCTCCGTCTGATTATAGTATGCCTCCCGGTTGCACCATTCAAAAAGTCCCTTCGCTTGCGTCGCACGCCGATTGGCTGTAGACACAGTAATTTAACTTTGGGAAATGTTGGCAAATGAACCCACCCGTTCATCCAAGATGGTTCGGTTCAATATATTTCATATAGTTCCTGCTACTACCGTATATAATTTATAAGCAGCAAAACTAGTTCCTATGTCTTTGCAAAGGGTTTGAATATTGTTTTTGAGTGGTGCAACCACTCCAAAGAACAGCAATGTCCGTGACGTTAACCCACCCATGCACCTATGTGACTGTGAGCACGAGTATGACTATTAGTACCAGTAGGGGCGCTGTTGTTGTGCCAGAAACAGAGAGAGAGAGTGCTGCACTGTTGCCTGCTAATGAGAGAGAGAGGGTGGGGATTTGCACCACTCAGTTCACATGGGTGTGATTTCTTTTACTGTTGCTGAGTCCTGGCGGTCAGTTCAGTTGGATGGATGAATAAAACCAAACAGCCTAAACCTTTCTGGGGTTCCGGACAACATCAACACTGATTGGCTGTCAGGACGTGATGCTTCAGTTGGATATTTCCAGCCGGGGTGAAGATATGGTGGCCGTTCACTTTGTTCGTGCCGCGCCTGTTCGCGCAACTTCTCGTCTTTGCATTGACTTTGTATGTAATCGTGCTGCTCTAACTATTCAGGTCTGAATGCAACTCATTACAGAGCTGTGTGTAGTCAATGCAGTCAGCAATGTAGTGAGAAGGCATTAATCTGACCATGCTGGTGCTGCTAACATTTCTCAGGATCCTCCTGTTAAACCTCTTAGCTTCCATATGGGTCTAACAAGCACTTTCCCTTTGTGCTTAGACAATGGAGGCATCACAAACCAGCACAGCTACTGCATTAGTGCTGTTTACAGTGGTAACAAATAACCTGTACGTTGCCCAATCTTGTTATCCTGTATTACTAGCCATATTGTAGCCATATTATTATACAGTGATTTTATTGAATGTTATTATACAGTAAAGTAAGTAAACTTGAATATCTCTCAACCAACTAGTTCTAGTTCAACTCCCAGTGGTTTCACAGAGAACAAAACACTTTGGAACACCTTTCCAAAACATCTTCTCTTGGGAGTGGAGGAGCACAGCAGTGTGTTCGGTTTTGTTGTAGACAATGGCTTTGTTTTGTTTTGTAGCACTGGTTGTGCTATAAAATACTCGGGCTGAGTCACTGTATAGGTCAGCTTGACAGTAGGCTGGTTGGCACATATTGATTTGATGTTAGGAAACTTTGTTCTCGAGTTTAAGGTTTGCCGTTAAATTGTGAAAGAGAGGAACACAATGTCAAAAACAAAACTGTCCACTCAACTTCATGTTTTCTCCCCCTACTTTTTTTGTAAAGCCTTTTTCATCCAGGAAAAGTTCATTGCTGCCAGTATGTAATTTTTTTAATAACCTTTTCAGTACACATCATCTTGATGATGACCAGAGCCAGGTTAGAGCCCTGGTCAGTGGCTTGGGCCCGGATTGCCCCCCTTGTCACTTGTGTAATGTGTCTTTCACGTATACAGATTTACAAGACGTCCTTAGTGTCAGACCAAACACGGAGGCAAGATTGTTTGTTACCTCTGTGCAGATCCGGAATGAGCATCATCCCTTCAACAAATGTACTAAGTCCGGGTCGCGGCGTCTAGTCTCCTCCCTGGCCTGCATATCCGACACACACACACACACACACACACACACACACACACACACACACACACACACACACACACACACACACACACACACACACACACACACACACACAGTACACACACAGGCGGTGGATCCTATTGGTACAAGAAGAAGACAAATAACAAATACATGGTGGAAAGAAATCAAGCTGATCCTGTATAACGACTCGAGTCTACTTCCATTCAAATGGAAGTAGACTCGTTTTTCTTTCGAGATATTTGGTATTTACATTATCATAGAACAACATATTCTGTGGCTCTTGTTCTAGAGAAACTCTGGCAGTTCATGAGTTCAGGACTGCTACTTTTGTACACAGACAACACTATTATTTTTCAGCATCTGTGCAGGCCTTTGCCAGAATTGCCATTCAAAATAGTTGAATTGTGTTTTGGTGGTCTGACTGCCGTACATCGATGCTCCAAAATAGAATCAACATGTTCTGATGTGTACACTTGATGCCCCCTGGCCAGTGTGTCTACAGCCGTTGTAAACAATGGGTTTGACGACACAAGCATTGTGACAGTTTCAGCATCAGGTGTGTTTACCTGTGTTTCTCTGGCAACACCTTGTCCTGGATGGATGTGCTGACTTGTGATTCAGAGCTTCCATCCCTGAAATCGACGCTGATGTAAGATGCTGGGTCTGACCATGTGAGACTGGATCTTTCTAGGATGACCACTATGGCTCTCACCTTTGTAATGCTTACTGACTGTTGGTGGTTAGTAGTGTCGGTGATCTCTATGATGTGAAGCTTCTTTCACGGAAGGAAGGGAAATTTAACTGCTCAAGAGCATTGCATAAACCTCTGATATGTCCTCTAATATAATAAAATGGCTACAGTATTTGTGTGTGAGTCCACACATGAAGCTGTACAAGGCCTCAGGACATCACTCCCTTTTGTGATATAGTAAGGCAGCGCTCTGCTGATTATCAACTTTTCAATTCCCAACAGTCTTACATAACCACAACGATATCATCTCTATGTATCGTATCCCGTCGGTCTCGACTCGGACTCGACCAATCCCACACTCGGTCTTGACTCGGACTCGTACTACGTTCTTCCTTGGTGCGGTACTGGGAACCGAGAGGGAGGGAGGGAGCACAGATCAAGGCACCAGGGGTCCCTGATTACAGCCCGTAACCCATGAGTGTCCCACCAGCACACAATGCTATCAGAGACCCACAGGTATTTGGTTTCAGTGCAGGGGAGGGGTAATAACTGTCACCCAACACTAAAGACCTTTCATCCCTTCCCCGGCTCCTCTCTTCTCTTCTCGTCTCATCTCACGTCAACCATTCTGTTTATAGGGGTGGGTGTGTGTGTGTGTGTGTGTGTGTGTGTGTGTGTGTGTGTGTGTGTGTGTGTGTGTGTGTGTGTGTGTGTGTGTGTGTGTGTGTGTGTGTGTGTGTGTGTGTGTGTGTGTGTGTGTGTGTGTGTGTGTGTGTGTGTGTGTGTGTGTGTGTGTGTGTGCACGTGCGCGCGCAGAGACTGCTACTCACAGACTGCTTTGTGCTGGCTTTCGGGGGGCGGGGGTGAGGCAGCGTCACCAACTCACCATGCGTCACTCGCATGTCCCGGGGAGACAATAATAAAGCTGGTTTGATTAAATCAAACAGCCATGACTATCTTAAAAGGAAGCTCTACATCAGCGGTCGTTAACCAGTGGGTTGCCACATGGGTAGTACTAGTGGGTCACGACACGAGATGCCTGACGAAGACCCGAAGGGGTCGAAACGTTGTATCTCTATATGAAATAAAGTTTGGAGCTCAAGACCCCATGTGCAAACTTCATCTCCTCTCACCCGTAGAATGTTCAATGGAAGAATTGCATCGGTTTTGACGTCATTGTGGCAGAATAGATACAAGAACAGAATAACGGAGAACACAAAAAGCAAAGTTCCTAGGAGAATCGTTAAATATTCTATTTTACTTAAGCTAATTGCTGTGTTTTTTTTCCTGCTCTCTGGCATTCTTGCAGCAGTGGGTTGGTTAAACATTGATTAACTATTAGGATAAATCACTGTGGGAGGTTAGACAAACTGAGTGGTAACCTCCTGCCAGCCAATCACATGTGATATACATTGACCACCACAGCCAATCAGGCATGACTTATAACTAACACGGCTCCCAGGAGACCTGGGACTGAGCTGCCCTGGTGAACCCTGGTTTGTCTTTGAGAGGCAGCACATGTTGTGGGCTGTGATGAACATGCAGTATTCTCAGTATTTCATGAAAAAGCTTGATTTCATCTAGAAAATGATTATGTATGGTGGCTGATGATTATCAGCCACAGTCTGCGTGAACACAACAACATTCCATGAGCTGTAGTTTAATGCCAGAAACCATGCCCTTGCTGTATGCTCTTCGAGGACTGGAAAAGAAGACTTAATGATATTGGTATTTATTTACAGAGGTGACTGCTGAGCCAAAAAGGTTTCAGAACCACTGTGCTAGAGAGTGTGTTAATGGTTACAATTCACTAGGTTAGCCTATATCATTATCAATATCCACCAACAAGGTAATATTTTCCCCCACAGCATGTTTATTGGCACAAGCCTATGTTTAGCACTGGTATACATTTTTAGGATGTTGTCAACAAATAATATTTACTTGTTTGGAAAAAGCATGCACCTGATTTCTGCATGCACCTGATTTGGCTGTATTGATTTTTGCTGCCTTATTTTACAATTATGACCATTCCCTTTGTGGTCATTTTGGCAGCAGAATATGAGAGAGAGAGAGAGAGAGAGAGAGAGAGAGAGAGAGAGAGAGAGAGAGAGAGAGAGCATTGGCAGGCAGACAGATAGAGAGGGTGAAATAAAAATACACACACAGACCTTTATTGATCTTAAATTAAGTTGTCATAGCAGCACCGCAGTGAGGATAAAATGGAGATACAGGTGAGGGTAGAGTCGAGAACAAGAATACAGATAAAAATAAATAGTCGAGTTACAATAATTAAAATAGGATGTCAATATAAATGAGGGTAGAGTCGAGAACAAGAATACAGATAGACAATTAAGAAGTTATTATTATTTTTGAAATCCCTATTATTTGTTTTAACGTGTATGTTTCTCTATGACCTCCCGGCCGTTGTTTGCGTTCGTTTGCGACGTTCTTTTGTTGGTTTTGTTGTGTAGCTCCAGTTAGCTCATAACTTTAGCCGCCGTTGTGTAGCGCTGCGGCCATAGAGTTATACTGTCACGTTGCAGAGTCTGGGTTAACACTGCCGCGTTGCGATCTTTCAGGGCCTAGGAGGCACTCCCATTGGCTTAGGTGGCGTTTGAGAGTATGTTCAGACCCGGGGCAGCCAATCATGACTAGATCCTCAAAGCCAACCCCAGAGAAAATAGGCCAGGCTTCAACTGGCAAAAAGACAGACTGAGAGGGAGAATAACCAATTAAGAGCTAACTGGGAGTGTGTTCCGCCTTGACCAGGTGATGATGGAATGGAAGAACCGGAGCTACCTCAACATAGCACTGCCCTTCTTTTAGCCCCATCTCAGGTGTCACCATTGAGCTATGCTATTGGATGACACCTGTGTGTGTGTGTGTGTGTGTGTGTGTGTGTGTGTGTGTGTGTGTTCCCTGTGTGTGTGTGTTCCCTGTGTGTGTGCGCACGCGTCTCCTTAGCACTAGCACAGCAGAGTTAGCAGACACATGAAAGCATGTCTGTTGTCTCAGAGGTTAATTAATGATCAATGGGAAGTTTGACCCAGAACCTGTGTAGCAATAAGGCAGATAAAACCTAGAGGCATGTTCTAACAGACACACAAATAGAAACCACCTCAAATGTGTGTATTTCTAACGACCAGAGGTCATGACCGTGTGACCGTTTTCATTTAACTCTGACGGCATATAAACAATTTATCCGAATGGAGCTGTAAGAACGGATTAATAGACACATTTTACTGTGTGTAAGGAATATTGATGACCTTTTATGACTAAATTAAACTTTAAACCTGCACCAGTGATGGATTTGGCAGAATGGCCGATATATGCAGATGTATTCTCTCTGTTCCACACTCCTCACACGGCCACCTACTGTACTGTACCAGTAAGACGCCTGAGTGCGAGAAGCGGCGAGGTCGCGTGCACGCACCCGCCTCGTTGGCGGCAGACTGCTATGGTGCCTGACACATGGGAACTGACACATGGGAACTGATGGGAAATGCTCGATTCCATAGTTAACTGTGACCTTCCGTCGCAATTAGGACCAGTGGTGGAAAAAAAAACATTTTGACCTGAGATCAGATTCTAAAAATGTCTTCTACATCCTAACAGTTTTCTGAAAAAGCTATGTTTCTATGTCAGTCGTTCTTCGATTTTCCAAAAGTAGCAGACCTATGTAGATCTGCTATTTTTCAATAGCTAAAACATAACATAATGCTAACACCAAAAGGGGTTCCCGCCCAGAATGGGTTAAGTAAAAGTATCAATGATGCAATGTAGAAATACTTTGTTACAAGTAAAAGTCCGGAATTCAAATTTTACTTGAGAAAAAGGTCAAAAGTATTGGTATCAAAATGAAGTACCTTTTTGAAAATTGCAAAGTGCATTTAGATGTTTAAGAGTAAATTTTAGCCTGTTTGGCCATTGCGGGGAAGAAGCGCCACGGACTGCGGAGTGCACTACCTGCTCTCCTTTTTATTTAGTTGATGTAGAAGAGTATTCTAGCTACAGGATGCTTGAGGAGCAATGGAATGCAAAGCTTTTTGTGTGTGCGTGTGCGTGTGCGTGCGTGTAATCTCTTTGAGGAGATATTGGCCCTGCTTCCATTCGTCATAGAGTCCGGTTTGTTGGCGTTACTCTCCAGGGGTTTAGCCTCTGTGTTCCGCTATTCTCCTTGGTCATTTACACTGACAATTTTCCTTTGTCCTCATGTTCCCTGGCTCTACGACAAGCCCCTCAGTGGTCAGTGGTGCATTAATCAAACAAACCCCCAGAGCAGAGCAAGACAGCAAATGCGCACAGCCCCGGGAACTAATGAGTTCAGCAGAAAACACCATGCAGAGTCAATGGCGATTCAATAAAAGTGCTGAACCGTGGCCACCAAAACCAATTCACCTTTCTTTCTTTCTTTCTTTCTTCCCCCACCCCCAATCCAAATATTTTCCTACTTTTCTAGCCCAATAAATATACTGAGCATCGGCATTAGGCGGATCAGGTAAGGGGATAAAGCCTGGAACTCTAATAATACTCTCAGCTGTAATCCTCCTGCCTTTAAGTGCACTTGGCTGGTCACAGAGCTGCTTCCTGCAAACACGCTGTGAGTGACAGCACACAGTGACCAGTGGTTGAAAGTAACTAAACTAAGTACGTTTACTTACGTACTATACTACTAACTACAATTTTTAGGTATTTGCATTTTACTTGAGTATTTCAATTAGTTTACTTCTACTCCACTACATCTCAGAGTATTTCAATTAGTTTACTTCTACTCCACTACATCTCAGATCCAAATAGGCTATTGTATTTTTACTCCACTCCATTTATTTAAAAACTTTAGTTAAGTTACTAGTTACTTTGTAGATTTTGTTTATTATTTACAAATCATACATTAACCACTTCAGCACTATACATTTCGGCTATTTTAAATTAGCCGATCTAGATCTGCTATTTTCAAATGATTATTATACATTTGAAAATGGGACATTATGCACAATGACTACTTTCTGCTTTTGCTACTTTAAGTACATTTTCATACCAATTCCTTGTACTTTTACTCAAGTGCATTTTTACATGTTTAAGTAAAACATGAGTACATTTTCCAATGTCCACCACTAACACTGACTAATAAAGCCTCATATTTATGCAGTCCTCTAACATTTAGTCCTGTTACACAGAGTGACTAATGTGGCAATGATAGAGGACATTTTCATCTATTTAATGATTGTTTTTAAGGTAAGCTCCAAAGGTGAGATCTTTACATAGCTAAATCATCATTAGCTTAGCTTGCTGTTGGTCTAAAATCCCCTGTTAATGTTGCTTTCATATTTTCTATGGCTAGAGTCTCAAACATGGTGCTTATAATCTTCATTAAGTCTTGTATTATTCTGTGCATTTAGCTGATGGTCTTATTCACCAGCGCAGTGGTCTTGCGGTTAGAGTGTCCACCCTGAGATTGGGAGGTCAGGGTTCAATACCCGACCGAGTCATACAGAGGAGTATGACAATGGCACCCAATGCCTCCCACCGTTGTCTTGCTTATGATGATCCTTGATGACTATTTCTAGTATTTGATTGTGTTGTTCTTGCTTACTGTACGTCACTCTGGATTAAGAGTGCCTGCTAAATGCCTAAATAGAGGGTATGAACGTGATTGTCATCATCATACCCGGAAGTTATGCCGGAACGCCTACTGAAAAACTACTTTCTGGCCTTGACGGCCCATACTGTACATCCAAACAGAAGTGATTACGTTAAACTCACTAAATATCCTGTAGGCTAATTGTCCTACTTATTGATCCCAAATGACTTGCCAAATGCCATGGGGTGTATTTTGCAGAATAGCCCCTGTCGCCCAGCTTCCCCAACAGACCCCAGGAGCTCTCATAGCATAGAACCAAGGCCATAAGCATATTATCGCTTATACGCTATTTTTTGCGGTTAAATGTGATCATTATTTTCATCAACCTGTTATTAGTTGTCATTATAATGCATCGAGCCACCACAGTCTGCTATGTTTATATGCTGTTATGTTAAACATGATTTACGAGACTGTAGTGGCTCATGTGGGACGACCTAGTCATGGATGTGTTTGTAATGATGTCCAATAACACATTCTTGAAAAGATCATCACTTCTGACCGAAATAAATGGAGTAAGTAGCAATATGCTTTAATATGATCTCCACTCTATGCTATGAGGTCTGCTGGGGAAAACAGACCCCATGGCAAGTCATTTTGGATCAATAATAAGTAGGAAAATTAGCCTATATATATGTTATTCAGTCTGGAGTTGTCCTTTAAGTAGTCACAGAGCTGTTCGCTCTGTGACTTCACACTCAAATGTTGAATCATCTAGTGGTAATCACAGTCTGGGAAAGGGAAAGAAGAGGGAGATGCAGAATGTATACAGAATGTTTTATTAGGGACATTTTTAGGATCTACCAGTAGTACCAGGTTAGGGTTCTACCAGGTTAGGGCGAGCGGCGATCAATGAGGATAGGATCATTTTTATGTTAATAACACAGATAAAACTGAATAAGCCTATGCAACATATCGATACCACATTTTATGGTATTTGGTGATTTCCAGTTTTTATGTTTTGGCTCATGACAACACACCCACAGGAAACGGTTTCACATTGATTGTGACATCACAGGATGTACTGTAAATATTACTACATGGGGTTGAATTAGAGTTGAGCGCTGCGGCTGTGCCTCTAAAATTGCAACATCCTTCCAAAACTTCCTCTTGGGTGTGCCATACAACATCCACTACTTGAGAGATTGTGTCTCCTTTCTCCCACCTGTTTGTTCCCCAGTAGAATTGTCTAGAATCAGCGGTCCAGGCACCTTGGCCGGTAGCCCGAGTCTGGCAGTGTGCCGCGGGTTCGACTCCCGACGGCCTTTACTGGATGTCAACCCCCATCTCTCTCCTCCATTTCTTGTCAGCCTACTGTCTGTCCCTCTATAAATAAAATAAAGGTGAAAGCTGCAACAAAAAAAACATACAAAAAGAATAGTCTATCATGAGTCCATGGTTACTTGCTTTCTGAATGATACCTGAAAGTGAAACATTGAAAGTGAAAGTGAAAACCTTTATTTCAGGGGAATCCAAAATTTGAGACCAAGCTCTTTTTTTCAACGGCGCCCTGTTGGCTCTGCAACAATGTCACTTACAATAAGTTACATTTTACATGTAAATCAGAATCTGAATGATTCATTATTAAGTATGTTTGCATAGTGCACACACAAGGAATTTGTTGGTACAAAACAAAATACTTTAAGGTTAATAATGAGCGTCAAAGAAATTAAGAAATTAGCTGGACCACACATGGACAAATGATATCATCAACATGTGGCGGGAGAGCTCCCTATTGAGTCTAAAATAAGTACAATATTTAAGGCGTTTTACATTTTTAATGTTTGTTATATAGGGCAATTAATTAATGAAGGCATATGGCTTATTAGCCAGGGATCCTCAAACCCAGGGGGAGGAGTTACAGCGAACACTGCGGGACTCCAAACATTGTTGAGACTAATGCGTTGCAGTAATGAATGTTTTGTGAACAGAAATAAAAAATAATAATAAAATATAATATAATATAATTATTATCAATTGTTGAAGGAAGAATAATAATGCGTAATAATACTGCTGTAATTAGTATAGTAATGCCCTTACTTTTTGAGAGCAGTAATTAGTAAAGTAAGTTACTATTTTAAAGTAACTTGCTCAACATTGGTGGTCCACAGTAAAAGACTGTGGTTAGACTGGGCAACTCCTGTGGTCTGGTCAGTCAGCAATGAAAGACTGTGGTTAAACTGGGAAGCTACATCGTAGAATACTGTGTTTGTTGTGCCGGGCAGCTCCCAGATGTGTGAGTGTGTGTGTGTAACAACTACAGTATTATGTGAAGTGTTGTTGTAAAGTTGTTGTTCATGGGTTCATACTCATTTGAGATTCCTTGTTTAAATAAAAGGATAACAACTTACTCACAAGTCAGTATGAGTGAGTAAGACAGACAGACAGACCTGTCCCAGATGAACATTTTTGTTCATGCTGTATAATAATAATAATAATACCGGTAATAATAATACATTTTATTTATAATGCACTTTACATTTGAAACACATCTCAAAGTGCTACAAAGCACTTCTGGTCACTCAGTAGGTATAGTTTTCAGATGGTACTACTAACCTACGTTGATTTACATCATATGAGCTTCATGCTAAAGGCTCACTCAAACGTCTTGGTTTAGCCTCGGCTTTGAGCTGAACGTGTTAAGGGCATCCGCACACATCCTCCTCCTGCCAGCCAGCCTTCATCCATGCACACATCCTCCTCCTGCCAGCCAGCCTTCATCCATGCAAACAGTAGCATGAATGGAGAGCTAAACAGGGATTACTGCACCTTCAAAAGTCATTAATCCTTTTCTGTCCCCTTTATCTTTTTTGCACACACACGCACGCACACACGCACTCAAAACATACACACCCACAGACATGTACTGTACCACCACTACTGACTTCATACATTCATGACCACGAACCTGTTGTTTGTTGACTAGGGAAATAGTTCTCAAAGTGGGGTCCGGGGACCTCCAGGGGTCCTTGAGGGAGTTGCAAGGGGTCTCCACTCCGAGCTAAATGCTAGATTGTTGACCCTTGTGGGTCTGTAACTCTGACAGTGTACAAATGGACCCTAACAGGGCCATGTATATGCTCTCAGCGTTAAATTAACATTGATTTGACAATAAATAAGATCCCGGAGATAGATATGCCATTAAATGGGAGTCCGCAGCCCCTGGCAAATACCTTTTCAAATGGGGTCCGTGGCATGGGCTAATTTGTGTCAAGTGTTGCGCTGGCCGTCCTTCCAGCACATCACGGTTGCCTCAGAAAACAACGCAGTGTTGATCAAATAGAATCAATTTCTTTTGGTTACTGCATCGTCTATTTCTCGCTTCAAATGTTTTGGTTTAGTTCATTATAAACTTCACACATAGAGCTGATCGGTCATTATCAAGAAATAACACACGGGGCACGGTGGCACAGTTGGTAGTGCTGTCGCCTCACAGCTAGAAGGTCCTGGGTTCGATTCCCGCTCGGGACGCTGTGGGTGCTGGCGGCGTGTTTCCTCCTCCATCAGTGCCCATACCCGAAGACGGGTTTGGCGAAAGGGCCTTTCTGTGTGGAGTTTGCATGTTCTCCCCGTGTCCCCTAGGGTAGGTACCCTCACAAAAAACATGCAGTAATCCTGGTCTCTAAACTGCCTCCCCCTGGCCAGCCGGGGCGCCTGATGGAGGGGAAAGGAACTGGTTGGAATAACGTGTTCCTTCCACGCGCTACGTCCAACCAGGGAAACTCCCCTCTGTCAGGTGTAAAGGACAAACTTGGACACTCAGGCATGAAGGAAGCATGAGTTCAAGTCCGTTGCTCTCCCCAGGTTGGCGGAGGGTGTGTAGAGCCCAGGATCACATTAGATAATTGACACAGGGGTGAAAAATGGGTTTCAAAATCGTGGGATAAAAATTATTAAAAAAATAAAATAAAAAAAATAACACACCACTGAATTCAGCGATTGACGATCAGAATCAAGCATTCAACCAAGCTATGTAAAAATAATTATAAACCATAACCCTTTGACTCTGAGAGCTACAGACCTTTCATGATCATTCAGGGCTAGCTCTTTCTTTCTGGTCAAGTGTCCGCTCATTTTGTATGACTAAGCCAGCATGATGATGACCCCTGCTTGTAGCAACATGAGTGTTTGAATTGAACATTTACATATCCTGACTCCCGTTAATGTCCCCATTTTGCTCTGTTTTTTCTCCCTCAGTGTCCAGGGACATGAAACTTCATCCACAACAAGCTCCGTTGTATGTAAGTATCAATTTTAGTTGATGTAGCTGCTTGCTTGGTTAACCCATTAAGACCTGAGGCCGATTCTACAAATGCCTTTTAAATAGGGAATCAAATTATAATTTAATTCGTTAATTGACTGTTGATTTAATTCACAAATTAATTGAAGTTATTGATCGATTAATCGATTCATTTATGAGCAGCTTTTTTTAGGACTAAAAGGAAAATTCTTGTCCGAAACAAAAAATGAGTGCAGGAACATAATGTACAGTATATCACATTAACGAGCATCAACGAGCATCAGCTAGACACATACACTCCCGCCTCTCTTCTGTAGAGCTTTATGGAGTTTGTCTCAATTCTCACCACTTCTAAATCAGTAGTTTAAGGTCAAAAATGTAAAAGAAATAACAGATGTACAAGCTCGCAGCGTGGTGCAAAGTGACTTGTATATCTGCTATTTTTGAATAGCCAACGCAAAAATCTACGTGACATGATACACTTTCCTGGTTTTAAACTGAGATTCCCTTCAACCGTGATCCAGCCAACCAGGGTTGGATAACTCTTTTTATTTAGATTTTTTTCCCCTCCCGATATAGTTTACATTACCCTGGGTCTCCTTACAGTCAATGGTCCGCATCGCGGGACGTCATGAAGCATTAAAGAAGTGATGATGCGGCGTGGGCTTTGGGGCGCAGGGTTAGAGTAATGATGAAGAAAGAAGTGGTGATGATTCATGGGGCCCAAGGCTACGTGGGTGTTGATGTCTTCAACAGTATTATGTTTAAAGGCAGGGTCTTCAACAGGGGGTCCGGGACCCCTAGGGGGTCCTCAGAGTTTCTACAGGCAAATCTTCCTGTGATATGGATTTTTTTTAACCACTTCAACCTTAGAATCCCTATTCTAAAGGGGAAATTAGCCTTTTCTGTGTGCATGTATGGACTGTCAAGGCCAGAAAGTAGTTTTTCGCCACTCTGTAGGCGTTCCTGCATAACTTCCGGGTATGATGATGATGTCACGCGCATACCCTCTATTGAGAGTTTTAATGGTTAAATGTATGAAAAAAAAATTATAAAATGAATTTGCAACACAAAATCTATGAAAAGGTTTAATCTGCAACAGAATTATATACAATATGTATATAACTTAGCCAAGGGGTCGTTGTGCTGAAAAACGTAGAATCCCCCTGTTTTAAGGGACTCTTATGTCATGTATTTTAATGCGAGCCACAATTCCTGATGCATATTATCACAAAGATAAGGATCACTGGATTCCATTTTTGGGATGGTTTAACTCATTCTTATTATTTACCCAGTGTACAAACTTACAAAGTAGTGATGGTGGCTACAACAATACTACGTCATGCCCCTTGTGTATTCTTTCATCTGCATTGAAGTTTGCATCGCTCAGAGGGAGAGAGAGAGAGAGGGACAGACCATGGATCCAGCATGTGTGATGTGTGGCTGTATCACATGCTGTTGCAGCTGAACAGGTGTCATTTCAAAGCAGATTAGAGAGAGAGAGAGAGAGAGACAGGTGTATTATGTGAAGTATATTTGAAGTGGTGATGGTGCGTGCACAAACAATAGATCCCTCCACAGTCCACACACACAATATTCCACATGACACCAAGGAAATATACATTGCCCCAGTCTCTCTCTCTCTCTCTCTCTCTCTCTCTCTCACACACACGCACACGCACTAACCATATCTCCCATCTCAGTAACATTAACAGCTAGACTCCTCTCCGCTTGACAAGACAAGACGCTATCAGCTACTCTGCTTTGGATTTAAAAGCAATTATAGACTTAAAATGAGAGAACAGTTGAGGTTTCAGAAATAGACTTTGTAATATTCCATTTTTACAAACACTTAAATAAAAAATACTCATCCATCCATCCGTCCATCCATCTTCAACCGCTTATCCGTAGTTGGGCCATGGGGGCAACAGCTCCACCAGAGAGCTCCAGACTTCCCACTCAGAGCAACATTAGTAACTTCCTCCTGGGGGATCCCGAGGAGTTCCAAGGCCATGTGAGTCGATGTAATACCTCCATCTGGTCCTTGGTCTGTCCCGGGGTCTCCTCCCAGTGGGATGTGTATCAAGGCCCTCCCGATAGGGAGACGCTCGAGAGACATCCTAACCAATTGCCCAAACCACCTAGCTGGCTCCTTTCCAGGTGAAGAAGCAGTGACTCTACTCCCCCGAGTCTCTCTCGTGTGACTGAACTTCTCACCCTATCTCTAAGGGAGTTGCCAGCACGTCGGAGAAAACTCATTTCGGCCACTTGTATTCACAATCTTATTATTTCGGTCATGACCCACACTTCATGACCATAAATGAACACTCATGATTTCCCTGTATCGGGTCCATTCCTTGCCCATGGGCATTATGCCAGGGCAGATGCTAGAGATTGGACAAACATTCAATTGAACCCATGACCTCCTAGTTACAGTTACAGTTTTGTCACACAAATTTAATCCAAGGACGTACACCCATGCACGCACGCATGCATGCACACTCATACATACGCACGCACACTCATACATGCGCACGCACGCACACATCTGTATGGATGGGTGAAGATTCTATACAGCTGTTTTTTGAAGTCTCTTCAAAGCCTCCTATTCCCCTGTTAGCATGTTAGCATATGTAGCAGAGCTGTGTTTCATTGCCAGGACAGGATATACATGCTTCGCTTCTTACCAATAGTTCTGAACAGTTTATGTATGGGCGCATGTTTACGAAAGTTAATCCACATTTCAGCATCAATATGCTCCCACACTGTCAGGGGAAAAATAATTATGAACATCACCTGCTTCTCTTTTCTATTTATATTTAGTCTTTAGTAACTTTTGAATCGCTCTGGATTAAGAGCGTCTGCTAAATGCCTACAGTTTAATTGTAATTGTTAAATAATTTAACCTAAGAAAGAAAGGTAGGATAATAGAAAGCATATAGGCTATCAACCTGTGATGGTTGAAAAACAAGTGTAGATGGACACTGATAAGATGCATGCTACGTTACTGCTACAGCCTATATGTACTGTACTGTTAGCAGACAGTGTGACAGTAGTATGGGAACGCAGTCTCTGATAAGATGCATGCTACGTTACTGCTACAGCCATATGTACTGTACTGTTAGCAGACAGTGTGACAGTTAGGGCTGACCTTCGATTACGTTTTTGATGATCGACGCTTCGATATAAATTTGTTTCGATCTTCGACGCTTCGAAACCCAACGGGGGGGGGTGCGATACGAGGTGCGAGGTGCGCGATGCGAGGCGCGCACCTTAAACAATAGCGGAGAGAAAGGCATGCTTGGATTGGTCTCATTTATTTAAAAAGATAAGCATTGAAGCAACAACTGTTGCAGCCTTCATGAAAGCAGTGACGCACAAATAATTAGGCTTAATAAAACAAGTCAACTGCCTGACGCAGGCATTACCTCTCAAAAAAATAAATATATAGCCTATAATCAAAGCTTCTCTTCCGATTGAAACTCAGATGTGAAAACACCAAAAAAAACACCAGTCCTGGAGCTCCAGGCGCGCTAATTTGCGCCGCGGTCTACGCCACTCTCAGACCCTTCCGACGAGGCTCTTTCTTGGGGTAGAAAAGTGTGGATGACCGCGGCTCAAATTAGCGCGCCTGGAGCCCAGGAGGTCTAGGGCTTTTTCCCCTGTCCCATGCGTGAAATCTCGCCGATTTTTCTCCCCATTTGCGCCATCCCGTATGTGATACGCCAATTTCTTGTCACATAGTTGACACTGTACACCACTTGTTCTTTGTTCTCCTTGCATATTCTAAAATGCAACCACACTTTAGATTTCTTTTGTGGCGGCATGAGTGCAGGGCAGGCTGCTGTGTGTGTGTGTGTGTGTGTGTGTTGACTTCCTTGTTGTTACCACGAGTAGTGAGGGGGACTGGGGAGAGGGGAGGAGGCGTTGCGGTGCTGCGAGGCGCGATCATGGCTCGCGGACCAAATGGGGCCGTCTCGCGGACCAAAAGCGGCCGCTTTTTTTTAATGACTATACGATTAAAAATTTAAAAATCGATTCCTGTGCGTATCGATTGAACATCGATTAATCGATTTTTTTGGGTCAGCCCTAGTGACAGTAGTATGGTAACACAGTCTCTGATAAGATGCATGCTACGTTACTGCTACAGCCATATGTACTGTACTGTTAGCAGACAGTGTGACAGTAGTATGGTAACACAGTCTCTGATAAGATGCATGCTACATTACTGCTACAGCCATATGTACTGTACTGTTAGCAGACAGTGTGACAGTAGTAAGGTAACGCAGTATCTGATAAGATGCATGCTACGTTACTGCTACAGCCATATGTACTGTACTGTTAGCAGACAGTGTGACAGTAGTATGGTAACACAGTCTCTGATAAGATGCATGCTACGTTACTGCTACAGCCATATGTACTGTACTGTTAGCAGACAGTGTGACAGTAGTATGTGAACGCAGTCTCTGATAAGATGCATGCTACGTTACTGCTACAGCCATATGTACTGTACTGTTAGTAGACAGTGTGACAGTAGTATGGGAACGCAGTCTCTGATAAGATGCATACTACGTTACTGCTACAGCCATATGTACTGTACTGTTAGCAGACAGTGTGACAGTAGTATGGGAACGCAGTCTCTGATAAGATGCATGCTACGTTACTGCTACAGCCATATGTACTGTACTGTTAGCAGACAGTGTGACAGTAGTATGGGAACGCAGTCTCTGATAAGATGCATACTACGTTACTGCTACAGTGGTATAGAGCGTCGCAGTCCCGCCCCTTTTCATGACGACGTCAGGCCCAGGAAATGAATCCCAATGCATTTTTCCCATAGACATATCAAAAAGTATTTATTTAAAGACCTTTTAAGCGTTGTACGAAGCCAACTCGAGTCGTGACAAATCATTACAACAAACACAATATTTTGGACCAAACAAATAATTACAACAAAAACAGTGTTGTAACCCGCCATTTTTTTCTACTTTCTAATTATTTGTTTGGCCCAAAACATTGTGTTTATTGTCATGATTTGTCACGACAAGAGTTGGCTTTGTCCGTGGCGTAAACGTCTTTAAATAAATACTTTCTGAAAAGTCTATGAGGAAAATTAACAGGGATTTATTTTCCGGGTCTCTCGAGGGGGCGGGACTGCGACTGAGTATGATTAATACACAGTGAAGTCCTCATTCCTCACATGTCCATTTGGTTACAATGTCTTATAGGTAAATTACTGTAACACTGAAAAGGTGACTGTGCACATTGTAGAGCAAAAGTGGGAGCAGAGCTTTTCCCTGCCTCATGCTGTGGTTATAGTCCTCACTTCCTGTGGGCTCATAGGGGTATGTGGTCGACTTTGAACGTGTTGCTTGGCAATAGTTAGCCTGCTGAGAAACGCACGCACGCACGCACGCACGCAAGCACGCACGCACGCACGCACACACACACACACACACACACACACACACACACCTCTCCGAGAGACCAATAAGGCTGCTGGTTAGCCTTGCCCCTATCCTGCTGTCAGCTAGCTGTGTATGTGTGTGTGTGTGTGTGTGTGTGTGTGTGTTTGTGTGTGTGTGTGCGCGCACGCACGCACGCACAACTGGAACAGAAAGTAACCTGGCCTTCACACAGTGTGACCTTTCACCTAGTGGAGAGATAATATATCAAGTGACAATTCAGACAAGACACTGAAGAGAGGAAGTCGATGGATTATATTGAATGTCTGTCTGTCTGTGTGTGTATTGTGGACATATAGCATAGTAGGCAGGCTCTAGACTGGATTTGAGCACAGATAAGTTGCTGCGGTAAGACTAGCAACGAAGCTTAATAATAAAACGATTATTCCCTGAGTGGTTTTCAGATGCAACTGAAGGGAATAACTGAACTAGGCCGATGCACGCCGGGGAGCGCATGTTTCACCGGTTCTGCAATACCCATAATCATAGTACTTGGAGTCCAATCTATGACATCAGTACATGACATCACATGGATGACATCACAGACACAGACAGAGAGATACGGATATTCAAATATATTGTCCTTATATGGGCATAAAGGGGACACACAAGGACAGAGGGGTTGTCGAGATATGAGGGACCACACAGACGGATGCGCAGATATTTTGTGCAGGGCGAGCATGACCATCCGGTTATGTTGTACTGTCAGAGGACCTGTTGTACCTATTGTCACAGTACTTATACATATTGATGACATCAGGGAAGTCCGAATATGGACGATTGCCTCTTAATAGAATGACGTCACTCCCCCACTGACCCCAAACAGACACATAAATAAAACTACACACCACCTCCTTAACTAACTAAAGGGCGACCTTTAGCGATTCGACAAGTTTAGTGACAATGGTGAAGATATTCATCGGGAACCTCTCGCAGAACGCAGAGAAGGAGGAAATCGAGGCTCTCTTCGCTCAGTACGGCACCGTGACCGAATGTGCCAAGTATAAGAACTACGCCTTTGTCCACATGGATGACCGCAACTCGGCCACAAAAGCCATCCGGGAGCTTCATATGCACAAACTGCACGGTAGACACATCAACGTAGAGCCAAGCAGGGCGAAGAACCGCGGCCCGGCCAAGCTCCACGTCGCCAACGTGGAGAAGGGCTACGACGACGAGCTACGTGCTTTGTTCGAAGAGTACGGCACGGTCACGGAGTGTGCCATCATCAAGAACTTCGCCTTCGTGCACATGGCCAACTCCGATGAGGCCATGGACGCCATCAAGGGCTTGGATTACTCTGAGTTCCACGGCAAATGCATTCACGTTCAGATATCGAAGAGCCGACCCCGAGGGGGACCAGGGATGGAAGATTTCGGACTTCCGCTGCCAGGCGGAGGTTATTACCCTCCCCGTTACGCCGAGCTCAGGCCGGAACCCCCGTACAGGGGACGTATGCCAGCCTTCCCCACCCCGCCTCCTCCACCGGCCTCTCCCCCGAGACAACCTGGTTATCAACCCGGGTGTCTATATGGTGAGAGGGATGTCTACGGTGCACTGCTGGCTGATACTGTGTACTTTAAGTACACAGCTGCTCCTTACAGTGCCCCCGCCTACAATCGACCCAGCCCCATTCCGCCTCCTCCTTCACCCTCGGGTGTAGTAAGAGAGCACCTTGCTGCGCCACCCCACGACCCATATGGACTCCACCCGCTGCCCGCTTCTCCAGCTTACTGTGGCCGCGACAGAAGCCCCCACAGGCGAGCACCTCCTGCCCTTGCAGCGAGCAACGGCTACTCCTACGAGGGTTCCCTGCTGTCTCCGGTGTCCGGGCCTCCGGTTTATGGATCGCCACACCTCAGGGATCCCTTTGTGGAAAGGGTTGAACCACCCCGCTATGCGAGTTACTGGGAACCACGGAAATACAAGGTTTAGAATAGACAAGATCGTCGTTGTCTGCTGATTCACACGGTACTCGTAGTTTACGGCAGATTGTGCTGCGTTCCAGCGCATGTGAACGGAGCAGGGGGGGAAACCGCTCTTCACTCCCGCTCGCTCATTCGCTCGTGTTGATTCCCTCCCACGCTGCTCCCCCCGCTCAGCAGAAAACCTGCCTGCTCAAACGTGATGCAAGGCCCTGACCGGAGCGGCTTGGAGCAGAGGGCGGTCCTCGCTCCGAAGCCGCTCTGATGCATTTTAAAACCTCCTCAGCGCTCGATTAAAAACAATCGAGCGCGGTGCTCCACTCCCCTTCGCTCGCACTCTACGCCGCTCACATTCTCTGTTGCGTTCACGTTGCGTTTTTTTTTACTCCACAGTGTCGGCACCATTTATTCCAGCGCTGTGGCTCCCTGCCAACAGGATGCACGGGGCTATTTAAAAAGAAAAAATAGGAAATTCACCGTAAAAGAATGAAGTAGAATCGCTTATAACTAAAAGTTGCCATCGTAACTTTAAAAGTCTTCAGAAGTGTTAATATTGTAACCGCGAGGTAGTGTTCTGTTCAATCACCACAATCTGAGCCTCAATTCCGAGGAAACACAGCGAATGACCGCGGCTATTACAGCAGTCTATGCAGCGGCCATCTTGCTACAGTCAAATACAGCGAGCCAAGCGTTGACTAGTGACGGGGAACGCTTCTTTATGGTAGATATTAGCGAGACCATTCTGAATGAGAAAACATGTAAAACATGTCCCTGGCGTCCTGGGATTTCAATAAAAACACGTTCTTGGCAGGGAATGACAAGGAAACAACATAACACAAGTGACAACAAGTAAACAATAAACAAAAGCATAAACGAAAAACTGCATCAACCCAAGACAAAAATACTTTTGCTTTTGCGGGTGTTTACGCTAGCTAGATGGCGCTATTGGCTAACCTTTGATTCACCGTTTGACTCCCAGTGAGACCTGGAACAAGGAAATCACGTGATCGCTAAAAAACTGCTCCCATCCACTCCCATTCTATAGAGGATTTTCTTACATGGGTTTGCTGCACTCCTGGAGAGCTCTTCCTCGTTCGCCATTTTGGGATTTTCAATGGAGCATAACAAACGAACGGAGCAGTCATTTGACTCACTTATTTTTTTGGGGGGTTCGCGAACGTCTCTGTGGTGTGATTGTACTGGAGATGAATATTCTGTCTACTTAAAAGTTAACTTAATTCGAAAAAAGCGTGGCAGTGGGTGGTACATTTAGGTATTCTCCAGAAAAACGTGGGCAAAAATCCTTGATTATGCTATGAAGTATGCGTGTTTTTATGTGATTGTATGCGATGAAATTTGTGAAATATGCAGAAGGTCGTTATGTCGGATTTTCTTTTCTTTAAATATTGATTTTGATTTCAAAACTTAAAAGTGAACAAAAAACAAACAAACAAAAACAAAGTCCACACTGTTCCTCTTAGTGTGAAAAGGGATACAGTCAGTGACTGAGATTGGCTTCGTAGCAGCTACTCTAGTTGGACTGCTATGTCATGTGATTCTGATTGGATGGCACACAAAAAAGAAAAAGGAAAGTCCAGTCGAAGTCGATCTTACAATTTACAATTTACAATTTAGGCATTTAGCAGACGCTCTTAATCCAGAGCGACTTACATTTAGGCAAGAACAAAAGCATGGGAATACATCACATAAAAGCATTTATCATGAAACATGCGTAAGATAAGAAGGTAACAGTGGAATATCTATATGATGAAACTATACATACACTATACATAATAAACTATACATATTCACTACTATGCTATACATATGTACTATGGCGTGCTATGACTATATACAATACAATTATAGTGCTGTCTACATAACATGCTATAAGTCTGTGTCAAATGCTATCTAAGCCAACAGAAATGCTATGTAAGGGGTTAGGGTAAGTGCTATGGGCCATGATGGAGTCTGAAAAGGTGGGTTTTCAGGCTACGGCGGAAGATTGGGAGTGATGCTGCAGTTCTGACTGCAATGGGAAGTGCATTCCACAGTTTTGGAGCCAGAAGGGAGAAGAGTTTGGGACGTGTGGAGCGTTGTCCCGGCGTTTTTAGTGAGGGTACTTCCAGTTTCCCTGCGTTGGCTGATCTGAGTGCGCGGGAGGGTTTGTAGGGTTCAATCATACTTGTAAGATATGGGGGAGCCATACCTTTGGTTGCTTTGAATGCCAGCATCAGAGTTTTGTATTCTGTGCGGGCAGCGACCGGGAGCCAGTGGAGGGAGCGGAGCAGGGGGGAGACATGTGAGAATTTTGGCTGGTTGAAGACCAAGCGAGCTGCTGCATTTTGGATCAGCTGGAGAGGCTTAAGTGCACATGCTGGTAGGCCAGTAAGGAGGGAGTTACAATAGTCGAGTTTTGACAAGACTGTTGTCTGGATTAGGAGCTGGGCTGATTCCTGGGTGAGGAACGGTCTAATTCGTCGTATGTTATAGAGTGTGAACCTACATGATCGAGTGACAGCTGTGATGTGAGCTTTGAACGAGAGCTGACTGTCCAGGACAACACCAAGATTCCTGGCTGTTGGGACAGACGTTACCAGGGCGTTGTCTACGGAAATAGTTAGCTCCCGCATAGGGCAGGACTTAGCTGGGAAGAAGAGAAGCTCAGTCTTGTCTGGGTTCAGCTTGTCTGGGTTCAGCTTGAGGTGGTTGGAGGATCTTCCATAGTCCATACAGATGTATCTGTAGAACGAATGCTAGAGATGACTCTTTTACAAAGAGCTAATGTTTCTGAAATGACACTGCACCGTATGATGGTGGGGGCAGGGAGAGGCGGTCAAGATTTCATCCCCTTATAAAGTATGTATTTTGTTCTGAATTGTTTCCAGCTACCAGACACTAACAGTCAGTTAGTTTCCTTTTGCTGTTTGCTTTAAGACAGTAGTCCAATATTTAATCAGTGACAGGCCCAAATACATATTTGACATAGTATTATTTATGTGCAAGCACGCACACACTCACACACACACACAGCACGCGCACACACACAGCACAGCGTGAGAAATCAGTTGTAAGACGGGAAGCTGCAGCCTCTCCGTATCTTATCATGTTCCCTGCAGGCTCTGTGTGTGTGTGTGTGTGTGTGTGTGTGTGTGTGTGTGTGTGTGTGTGTGTGTGTGTGTGTGACAAAACAAGCAATACTTTTTTTTTTTTTTTTTTCAATAAAAGCAAAAAGAGCAGATATACAAGCTCAACATGGCGTGAGTTTTATAGAGCACCGAAGTCTGGCGTCACTTTCAGTAGACGGCGCCAGTACACTGTGTTTGAAAAATAAACCGATCACCCTGGCCTTTCTGTCAGGGGGGTGGCTGTGCGTCGTTAATGATGTCCATTAATATTTGATACAGCCAGTTTCTGAAGAAAATGGAATTAATGTGGCCGTAAAAGCCTTGAAACTACAAGGGTATAAAAGCAATGTTGCTGCTAATATATGTCACGCCCAGCTGTCAACACATTGCGCTCCTGAGATTCCTCGTTGGCGTAAGCTCTGCTGTGACTCGGCTCATAGTAACCAGGAAACATTAAATACCAATACAAAAAATAAAAAACTTCATTAACATTGGCCGGGTAGGCCAATGTGTGGACTGGCGCTCTCTAGTGACAGTGACGTCAGGACTTCGGTGCTCTATTGGCTGCTTTCACTGCTTTTGCGCGACACTGTCATATGACAAAACATGACACATGATGTAAATAGGTTTTCAATGTAATGGGTCCCAGGACCCAGGGGTGGTCTTTCAGAATGGGTCCCAGGGACATTCTATGAGTCTTACTTCAACAACATTATAGTACAGTACTGAGTACAATAGTGCATCCCAGGACCCTCGGAGGGTGACATGATTCTCAATTCTCAAAGTCTGTCTGTCTGTCCATCTCTTTCTCAGGGCCAGTGTGTGTTAACGGTGCAGCTGTGCTCTGAGGAGCTGGTGGATGATGGGCAGGAGGTGGAGTACTTCCTGTTTTTCTGCGGCTCCACCCAGAGACACGTGACCTCCACCCTGAGGAGTGACCATGACACACTGCGTGCCCTCTGCCCTGGTGAGTCCTAGAAACGGAGAAATCGTTCGCAGAAGCATTCAGAATAACCCCAGTCAGATTCTGATTCCAACCGTGGTCCGAGTGGTCTAAACTTGGTCCCATCCCTTTTCCACTCTAGTCTACACCGAATCTCTTCATCGAAAATAGCCGATCTAAAAGCCCACGTCCCGTCATAATGCAACGTCCTGTGAGCTTGTACTGTAGATCTGCTGTTTTCCCCAAATGTTCATCTATTTTCACAGAATGTTCGCCTATATTATGACATTTATCTTTGTTGAGACAGACAGTGGGGAAAGCTGAGAGGAGTTTCAAGGTTGTACTTTATTGTTACATCTTGCGTACAGGTACATAAGAGTAAAACTTATTTTAGTTTTGGCCCATCAAGCTCAGCAAACAAGAATAAAGAGTGCAAGAAAGAGCAATCAAAAGTGTAAAAAATGTACATGTACATACATACTGTGTATACATGTGCATGTTTTCCCTGTAGTAGCAAAGTTAGGTAAACTTTTTTGTGAACAGCTTCACAGTAGGCTATGTTCCATATATACAACACAATTTAGTTAATTGAGGCTATGTTCCATAGTTTAGAAAGGTGCATAGGAGGACAGACAGTATAGGATATCTCAGAGAGAGAGAGAGACCGTGTAGGGGAGACAGACAGTAGGACATCTGAGAGAGAGATGTGTAGGAGAGACAGACAGTAGGAAATCTGAGAGAGATATGTGTAGGAGAGATGGACAGTAGGAGAGCGAGACAATAGGACATCTGAGAGAGAGAGAGATGTCACAGTGTAAGAGAGACAGGCAGTAGGACATCGGAGAGAGATGTGATGTCACAGTGTAATAGAGACAGACAGTAGAACATCGGAGAGAGAGACATCAGTGTAGTAGAGACAGACAGTAGAACATCGGAGAGAGAGACATCAGTGTAGTAGAGACAGACAGTAGAACATCGGAGAGAGAGACATCAGTGTAGTAGAGACAGGCAGTAGAACATCGGAGAGAGAGACATCAGTGTAGTAGAGACAGACAGTAGAACATCGGGGAGAGAGAGACATCAGTGTAGTAGAGACAGACAGTAGAACATCGGGGAGAGAGAGACATCAGTGTAGTAGAGACAGACAGTAGAACATCTGAGAGAGAGACATCAGTGTAGTAGAGACAGACAGTAGATCATCGGAGAGAGAGAGACGCCAAAATTCATGACAGGCATGATTAGGACACCGGAGACAAAGTACTTGTCTTTATGTACTGTAGATTCAGAGGTAAGGTATTTAGTTTACACCACTATTTCTGTGCTCTATTATTCTTTTTAAGAGCCAGCTCTTTTCTCTCTCTATTGTTTTGCTTGTTATGCTCTGGTAGGGTTGTTATTGTTAATGTATTTTTACCAGCTGCTGTGTAAGCACAGCTGGTCAATGTTCTCTCTGCTGTGCTTTCACGCCCACTTGCTGTAGTTGAGACGACCTATGTTTCTCATTGGCTGTACTGACAACCTATCGTCCTGATTGGCTGCCTCGTCTCTAGGCAACCACACACTTTTTGCATCTAGTCGACCTCTCAGCCATAGGATATAAGGCAGCAGCTGGTAATTAATTGATGTCATCAGTTCACGTTTTGTTGTAAGTCCAATATGGTTTGTCTTGTGTTTTTCTGAGCAGGAGTTAATGAGCTCTGGGTTAAATCTCCTCAGCTTATTAAAGCTAATTGTCTGTTCCAAAATACTTGTTTTGTTTTACACCAGTATAATTTTGTTATTTGTTAATGTGCTTGACAGCTAGTTCTTCTCCCAAATGTTATTTTACATTAATTCTTATACTTCTTCTGTTGGATTCCCCAGTATGAAAAATGCAACATTGAGATTCTATTTAAGATCAGAAATATTCTTATTTTTGTTTCTTTCAACAATACGAGAGTAGAAAGTTGCAAAAATAGCTGATATTACGGCACACACAGCCTTCTCAGCCTTGTTTGTGTCACAGCTCCTGCTCGTGGTGCAGTAAATGCTCTAAACCTCCTTATTTCAACCTGACCACAGTGCGGAATGAATACTAGCTGGCACTTTACTGACGACATGCTTCCTAACCACCAGGACTTAAGGTCATTTGTGCGCGCGTGCGTGCGTGTGTATTTTCAATTCATACAGTTCTGCTGTGCATGACGATGACAACACAGCGGGACTGTACGCATGTGTGTCATGCAATAAGTACCACACATAAAAAACACACATAAAACCTTACAGTGATTATTTTATCTCCTCTGTCTGTCTGTCTGTCTGTCTGTCTGTCTGTCTGTCTGTCTGTCTGTCTGTCTGTCTGTTTCTCTCTCTCTCTCTCTCTCTCTCTCTCTCTCATTTTAATTCAATTCAAAGGAGCTTTATTTGCATGAGAAAACGTACGTTTACATTGCCAAAGCAGAAGTGGAGCAAGACAATCAAAATAGAACAATGTATTTACAAATAAATATTTTATATAAATAGGAATTAAATAAAGGTGTGCTGAGCTGTGTTATATTAGCACTTTGGGTAATACTATCTTGTGAAACTCTCTCTCTCTCTCTGTATCTCTCTCTCCACCAGCCCATGACTGCTGTGAGTCGGTGCGTGTCGTCTTGTGTTCGGTCAGACCCTGTGGGGTCTCCCTGACCAGAGAGCAGGGCCCAGGGCCCTGTGGGGTCTCCCTGACCAGAGAGCAAGGCCCAGGGCCCTGTGGGGTCTCCCTGACCAGAGAGCAGGGCCCAGGGCCCTGTGGGGTCTCCCTGACCAGAGAGCAGGGCCCAGGGCCCTGTGGGGTCTCCTTGACCAGAGAGCAGGGCCCAGGGCCCTGTGGGGTCTCCCTGACCAGAGAGCAGGGCCCAGGGGCCCACCATGGCCCTTCCCTGGTGGCTCCGCTGGCGGAGCAGGTCTTCAGCTTTGTGCAGGACCTGGCCTTCGACATGGCCCAGTTCCTGGTGAGCATATACCTGTTATGCTAGCACAATAATTAACCAAGTGAACCCCAGCATCCTTATTCCAAAATCAAACAAACTATAAGCTCACAACGCCAATAATAATGTTATGTTCAGTGGTGGAAAAAGTACCCAAATGTTTTACTTTAAGTAAAAGTATCCATACTGTAATGTAAAGTAATTAGTCCGGAATAAAAAATGTACGTGAGTAAAGTATGTGTATCAAAATGTACTTGAAGAAATGAACAAATCCACACACCAAATGAATGCTCCCAAAATGTCTTTACTGGTGGGTAACGTTTCGGGCCGCAGCCCTTCCTCAGACCTTCAAGGATGAATGTATTGTATATTGTATGGATTGTTTATATCTTGTACTTGTGCATATCACTTGTGTCAATATCACCTGATCGGTGATTGGGACTGATGGTTGATGGGCCACAGGTGTTGTATGTCACACTAATATATACATGTATTGTCTACTCATTCCTTGAAGGTCTGCGGAAGGGCTGCGTCCCGAAACGTTACCTACCAGTAAAGACATTTTGGGAGCATTTATTTGGTGTGCAGATTTTTTTAATTTCTTCATTATGACTTTATTTTGCCTATACGTTTAGATCTGCGTGTCCTTTTTGACTGTTTGTTCAGCCTCCCCTATTACAAAATGTACTTAACACTCAACTGCTTAATTAAACAAAAGCTTTTTTCAGACCAGATTCATTCTCTGTGCCTTGCTGTGTTCACTCACCAGGTAAGCACGGCAGGGCGCTCGGATGCCCTGGAGGGGGCGCTGTTACTGGACCAGTGTCAGATTCCCCTGCGGGAGTGTGAGCGTCTGGACGAGAGCCTGTCTCTGGCCCTGAAACACCTGCCGCTGCCCCCTGGATGGAGCCTGCTGGGAAGCACACTCAAAAACAGCACTGGTAGGTGGACACTAGTCTAGTCTAGTGCAAGATGTAAATATGTGTTTGGCCCGCGGCCCCCGATCTGAAAAAAAAGGATCTTGTGTTAGGGACCCCCATACTGTATGTGAACAACATGTGTGGAAAAGTTTTAAAAATGATTCCAAATCTTAATAAATCAGGATGGTGATGGCATGGTCTATATATACAGTATAAAATCAAACACAGATTGCTGATACTAAGGTATGAAATCAATTCAGTTGGAAATTCAGTTTTTAGATTAAACCCCTTCTCACTGCTGCTTGAATTGGATTCCTTTTTCATTAGGCATCCTTGCTGTAAGTTACACTGGCATTAATTACAAAGGACAATTCATTCATTTAAGCTAGTGTAATACATTTTCTCTACAGCAGGTGTTAATTCTCATTAAACAGATTGAGGAACACTAATTTCCTGAAGTTCATCATTCAAGATCTCCAAAATATTCAGTTGTGAAAGCATTCTCACTTTGCCAAAAATAATACACTATTTAAAGGAGAATTCCATACTAAAAGGCTTTCTTACCTTTCTTTGTAGTCATTACGTCCCAACCAAAGAGGTCCAGGTGTTATTTTGTGCAAAAGCTCCTTATTGGCTATTTCTCCTACCATAAGCCCTAAATGAATTGCATTGAATTGAATGGAGCTATGGGGTGTTGTGCTAATGTGCTTATTTCCATCGCTCAAAAAAAAAAAAGCAAAGTAAGAAATAAGCGAAGTAGCACAACACCCCATAGCCCCATTCAATTCCCATTCAATTCAATGCAATGCATTGAGGGCTTATAGTAGGGGAAATAGCCAATAAGGAGTTTTTGCACAAAAAAACACCTGGACCTCTTTGGTGGGGACGTAACAACTACAAAGAAAGGTAAGAAAGGTAAAAAGCCTTCTAGCATGGAATTCTCCTTTAACGGTCTCATGACATCCTTTTTTTCTTTTTCTTTTTCTTATTTATTTTGTAGGTTTTTCGACCTCAATTGCACCCAAACAAGTGTAACTCTCTGGACTGTATAAAACCACCTTTTAGTTTAATACTATCAAGGACCATGATAAAGAGTTGAAAAACAGCATGTCATGATCATGAAACCTGCGACACATACTTCTTCTCAAATGGATACAGTAGATGGCAGCAGCATGACCTGTCGTAGCAGACATGGAACTGTAGAAATGTAAAATGCAGGTTCAAAGCTCATTGTCACTGTGTCTCTCCTTCAGTCCCATTATCTCTTTCTTATCTTCACTGTGAGAAATGGATTTGCAGAGTTGCAGAGTCAACTTTCTCCTCTGCTGTTAATGTTTGTTTCAGTCACGTTTCCTCATTCACAAAACACTAAATGCAATCCCCTGCTGACACTATGTACGGAAAATCTTATTGTGCATTCTGTGTGATAGTATAAGTGTAATATTTTGGCCAGTTTCCTTTAATGGTGTGGAGTTTTGAGGCACTGCGTTTAGAGAGAGAATGAGGCTAGAGTTTAGAGAAATGCGTCCAAGCGATTGAGGGAAAACTGTAAGAGCAAATTAGAGAAATGATTTGATGATTTGATTTGATGATAAAGTCAGAGGGGAAAATATGCAGCAGGAACTCTGTGAATAACAGGCAGCCAAGAGTTTTGGGGAACAGCTATTAAGTTGTTCAGAACTACTTAATAGTTTTCTGAACAGGCTTTCAGTTCATGCTTTGTCTGTGTGTTACTTTTACCCTGCCCTACAAAGTCAAACAGCTGGAACGGCACCTTTTTTTGTTCATAGATAGATAGATAGATTCTTTGTTTTTGTGTCATGCACCAAAGGCGCCCAGCCCACATGGACTTACAGGACACACCATATCATTGCTTCAATATTGCATTGTGTACAAGAAACATATTTACACAAACAAAGCATTTTGCCTTTTTTCCCACGCTTTGCATAAAAAGTCTGCTAAAGCAAAAATACCTTTCCTAAAACAAAATTCCAGTTTTTCATAGTCCTCTAACCAGAAAAAGTTAGCACAGATGGTTGTCATTTTACAAAATAATACATGTCTTAATTCTTCATATAAAGGGCAGTAAAACAAAAAATGAATTTCATTTTCAATTTCTTTCAAATCACACACTAGACACACTCTGTCCTCCTCAGGAGTACCAATGAATCTACCCGTTTCTAAAGCTAATGGTAAGGTCCCAGAATGCAGCTGTGCACAAAAAGATATCTGACCTTTGGATATATTTTGTGTAACATAAGGATCAGGGCCATAATTATTTTTAATAAGACGATATGTTCTTAGTTTAGGTTTGTACCATAAATCAACAGCCCAACTCTCCTTATACCCAAGGAACATATAGTTCTGTATTTCATGAATATTACAGCATAGTCTATTTAAATAAATAAATAATGAATTATTCTTAAAGAATAAAGACTTTAATTCATTAGCCCAGGGGTAACCATTATAAATGTCCCAGTTCAAAATCCTTTTGGTCAGTCTGTCATCGGACATATTAACAAGTCTATTCCAAAGTCTCAACATCTCACCTTTGTGTCTGATATTTACGGGCATCCATCCCATATCGCCGCTAATAGCCAAGATAGGCGTGAGCTTATGAACTCCAAGAAATGACCGTATGGCTCTATTTTGAATTGTGTTACAACTTTCATTGTTCGGAAAACCCCATACACCGGAGGCATAATCCGAAACAGGGCATACACAAGACTGATATAATTGTGTATATGTATAATATCCTAAATCCTTACAGGCTTTCACCTTATTCAGTACTGACCCCAGGGCTCTACCAGCTGAATCAGAAAGAACCTGAGTGCCTTCCTTGAAGTTCATATGCTCATCTAAAGTGAGGCCAAGATATTTATATGTCTTTGTGTATGTTAATACAGTTCTCCCACACATGAATGTAAATGGACTCCTTTCTACAGATGTTTTCCTAAAGTGAACACTTTGTGTTTTGTCAATGTTTACCACCAGCCTCCACCTCAAACACCAATCCGCAACAATATTGAGCATATTTTGCAGCTCCTTTTCACAATTGGCAAGTAAAACTATATCGTCTGCATACAAAAGTATGCCTACAATCATATCCGCTACTTCCACCCCCAATTTAGAGTTTCTAATCTCAATTGCTAGATCATTAACGTACATGGAGAACAACGTTGGTGACAAGACATCTCCTTGTTTCACACCAAAGTGTGTAGGAAACCATCCTGTTCTGAAGTCATTTACCTGAACACAAGCGATGGGGGCCCGATACAGGGCCTTAATGGCGGCATAGAACTTCCCATTTACCCCTGATGTTAATAATCTGTATTCAAGGAGCTCCCTATTTACCCAGTCAAAGGCTTTTTGAAAATCAATGAAACATGCATATGTAGATTCATTTGCTTGAAGTCTCGCTCTAACAATGGTAGTGACTGAGTAAATATGGTCAATACAAGATCTTACTTTACGGAAACCGTTCTGTTCGTCAACAAGAAATCCTGACCGTTCAAAATGATCTGTAAGTCTATTATTTAGGAGTGACGAGTATAATTTGTATACATTACTAATTAGACTTATGCCTCGATAGCTAAGTGGAAGTTTAGGGTCATTTTTTGAGGACTCATAACGCCTCTATACCAATAGTCCTTTTTTTGCATGGAGGGGGATTCAATTTGATTTGAATCTTTGTTCCAATACTACATTGTTGTTTAACTGTGTTCCGCACCTTCCAATAGCTTACATTTATGAGCGGTGCCTAACAGCTCCAACTAACAGCTGTGTGTGTGTGTGTGTGTGTGTGTGTGTGTGTGTGTGTCTGTCCGTCACTATGCATGTACAGTATGAACCTCCTGATTGAGAGAGAGAGAGAGAGAGAGAGAGAGAGGGGGAGATGGCATGCTGGCTCAGAGCTTAAACAATTGGCTAATGGAATCACAGTACTGAACAGTGGCACATTACACACACACACACACACACACACACACACACGCACAGTTAGTTAGCTGTCATGTTGTTTAAGTAGCGTCTCCGTCTCTTGCTGTGTTGAGTGACACTGCAGTCTGGTCTGCATTAATTCCACTATAAAAATACAGATAGGTACATGTGCTTCAAAGGAAAACAAACAAACTCATGCGCGCACACACACACACACACACACACACACACACACACACACACACACACAGGACTATGATCCACTAAAATTCCTTATCCATGCCTGTGTGACAATACCTTTAATTAAAAATGTCACCAACATTCACATTCATGTAGAAACACACGTTCATATCCGAGCACATTGTGCTTGCTTGGCATTAAGAATTATTTTTATTTTTAACAATCAGACACTTTTTGACCAAATCTGATGTTCCACAATATGAATTTCCCATGGCACGGGATGCAGTGGCAACCCAATATTAAATGGTTGAACATATCATGTGCAACAGGATATTGCAGGACATTCTTTGAGGTAGTGGAATGTTCAGGCAGAATATACATTCAGACAGACTATGTTGGACTCAGCATATATTCACACAGCTGTCCATGTACAGGCGTGACTATTTATCTTGTGTGACTGACTATTACTATTTTACCTGTGTCAAGACTTGAGGGTAGATACCATGTATATCCCTTCTATCAATATCTCCAAGACAGTTCCTGTACAGATATCACAGCTGTTAGGTCATTACAGTATGACTCTCTGACAGGCACACACTTTTCTCTCACCATGGAGAAATGAAATTCTTCTAGTGTGCCAGGCAGCAACCATGGCAACCCCAGAAAACACCATTGGTATTTCCTCTCTCTCTTGCCAACTGACCACTAACGCTGTGGTTAGAGCCCAGATCGGCATTTATTTACTTAGCTAGCAACTGTTCTCGGTTCTGCTTTACTGAAGCAGGTAATTTGACTTATTGGGTAATATTGCTGTTGAATGCATTCAGCTGAAGCTCCTATTCAAAGCAGCTTGCCCAGCTGTCTTGTAAATCGCAATCAGAGTCCAAAATATTTCTTTGGTAGAATACCTTACTTTGCACACACAGTGCAAGAAGGGATGTAACTTGGTTGGTTGCTCACCGGCCTTGCCCGACATTGCACGCAATGTAAGAACCAAGAAATAAATGCACAAACTTTGTATAGAAAAAGGAACATTTTGCCCTAAGGTTAAGAAAAATTCTGAAACCCAAGCTGGAAATACAGTTGTCTCTGACAACATGTTGCTTCACGACACGTTGATGAGCGTGTTCATGTTTCTGTACCCACATTGGTTGGGTTATTGCACATGGCCCTTTTCTTGGAGTAGAGGGGCGGATCAAACGAGCGCTGGAAACAACGCCGGCTCCTTATTGGTTCACCAACCTATGTTCCCGCCTCCCCTTCCCCTGGTGAGTGACTTAATGTTCCATCCATCCATCTTCAACCGCTCTTTCGTAGTTGGGTCGCGGGGGCAACAGCTCCACCAGAGTGCTCCAGACTTCCCTCTCCATAGCAACATTAGTGACTTCCTCCTGGGGGATCCCGAGACGTTCAAAGGCCAATGAGTCGATGTGACAATGGGACGTGCCTCGAGGACTTCCCTAGGGAGACGCCCGAGAGGCATCCTAACCAGAAGAAGCCTTTCCAGGCGAAGAAGCAGCTCTACTCCGAGTCTCTCTCGCGTGACTGAACTTCTCACCCTCTCTCTAAGGGAGATGCCGGCCACCTGTCTGAGAAAACTCATTTTGCCCGCTTGTATTCGCAACCTTTCTCTTTCGGTCATGACCCACACTTCATGACCATAGGTGAGAGTAGGAACGAAGATTGCTTGGTAGACAAAGCTCTGCCTTCTGGCTCAACTCTCTTTTCATCACAACAGTGCGGTACAGCGACTGCAATACCGCCCCTGCCACTCCGAATCTCCGGCTGATCTCCTTCTCCGTCCTCCCCTCACTCGTGAACAAGACCCCAAGATACTTAAACTCCTTCTACACCGCGGTACAGGACGGTCTCAGATCACTACACCGCCTAGTACTTCCCTATGGTTCATGTATATCAGTAATGCGTCCAGACTGGCAGTTAGTTAGCCAGCAGTGAGCTCTGCTTTGCTCTGCTTAACTGGAGCAGTTAATTTGAAGCAATTAGCATCAGCTCAGTCTAGAGTTCTCAGAGAGAGGGAGAGAGGGAGAGAGGGAGAGAGGGAGGGAGGGAGAGGGAGAGAGCGCAAAATGGAGTGAAATATCACTCTGTTGTTGCTCAGCACAATTTCCAGCCACGTCTCTCTCTGCTGTGAAATGTTGCTGCAAATGAGTAATGAGTTATGGATTATTGTACCGCTAACAAGTGATTTTTCATACACAGCGGAGGCCTGGGATAAGAAGTACACTTTTAAGAGTTAGTTTGCAGTAAATGGTTGTTATGTTTTTATTTCTTAACATTATTCTTTATTGAAATAAGTATATGGAAGACAAGTAGCTGGGAGGGAGACAGTGACACTGAACCCTTTACAACGTTACACAATGATTGAGAACGTGGTAAGTAAATTAAACTCTGACCTTCTGGAATCCTGCAGTGTTGCATAACTCTAGGCAGAATCCCCTCAAAATAATTGTTTGACTGATACAATGCAACTGATTTTGCATACTTTGCTAATGGTTAATGCATACAGTTGCAACCTTGTTTGTTAGGTGGCAGCAGAGGGTAGGTAAGCGATGCGATACAAAATCACATCTGAACCTCGGATGGATCATCACCACCGTGGACAGTGCTCGTAGTTTCAAAGATAATAGCCAAAGAAGATCCTACTTTTGAATGGAGCTCTATGGGGCTGTGTGCGAAAATCCTGGTGTTAGGGGTGAAGATAGCGTTGCCTAGCAACCGGGCCAATGTTAAAAGTAGATTTTCGGCGAAACCATTTCATATTTGGTGTAAAGCTTTATGTACGGGTGTAGAGGGAACACCTGTTGGTAACTAAAGTAGATGGATTAGAAGTAAAAGTATTGAAAATATAACCTACTCAAGTAAAGTACCTCAAAATTGTACTTAAGTACAGTACTTGAGTAAATTTACTTAGTTACTTTCCACCACTGAGGCAGCACCTTAAGGCATCCAAGAATCCGGTGATAATCTATTTCATAGCAAAAGGAGAGGGGGAAGGAGGCTGTTAAAGGTTTAATTACACACAGGCCTAATTAGACTGTGGCTGAACAGAGTTAAAAACAGCTCCAAGCTGAATAACACACTCAGCCACTCTCTCAGACACACTGTGTGTGTGTGTGTGTGTGTGTGTGTGTGTGTGTGTGTGTGTGTGTGTGTGTGTGTGTGTGTGTGTGTGTGTGTGTGTCTGTGCGCGTGTGCGCACGCTGTGTGTGTGCCAGAGATGGGGACTCTAGACTCGACTCGGACTTGGCCCTCACTTGACACTAGGACACAAGCTCAAAGACTTTATTTCACGCATTAATGATTGCCATGCCCAACAAATGTTGTCCTTTCCTTCCCTTGCGCAATGTTGCACAAGAGAAGGAAGGAGTGCCTGCAGAGCTCCATGCAATGAAAACATGTTGGTAAAACCCACTATGATGTGCATTGATCACTGATCATGCCGACTTCTAGGACTTCTGGTATGGCCACAATACACACAAAATCCTCAATAATAATAATAATTTCAACAATCAGGATTTTACTGTGTGTGTGTGTGTGTGTGTGTGTGGGGGGGGGGGGGTGCAGTCACTTTTCCAGGTTTGACGGTCTGACAATGCAGTTTGTGTTGTGCGAGTGTGAGTTGTTGGGCAGCAACTGTACTGGTTTAATGGGGAGGCCTGTTGTGTTGCTATGCTGCAGGGCACTCTGGTATGTCCACTGCTGAACTGTACATGCATGCACACACACACACACACACACACACAGTAACAGACAATCCTAACATGTCTGTCTGTCACACTTGTTCCATGAATTGACGGGAAACAAGCCAACCAGCTTTATTGGATTCATCCTTTTATCAGGCCTTGAATTGTACTTCCCTCCTGTGCTTGTCCATGCAAACTGTTAATAAAGTATTCAATCAATCTTTATTACTCTTTCTCTCTCCCTCCTGGTTTCCCTCTCTATCACGCTCTCTCCCTCTCTCCCCCTCTCTATCACTCTCTGTCTCTTTGTCTCTCTCTCTCTTCCTCCCCCTCTCTATCACTCTCTCTGTCTCTTTGTCTCTCTCTCTCTTCCTCCCCCTCTCTATCACTCTCTGTCTCTTTGTCTCTCTCTCTCTCTCTTCCTCCCCCTCTCTATCACTATCTCTGTCTCTTTGTCTCTCTCTCTCTCTTCCTCCCCCTCTATCACTCTCTCTGTCTCTTTGTCTCTCTCTCTCTTCCTCCCCCTCTCTATCACTCTCTGTCTCTTTGTCTCTCTCTCTCTTCCTCCCCCTCTCTATCACTCTCTGTCTCTTTGACTCTCTCTCTCTTCCTCCCCCTCTCTATCACTCTCTCTGTCTCTTTGTCTCTCTCTCTCTTCCTCCCCCTCTCTATCACTCTCTCTGTCTCTTTGTCTCTCTCTCTCTTCCTCCCCCTCTCTATCACTCTCTCTGTCTCTTTGTCTCTCTCTCTCTCTCTCTTCCTCCCCCTCGCTATCACTCTCTCTGTCTCTTTGTCTCTCTCTTCCTCCCCCTCTCTATCACTCTCTTTGTCTCTTTCTCTCTCTCTCCCCCTCTCTATCACTCTCTGTCTCTTTCTCTCTCTCTCCGTCTCTCTATCTCTCTCTCTCTGTCTCTCTCCCCCTCTTTATCTCTCTCTATGTCTCTTTGTCTCTCTCCCCCCTCTCTATCACTCTCTCTCTCACTCTCTCTCTCCCCCTCTCTATCACTCTCTTTGTCTCTCTCTCTCCCTCTCTAACTCTCTCGCTCGTTCCTCTTCACTCCTCCTATCAGAGCCCGTTCCTCAGGAGACGCTGCTTCACTTTGCGGCCCGCCGAGGTCTGAGGCGAGTCGCCGACTTCCTGCTCTGCCAGCCTGGGGCCGGGCAGGCCCTCCGATTGGCCAACAGACAAGGTCACACCCCCTTCGACATCGCAGGATTCCGAGGATACGAACAGCTACAGCAGCTCCTTTCTCAGTAAGTAACTATAGGCTACTATACTATAGTGTAGTTACTACTATGCTATGCTATAGTATAGGCTACTATACTATAGCATAGCTACTATAGGCTACTATGCTATGCTATGCTGAAAACATTTACGTATGTACTATAGGCTACTATGCTATGCTGAAAACATTTACGTATGTACTACTCAGTGATGTAAAGTAACTAAGTACATTTACTCAAGTATTGTACTTAAGTACAATTTTGGTGTATTTGTAGGCTACTTTGCCTGAGTAGTTCCAATTTCCCATAGTTTTACTACTACGCCACTACATCTCGGATCCAAATACATGCACTCCACTACATCTATTTGAAAACTTTAGTTATTACAAAACATACATTAACTACGTCAGCCCTATTATATATATATATATATATATATATATATATATATATACACACACACATTTCGGCAAATACATTGTATACAATGTATACTAAAGTAGATTTTGATGCTAACACTTTTGTACTTTTACGCAAGTAAATGTAGAATTCCAGACTTTTACTTGTAACCGAGTACTTTATCCACCACTGGTACTACTTAATATTATTAACAACAGTTTCTTGTTTGTTATCAAAAGCCGCTTTGGTGTTTTAAATCTCTCCTGTAAGCAATAGTTTGTTCTCTCAGCGTTCTGTTAAGTTTTAATCTTTTGATCCCTGTTGTAATATTTACATGTGCCATTGTATCTAATGATCTTGATCTGAATACAGGGCAACGTAGAACAAGTTCAACCCAATTGAATGAGCTTCAATTCCCCTTTTTCCTTTTCTTTACCACGGTGCGTTGGTGTTTTATCACTTTGGGAAATCAACAAAGTAAATAATAACACAATTTCTCACAAGAGACACAACCGTGTTCAGCTCAGTAGGTTTCTGCTGCAGATTACTGGCCCCTAGGGGACTCCATAAGTCGTGTATATATTTATTTCTCTCTCTCACTCCCCCCCCCCCCCCCCCACTCTCTCTCTCCTTTACCCTCAGTAAATTGGCGTCTGTCTGAGATAGTTATTACATTATACAGGCTGTTTTATGTACTGTACAGTAGCTGTGTGTTCACATTTTTGAGCACTGCAACGTGTGGCTTTGTGTGTCTGTCTATGCATTATTATTTTGCCCACAATTCCCATTCAAGTGAATGCCAAAATAAATGCCTTGACGTCATGTGGACCACTATACATTATCAACATACATCATCATCATGATTAAAGGCACCGCTCACTTCATACAAGTGTGATTTTTGAGCGGTGCTAACCATTCACTTCAAACCATAACCAATGGTTAAATAACGCCTATAATGTATATTTCTGTGAAGGTAGGTACATGGATGGATGGATGGAAGGATAGATGGATAGAAGGATGGATGGATGGATAGATGTGTTGGTACAGATTCTTTGAGAACATTACTGGTAACATACAGTAGACACATGTTGAAGAACAATAATTGAAGGTGATAGACAATTAGACATCCACTCACTGGATTGACTAGCAACATCAAACAGACTTCATCTGGCCTGATGAAGACCCTGCTGGTTGAATCATTGCTACTGCTAGTCAATAAAGCATTGGGAGCTGCCTTTAATACAGAGTGCAGTATATCTACACAGTACACACATCCATTTCCTTGTACCTGTATCCCTTGCAGTTCTAAATACAGGTTGGATGTGCAACACTGCTACTCTACGTCAGTGGTGTAAACTTTTAAGTAACTTAGTACATTTACTCTATAGGGTTGAAGTGGTGGTTTTGTAATAATAATCAAAACCTGCAAAGTAATTAGTAACTAAAGTTGTCAAGTGTAGTGGAGCAAAAGTAAAATATTTGTATCTGAAATGTAGTGGAGTAGAAATTTCCGGGAAATTGGAAATATTCAAGTAAAATACAAATACCTTAGTTGGAACCTTGGTAAATTATACTTTCCAACACTGCCTACTTGTGATTGAAACCCGGTTCCTCCACATGAAACCAAGGGGTCTTGAGTCTGAAGAGACTCTACATTCCTTTTGTGTCTCCACAGTTAAACATTAGCTGAGAGGAGGGGGAAAATACCCCTCCTCTTTTTAGGGTAAATTGACTGAGAGAAGACACAAAGTTGAGTGAAAATTTATCCCTTTTTAGCACTCCCCTTATCAACATAGTATTCACTTGACTTGGAAAAAAGATAATATAACTGCAGACAACAATCCTTCTCAGACACTGGGTCGTTATTGTCTCAAGGCACACCAGTAGCCTATTCATAGTGAAAAGAGATATATAATCTGAAAACACTTCACGATGGGAACATTTAAAAAATAAATACATTTAAAAAAGTGAAATATTTCTAAAAGCCAAATTCAAAATAAAATAAAATGCCGATATGTCCTAACGTTGTTTTTTTAGCAAGATTGTCTTGCTTAAAGTATTGGGGAACAAAAAAGCGGGCCTGAAGATAACATTAGTAAGACTGTATTTAACACTATACTCTAGTGCATAACCTCCTGATGCCATCACTGGAAGCAATAACTGCAAGCTAATTGACTCAGACCAATGGATTGAAACTGTGCGTGTGTGCGTGCGTGTGTGTGCGCGCGTACCCACTGTGTGTACACATTTGCTGTTTTTCTGTGTGACATGGCCTTTTGAACTTGGAATGAAGATAGCGGCAAGCCAAAAACACAAGTACCACTTAGCTAACCGGCTCATTTCCCCATGCCATGTATTTAGAAGCTACTTTAGGGCCGCTATCTCTTCATATGCTCCTAATTACACTTGTGTGCCTCTCATGAAAAGTGAAGTCAGTGTCATGCCGTGGCTGGGTGACCTCACTGTTGAACCAACCACACCCAGCATTATGCAACCTACAACTCACACTTTAATGCTTGCACTGTGGCTTTTAGAGCAAGGCCATACAACTTAACCACATGGTAGTGTCAGTGTCCCTATTTTGGGGGTAAACATTCCTGGGAAAATAGCAGATCTACAAGCTCACAACACAACTGTGTTTTAACAAACAAAAATGATTTAGTGTAGAGGTGGAAAAAATAGCAGACCAATTGTAGCACCCTCTTTCTAAATAAAGAAAAGTTGAAATTATTTTGGTGACTGATTGTTACACTATTGCCACACTATTTCCACAGCAGCACTTGCAGCACTAGAACGAAGTTGATTTATTAAAATCACTAAGAATGTTCTTACTATTGCTCCAAGTGAGCCTGGAATCCTTTGTTTCTTTGTTTCTTAAGTTTGACATTTTTAAAATAGGTTTAGCCTCATCAGTTTCACTTCATATTGTCATACCTGTCATATTGGGGAATTAAGCCCTGTTATACTATCTCATGCTTTTAAATACCTAAAAAAAGAGCAATGAATTTAACTCAACGATGATGTCATAATATGAATGTTTTTTTTGCCACAGGGCTGAGCAGGGGAGAGAGCCAGAGAGAGACAGCGGGACGGAGACAACTGAGCAGTCGACTCATTCAGACGTCAGATTGGTGTGTCACCTCCCTAAGCTGAACACCTACACCCTGACAGTGGGTCCGTGGCAGGGAATTGAACCGCCAACCTTCCAGAGAAGTGTGGAACATCTGCGCCACCTAATCTGCCACCTGCAGGCTAAGGTAAGACTGTGCCTCAAGTACTGTTGATAACTTACAACATGTTTGGTAATGTACACTTTTCTGAGTGAAAACTAGAAAACTACTATATGTAGGTATAATTTGGTATAAAGCTCTTTGGAACAATAGTTTTATAGTTTTTTATTACATTGTCACACATAAAACGGCTACTGTACAAACTGTTAAATCGCTTTAGCAGACCCTCCTCTTTCCCAGCCTGCAGTCTGTCTCCCCATACATACACTGTTCTCCCTCTGAGTTCTGCTACTATCTGACTCTCTTACAGACCTACACTGTCTCACTCTCAGTTCTGCTACTATCTGACTCTCTTACAGACCTACACTGTCTCACTCTCACTTTCCCACTTTGTGTCTTCCTTACACTGGCTACGTTTACATGAGCAGTTAAATCCCCTTTTCATTCCGAATAGAATTTCAATCCTATTAAACGTTGTTATGTAAACACTTACAAAAACGTACATCCGAATGAAAACGCTCGATGCGATCTAAACCATTCCGATGTCACTGGCCGGATTACTCCGATGTTCAATGCGATTGAAAGAAAATTGGACTCATGTATACACTAATTCGGATGTAAGTTCATTCTGGTCTTTCTGAGCATGCTCCAAGGCGCTCATATCCAAGGCGCGCCGAGGAGTTTGCACATAGAGCGCGTTATTTCGTTCCTTTTTTCAGATCCGAAATCCACAAAAAAACGTGGAGCAGCAGCAGATGACGATAATGTGTGTGTGTGTGTGTGTGTGTGTTCAACGGTCTCTCTCTCTCTCTCTCTCTCAAAAATAACGAGCGACCCGATACAATAATAATCAGTGTTGCGTGTCGCCGTGCCCTGGCCGTGCTGTAGATAATAAAGTACAAATAAAAACGAGATGATGTGGGGAAAAAAAGACGGTAAACATATTTGCCCGTCCCTATCCAACCATAACCTGACGCTGCCAGATCCAAGAAGCTTGCTACACAAATTTGTTTCACAGCTTATTGGGATCTGGGATCGCGGATGCAAATTCGATGACGGGGCTGTTCCTTTTTTTCAAGATACTTGGTAGATGATTGGATGGGACCGTCTGTCTATCACCGTGTGGGCGTGCAAACACAACCAATCATATTGACGTGTGTATATAGCTTCACATCCGGTTTCGCCAATGTCCCGCCCTTAGCTCACGCTGATTGGTCCGGTACGGAACGGATTTTTGTCAGCTCAACAGCTTCCGCGATCCCAGATCCCAATAAGCTGTGAAACAAATTTGTGTAGCAAGCTTCTTGGATCTGGCAGCGTCAGGTTAATCCAACCATGCAGCAGCCTCAAAGCTACTGCGGAATGAAATGATGGGATTTCAAAGTATCGTCTTTCGTCTGTAATAATATGTTTGTATTGTTGAGACAGTCACAATGAATTAACTGCCTATATTTTATGTGTCCAACAGATGGCGTAGTTTCACGTGAATTAACATGTATCATGTCTTCTATCACTTCTCCATATAAACACTCATTCGGAATGACCATTTCCCATGTAAACTCGCGGCAAAAAACATTACATCGGATGTATTTTATTCTGAAGTATTTATTCGGAATGATCACCCTTCATGTAAACGTAGCCACTGTCTCACTCTCAGCTTTCCTTCTTCATGTCTCCCTTACACCTCTCACTCTCAGCTTTCCTTCTTCATGTCTCCCTTACACCTCTCACTCTCAGCTTTCCTTCTTCATGTCGCCCTTACACCTCTCACTCTCAGCTTTCCTTCTTCATGTCTCCCTTACACCTCTCACTCTCAGCTTTCCTTCTTCATGTCGCCCTTACACTGTCTCACTCTCAGCTTTCCATCTTTTGTCTCTCTCTCTGCTTTCTACTGTTTGTTTCGCTCTCAATGGTCATCCAGAATATGACTGACTTGTAAAGAATGGAAGACAATAGGTTCATTATTGATTACGGAACTGTGTGACCTGTCACACAGTTTACGTCTGTGTGCTAATCTCCCAAACCACTGGACCAATCAATGCCAAAACTCACTAGTGCACAGTACTAGTAGAAGTTTAATTTTCCTTCACATGATGCTTTATATTTTCTGAAAGATGTAACTTTTATTTGATAATGGAGTTCATTGGGGTCGGGTCGTAGCTAAGACCTTGCCAATTTTTTTTGTTTGATACGGCTTTAACAAAAGGTTAAGACATCCTATATTCTTACTTGACACGTGGGACTGAATTGGATTTATTCACTGTAGTCACCTGGCAATAGACATTGCCATGCATGGTCCTTACTGTCTTTTTAATGTGATGTAACAACAGCTGAGTGTTTGCTTTCCTTCCGCCCTCCATTAACCTTCACGTGTGAAGTGTTTTGTGTGACTTGGAAAAACGGTGGAACAACCTTATCCCTCCACTGAGGTCGACATTTGATAAGAGCTACTTTATACCTCAAGCATTTAGCTAACACTCTTATCCACAGAGAATTTACAACCAGTGAGCCAGGTAGAGGTTTACTGTTGTTTCTTAGAAGAAGCTGTAATGGGAATTAAAGCTGATATATTTTTATTACAGTGCTGTTTCTGTGGGCCACATGAAGGCTGGTCAATGTGTTGTTTTCTTTCATTCTACAGTAGATGTTTTTGGTTTCCTTTTGTTATTCGTTCTGTTTGGTTGGCTGGGGAGTGTGATTTATCTGCTGGTTTCAATGTTGGGGACACTTTAACCACAAGAGCCCTTGAGTCCCTTTTTTGAGCATGTCATAACGGGCGGAAATAGACCAACATCTGGCAAAAATAGACACATATTCGACAAGCATAGTGTATGTGAGCTTGTAGATCGACTATTATATTGAGTTTAAGTGCCGCGAATATCCGCTCCTGAATACTACTTCTCACTTGTGTGAGAATGGTTATTGCATTATTACAGAATTACAGTACACTATACACTGCATCCCTAGTACTGTCCGTACCGTACATACAGTGCATTACACACATGAGGAGAAGTGTATGTCATGTTTAATCTCTCTCTGTTCCCTTCCAGGGTGTCCGATCCCTGGAGCTGCAGTCTGAGTCACTTCACACCGCCGCCGAGTGCTCCGATGGTTTAGAAACCCGGCTGGCCTGTTTGGGACGATCACAACAGCAACAATCGGGGAGCCTGCTGGACAAACTGGCCCTGGGAAAACACACTGACACCAAAGAAGACAGTGATATTAGCGGTGGCACAAGTGGTTGCGGTGGCAACGCCACGAGAGACGAGGAGTCTCCTCTCGGCCCTCCAACGCAAGAATGCTCCCTGGACAATGGGCCGCGATCCTCCAAGGATGGGGTGTGTCTCCGTGCAAACACTGAGAGAGATTACCACCGAACGGAGGAGGAACGGAGACGAGGGGAGGAGGACGAGAGGGAGCCGGTTGCCAGTGTCGTTGACGACCAGAGTTTGCTGAGTGACGAGAGAGTTCACAGGGAGAATCCTGCTCTAGGAGCCCTATCACCTCACACCTCCTCCTGTGGAAAACAGACGGGTTCCACTGATAGAGAGGAGGGCGATAGTGGAGAAGGGGAGGAGGCGGAGGCCGCGCACAGGGAAGGACAGAGAGAGGCCAGCGAAGGGAGGGAGGGAGCCAACAAGCAGGGAGGAGAGGAGAGAGAGAGCTGCAACAGAGAAGAGTCGACAACACTTGGCAGCGGCGGGACACCTTCAGACACGATGGGAATTACGCCGTCGCTGGAGTACTCCTCCGGTTTGTCAGACAGCTCGGACTCTGACGACAAGGAGAACTCGTGGGGAGAGGGGAACCTTAGAAGTGAAGAGGAGGAGACGGAGGAGGAGTGCAGCCAGAAGAGGCTCAGTGATCTCAGCGATTATGATGGCCTCTCCCTAGATGAGGAGAGGCCGGGGGGCAAAGGGTTAACGGGGCCTCTCTCCTCCTCCAGTACTCCCTTTAACAGCAGTGATGTAAGGCGAGAGGTTACGTCAGAGGCTCCTGTGATGGAGGGCCTCCACGAAGGGGAACCACCACCCCCTCCTCCTCCTCCTCCTCCTCCTGCTCTCCCAGCAGACACAAACACGAGCCTGGAACAAACCCAGGAAACAGCTGGTGGGGATTACGCGACAGAGGAACAACAGCAGACACGTTGCACTGCTGCTGATGGCTCCGGCGGCTCGGCCCTGGAAACTGCAAACGGCCATTCTGGGGATCGTACTGGGAGCCAGGAGGAGGACACAGGACGTGCAGACGGAGACATTATCGCAGCGGTTTGTCTTCGAGACGGACAGATTGCGGTACATGGTGTTTGTACAGCAAGCGGTCGGTCTTTGAACGAAGCTTCGATAGAAGACACGAGAGACTTTGAAACTCTTTGTAGTGACTCTGCGGACAATTTAGAGACTGAGGATCCGACCCGTTGCGTGGCATCCTCTCAAGCGATCATGCCCAGCTCAGGTGCGGTGCACGCCGACACGGATCCGGGTACAAGCCCCGGGCTGTCCAGCAGTGACGAAGAGGGCAGCTTCCGATCCGCACTGAGCAGCTCTACTACGGACCTGTTCCTCCCAGCTCAGGACGCCAGTGGGTCCGACACAAATGAGCAGGAATCAAGCTCCAGCACACCGACCGAACTGGAGAACCCGGCCCCGGCTCAACAGGAAGTAGTCGAACAGACTCCTAAAGAGCTGAATGTGTGCATTGAATGCTTCTCGCAGTCCAAGGAAACGGCCTCACACTTAGAACAGAATAGGGATGCACTACCAGAGCAGGAGGATAGCAGCGATATGAACTGTGAGGAAGCAGGCCCCATTTCACCTGGCTCTGTGCCCGATTCCCAGCGATCCACTGGCACGGGGACAGAGGGACAATGTGACACTGCAGTGCCTAATGAACTTGATGAGAATTCACGACCCAGTGACTCACGGCAACCCTTGGACCGTAGCGACAGCAGCAAACTAATAGTTATAGACAGCCGACGGACCTTCATGAACTCCGCTGGCTCAGTGCCCGTGTCACAAGCGTCACGGGGCCCGGAGACAAAAGAGCCATTGATCCCTGAGGTCGCAGAAGAGCAGTTCATTTCGGAACGTTTTATAGGAGAACCGTCAGTAGAACCGACGTTGCCTGACAACAAGGACATTCAAACAATCCCTGAGTGTCAGTATGTAATAGAGGAGCATAACAGTACTGACATGAATGTAAACCAGGGGGATAACAGTACTGACATGAATGTAACCCAGGGGGATAACGGTACTGACATGAATGTAGAGAACGAGCGAGGTCCTTTGGGGTCAGAGGTCACTGACGGGGCCATAGTGAAACCTGACCGGTCCCTACTGGCTGGAGGCAGAGAAGAGAGCTACACCAGTCTGGTTGACGTTGACCACTCAGAGAAGCGTGTCAGCTCTCAGCTAGCTTCAGGAGAGGAGAGCGCAGAGACAAACCTGTGGTGCATTATACAGAACGTCAGAGAGGACATTTCAGACTGCAAGACCAATGAGCGGTCCTCTGCGATCAGTGCGGATGGCGATGTGGTTAACGATGTCTCTCCCGAAGTGCAAATGCCTTTGTATGTTGAATATGTCTCCTCACAAGGTGACGGGTCAGACCCCGCTACTGCTGCTATGAGTAGAGAGTCCTGGGAAAGTCCTGCCTTGGAGAATGTGACAGGATTGTTTCCAGACAAACTCCACGCAACAGGTGGAGACTCAGGGTGCCAAACCAGGCCTTTAGAAGGTACTGTAGACAGACACATGGTTCATGCTTTTAAGAACATTTTATATAACATTTTAGGCAAATGGGCTCTATGCATACACGCCATTTTGGAAAGAACTTTCCCTACTTCCGTCACAGGTGTTTAATACAGATGGTACTAATGAAGGCTCTGTTCCATTCTGGTCTAACAGAGTGAGGGTGCTGCTAATGGCTGGGTTTCTCAAAGAGATTTTGGGTCGCACGTAGCTTGAACAGGAGTGCGGCGCATGCACACATGCCTTCTAGGCTGCACACAAAAGCTCGTGTGCTGCCTAATTGGCTGCATGGCAGCCAATCAGACACTATGTCCTTTTTTGGGAAACACCGTCAAACATGATAACATAGAAATAGACATGTGTATGTCTATTGTTTTGGAAAGGCACGCCACATTACGCAAACATGAACCACCCGAATCTTAGTTTAATTTCATATATTCTCCTCTCCCTCTCTCTCTCTCTCTCTCTCTCTCTCTCTCTCTCTCTCTCTTTCACCCTCTCTCTCGCTCTCTCTCTCTTTCCTTCCGCACGTACTGTTCTTTTGGATTAGATCATGCTTTAATTTTAGTTTAATTTTGAAGTATTTATATTTAAACAAGATGAAGAAAGTCTCCACTCAGATCCCCACACACAGTGACAGCCCTCCATGTTTACAGACAGACATAATATTCTGTACACTGCAGTGTTTTTATGTGTTTCCGATGATGATGTTTCACCTAAAACCGGCCGAAATCCTTGAGTGCGCGGTCGCGCACGTGCAGTCTTTATGTGCATATAGCTGCGTAAAATGCGATATTCAAGGCTTGATTAGAGCTTAATTTGACTTCGAAAACAAAAGATGATCGCATAGCATCAGGGACAGATGTAACACAGTGCAGAAAGCTAGCGGAACCACACGCCCACTCGCCACGCAACTTATTGAGTTTCTCATTGAACTCATTGAAACTCAGCCATTGTGCGTGTTGGCTCACTGGAACCACTCTTCTACACCAGTGCGTCTCAAAGTGTCCTTGAGTGTGTTCCAAATGGACTTGTACGGGTCTATAATTCAGAGTGTACAAAATGGAACCAAATGGACCCGTAATGGTTTGTACATTAATGAGTAATGGGGTAAAGTTTGAGAACCACAGTACACTAAATGGAACAGAGCCTTAATTAGTATCATTGGTAACACCTTTGAAGGAATTAGGGAAGGTTATTCTGTTTGCAACTTTGCATAGAGCCCATTAGCTGATTCAGAGTGACACGTCCATAAACACACACACACAAACACACACACACACACACACACACTCGTTGCAAGTTTGTGCGGTATGCCATGCTGCTCATGGAGTTACGTATATGTTCTGAATATGAGTGTCAGCTAGTTGCCTCCTAAAATGTAAATGTAAGGAAAATATCCTAGAAAGCCAAAAGATTTCAACAACTTATTGTAACATATACACACACACACACACACACACACACACACACACACACACACACACATTTCGATTTCTTTATTTGAGTCCACATTTATAAAATACATTATCAAGGGCACAAATATTTTCAGTTGCTTCTGATATACTACGCACTCGAAACATCACGTGTCTCAGTGCTTGAGTCCAAACAAGCCCTAACTGTACAGAATACATGGGTGGGACAGTCTTTCTTTCTTTCTTTCTTTCTTTCTTTCTTTCTTTCTTTCTTTCTTTCTTTCTTTCTTTCTTTCTTTCTGTCTTGTCCATTTTGTCTTGCGATTATTAAGGTAAAGATTGTTTTTAACCTTCAATATACATTTCTGTGATAAATCAAAAAGCAAAAGCAGTTATAATTAGGTATGTGCTTGGGGTAACCGGGTAACCATTACAATAATTCAATTTCGGTTCTCTGTTGGTTCCCACAGACACGTGGTCACACGCTATTTATTTATTTTCTACCCTTTTAATAGAAGCGCAGGGAACAGAGCTGATCTACAAGAGACACATTGTGGGCTTGTGGCTTGCGGAGGCGGAGCTATTTCTCTGCATGGAGTTGTCGAGGAGTGTAGAGACTCTGTGTAGAGAAGCATTGAAGCAACATAATTATTAAAGTTTCTTACACGTAATTTTCAAGTGAAGTTTATGGGAGGATAAATTTAAGAGAGGGGACAGGAATATTGCGCCCTGCTGCCTGAGTTGCCTCACTGCAAGATCATGCATGTGCACAGCATTGACTCAACATCAACCCACCTCGAATGCACGCCTGTGTGTGTGTGTGTGTGTGTGTGTGTGTGTGTGTGTGTGTGTGTGTGTGTGTGTGTGTGTGTGTGTGTGTGTGTGTGTGTGTGTGTGTGTGTGTGTGTGTGTGTGTGTGTGTGTGTGTGTGTGTGTGTTGCTCTCAGATCTCAGACATGCTTTTATTTGTCATTGTCAGTAGTTCGTAGTAAGAGAAGTAGCCTGCAACACTATTGTTAAATAAACATTTGACCTCTTATTTAAGTTATTTTATACCATTTTGGAACCGAAATAGGGAACCGTTAAGAACCGGAATCAATAATCAGAACCAGAATCGGTACCGGACTCACAAAAATCCTAACGATACCCATCCCTAGTTATAATAGTAATAAATTTCAGAATGTTCCCTGCAGCTGTTTTCATAGAAAGTAATTTGCTTCTTCCTTCCCCCTGTCTTCCATCCATCAGTTCATGGTCGGTTACATAAGCTTTATTATTTTAATCTCTCACAGATACGGAGGCAGGGTTACATATAGCCGTACTGGACTGCTCACGTTGAGCTCAGTGTTATTTGTTGATAAAACTGCAAATAACACTGAATAAGTATACAGCTACACTGTCAATCTTTGTTGTTGTCCTGGGCAGGGGAATTATTTTATGTTTTATGCTATGTTCATTCTCTCTCTTTCCCAGTGGAAAGAACAAAGAACAGAACATTATGCGGGGAAGAAAATAGGTAAACATTTGCCTAATATAGCCAATCTATGAAATGCAGCACATGTGATCTTGTAGATCAGTTATTTCCGGCAAAGAGATTTGATACAGGGAGAATGTGAGGCCATGCCAAGTATCAATGGGGACTGGGGTACAGTACTATACTATCAATGAAGTATATATATGTTCTAAGATGTGAAAATGTCCTGTAATGTGTTTCCAGATATGGATGCCTTGGAGTCAGGAGCACCAGATGGACGCATGAACACGGTAATGCACCACACCATGAACAGTGCTGTCCAGTCACTGCCCATCCGAATAGTTTAGCATCCGTTGCTAAGCTGGGCAAGCTTCCATCACCTCGTAGCTGTCAATGTTATTTTGTATGGCTATGTTGTTGAACAGATACACATTACACAGCTTAAAGGACCTATAACATAAAATTCTACTTTTTCAATTTATTTTGTGTTTTTGGGGCTCCCATATGTGTTTTCTATCCCCACAAATAACCAATTTTGAACAATCGGGCTTTCATATCATATGGGTGTTTTAATGGAAATTGCTCTCAGGAACAGCTCAACTGATTTTGGCCTCATCGTGATGTCATCAATGTCACCCTACTTATATAATTCCTCCTCTTCTTCAGTCTTCAGTTCCAAATTTGCATTTCCACTTTGTTTACAATGTCCACTATTGTTGATTTTCCAAGCTGGCATGGAATGGAAACAAGCCTGGGTTTATCTAGCATCAGTATTATAATAGCCTGACCTAAGCAGAGACATTTCTGGTCTAGAGGGGCGGGTCGCGCCTCAGAAATGCGCGCACCCTGATTGGATCTCATCGATCTGTCCGTCACCCCCGGCCCCTCCTCTCCCCCCTAGTGCAGCGCTACGTCACATCATTTAGAGCGACGCCCACCCGGAAGGGTTGACTCCCACTTTTAGACTGGTTCAGCCCACGGCTTTTTCCAGGCTTTCATCTTTCGCGCAGACGAAATGAAAGCCTGGGTATCGAGGCTAGTATTATAATGACTCAAATATTAAATAATCTGCATATCAGCACCCCACCACCTCAGGACATTGTGGTACTGCAGCTAAAACTGCTTTCAAAGTCCAGAAAGAATTGACAAGGACTGGTTATATCAGAGTGGTGATTGAGGCTCAAACCATTATAAATAAGTTTGAGGGACATAGACAATATGATATTAAATATTAAAAGCAATTTTAAAATGCATGTTATTTGCGCTTTAACGTCAGGGAAGTTACACGACTGACCCACCCAGGTGACTACGGCGATTACAATAATACTAATCACCGTAGCCTTACCGTGTATCACATGACTGTCATACAGCCGTTAAAGTTCATTGAGTTGGTCACTGTTCTTCCTCTAACATTTCCTCGTATTTCTAGTTGAGAGAGCGAGAGAGAGAGAGAGAGAGAGAGTTGAACATACAGTACAGCAAGGTGACCATTTGGCCAAAAATGTATGGGCTGAAGCCCAAGCTTATTTTGCCTACCAACATTTGGGGTTTCCATTAGATTTTTAGACTTGTAGATTGTATATAACTTATACTAATTATAAGTGTGAAGTTAATAATCAATTAACTATTGCAGCACACAACACACTATGAAGACATGCTATTGAACTACAAATCCGGGTCACTGTGGCATACTGGCTTTGCTGTTTCCAAGCTCCGCTAATCATTCGTCATTTAAGATAAGCTGATGTTTGTCGTAGGCCTGTGGAACCACTCCGTCATGACCTTTCTCATGTTGCACACAAACTGGTGTTTGCTGTAGAGCCATGGCTCACTGCTGCTGAGTCCCAGTACCAGTTAGTGTTGTTTGATAAAGGGAGACCTCACGTTTAGGAGTCAAACCAGTTCGGTGAAGTCCAGTGACAGGTAGCATGAAACAGCTGGTATGAGAGACAACCAGGGTTCCATTTATTATTTATAAAACAAAAAGAATCACTCCCGTGTAAAGTGAGGTGCTCTTATCATCATACATCATCACATTCCGGCTCATCACGATCGGCGTCCTCACTTCTCAGCAGCCAATCACAATTGGCGTCCTCCCTTTTCTTTTTTTTTAGCCCACAATTTTTTGACCTAATGCTTCCTTCTATGCATGAGGAGTCCAAGCTGCTTCTTCTGCATCCTCAATTTTCTGTCCTCACTTTTTATCCTCAATACGTACATTGCTCAGCCAATCAAATCATCGCTATGGGGTGCTCAGCCAATCAAATCTTTGCTTAGGGATACACACAAACACACAACGCTGGGCATAGGAGGGGCTAGCGCCAAAAGCAAAAGAAAATGAAGAAAAACTATGTAATGAAATAAACTATAACTATAACTATTTGTCGAAAATGTTCGACAAATTACCACAAATTAATGTGGTTAATATACTTTTTCATTAAATTGTTCAAATGTGATATCAAACGTAGATAGCTATATAGATAGATAGATAGATAGATAGATAGATAGATAGATAGATAGATAGATAGATAGATAGATAGATAGATAGATTCACCAAAGTAAATGGGCAAACATACCCCCACCGGCCACATAATACAATAATAACCAGAAGTTGGGAACTCAAACGCAGAGGCGATCCTCGCCAATCCTCCCCAGCAAATTGAACCCTAGAGACAATGTTCACCCTCCTTAAAAGTTCAAACACATCCTGCACTGAGCCAGTAAGACTGAACCACAGGGGTAGCAGAGTAGGCAGGGAGGTCAGATGCTGGTCAAGGAAATGATTAGCAGTCCTCTGGAGGGATTGGGAAGCACGTCAACATGTGTTTGTGAGCTTAACTTGGTGACATATATGTTTGAACAGAGAGGGACCTGCATGAGCACCATAATGACCCTACTCTGTCTGTTCTGCATTATTTGGGATGTCCGTAGGCACTGCTCAACCTTCTGCACATTACAGTACACCTTCTCTTCTGTTCTCTCTTCAGTGTGGATGTAAATTGACTTGCGCGTGCACTCACACACACACACACACACACACACACACACACACACACACACACACACACACACAAAATAAAAAAGGCGAAAGCCACAAAAATATATCTTAAAGATTCCTATAGCTGTCCTTAACACCAGGCAAACATCATTCCTTCACACCAGGCAGGCAGGCAGACAGGGCTGAGCAGCCTGAGCTCTCTCTAAACTGTGGTCTAGCAGTCCCCCACTATGCTCTGAATGCTATGTTGGACTGCATCAATGCACACACACACACACACACACACACACACACACCTGCAGTACCCCTGACGCACCAACAGAGTGCAGTATAGCCTTGCACCTCTAATTTTAGTCCTCCTCCCCCTGTTACTCCTCAAAAGCGGAACTTAATTGCCTGTCATTTGAGCTGGTTGAAAATATCCTACTGCATGTAGGATGGCGAGGAGGTTTGGAGCTTCTCTGTTACTGTTGTCCATGTTGTAAGCTGCTGTAGAACTTCTGCCTCTACTTGTTTAATTTGTCAGCTTGATTTGTCAGTATACATTTTGTTTGTATATTGTCAGTATGAATCATCATCCAGCTGCTTGAGTTATATTCTTTGTATGAACATTTTATCATCATCATCAACCAGACACATACAGACACTATATACAGCCTCCTCCTTCTCCTTCTATCCCGTAACCCACAGACGATCTGTTGACCAGCTCTCTCCATCCCTCTCTGTCCTCGGCAGCTCTCATTGCCTCGCTGAGTTTCAAGTGTGTCCATTCTCGGATGTTATCTTCCAATCTTTTCTTTTGTCTCCCTCTTCTCCTGTCACCTCGTACGGTGCCTTGCGGTATGGTCTTTGCAAGGCCTGAGGATCTGGTGATGTGTCCATCCATACCATCTCAGTTTACACTTTATGACAGTGGTCATCATGTGGGCCGATGGCTTGGCTGATCTTTTGCCGTACTTCCTCGTTTGTGACATGTTGGGTGTATACAGCCTAACCGCGTGAAACCTGCACACAAACAAGCTCACAAAGCATTGTGAGCTTGTAGATCTGCTATTTTATTTTAACCCAGAATAGGGAAGCTGTGTGTGTGTGTGTGTGTGTGTGTGTGTGTGTGTGTGTGTGTGTGTGTGTGTGTGTGTGTGTGTGTGTGTGTGTGTGTGTGTGTGTGTGTGTGTGTGTGTGTGTGTGTGTGTGGAAGTTAAGATTCTCTTGATGTTTTAGATCAGAGGTTTTCAACCCGTTTCACGTCAAGGTCCATTTGATGAGATTTAGCCTCTCAGAGCCAAGACTTAGAAATGGTTGTCATTGGATAAGATTTTGTCCACAATTCCATGCTGTGATTGATGTTGGTACCATAGGAGCGACAACAGGCAAACTTAACAATTCTTCTACATTCTCAAATTGTGTAGACTTCTTGTTGCGAACGCAGTGATTGCGAACGCACTGAGCACTAACTATGAGACCCTGCAGATCATGTCTGTGTGTGTGTCTGTGTGTCTGTCCCGCTGTGACACCACCCGCCCGCCACCAGAGGGCGCAGCTGTAGCACACACACCCACACACACACAGGGCGCAGCTGTAGCACACACACACACACACACAACCACACACACACACGAGCTGCGTTCGCTTCCCGCGTTTGCGCGTCTTACTTGTAAACTAAGTAATGCAGATGTTTAACAAGTTAACTCTTGAGAGTGTAAAATGCTCTTAACTGTTAAATAATGTAAAGTATACATGATTAGAACATGCTTGAACATTCAACATTTAAGACCTAATATATTTTTTTACAAAACCGATATATCCAGTGACTTTGTGCATTTTGTTAACAAGAAGTTGAAGGTTTAAGTCTGACAATGTTGTACTGTGCATGTCCAAACTACAGTATGTGTACTTTACATTACATTATCCCAAATTCTTTTTCATCTTCTTTTTACATTTTGGGAAGAAATAGCCAATTTCACATTCTCTTCCTATAATAAGCTAGAAGCAAGCTTTTTTCTACCCCTTTCCATGTACTGTATCAATGGATGGATTTTTGAATGGATGAATGGATTTTTTTTAATCGATTTAAATCGATCGATTAAGATTAGGATTACAGGATTACCGACTGTCCAGCAGACCCCAGTAGGTCAGATGTGCTGATTAGCAACAATGGTGCTTTCATGTTGTGCATTTCATTCATTGACCGCCATCTAGTGGTGGCTTAGAGTTGCGCAGGCCACCATACATTATATCTCAAATTGAAAGCTGTTTTGCCCAGAAACCGCTGAGTCAGGAAGTAAAAATCTGCTATTTAACAACGTCTCGCGATTGCCATTTAATCGACCCAAAACATAATTTTTGTAAGCAAAAATATGACGCAAACCAAGCTTGTTTTTGGTCTAAAAAGACAGCAAAAGCCACAAATATCCTTTTTATTTTATTTTATTAGTGTTATGAGGGGATACTGGACGCAGTTGATCGCCGTAATCAATTGATAGGTACATACGGGAGGTACATACTTGGGAGGTACATACGAAAATAGGCGTCAAAAGGCGCACTTGGCGCAGAGTGAGTTAATGCACTGAATAAAACTATGAGAAGAAAAGGGTCCCACACACTGTCTTTCACTTATAGAGCAGTAGTTTTATTAGATGACAACGTTTCGGTCTAAACGACCTTCATCAGGTATCTCTGATACCTGACCCTTTTGTTCTCATGATTCACATTTGGTTGCCAGCTCCGACGCACCTGTCCTTGTAGGAGTGCACAAGGCCTTTTCGTTACACTGAATAAAACTATAAAATCAAGAATGTTCACAAGACTTTGTGAGCTCGAGTCCGAGTCCAATCTGAAGTCTTTGAGGGGCGAGTGTTTGAGTCTCAAATTCGCCTCCGCACGCAAGTTTGAGTCTCAAACCTCGAGTCCACATTATCTGGGTGATGCTGCATGCATTGCACACAGTGGCAGTTTGTGTGGTGCAGTCCATGCAGTGCAGAGTGTGTAGAGTGATACATCAGACTGCAGGGCTCCCTGTACTACACTGGCACCTTACCCCCCCACCCCCATCTCTCTCTCTCTCTCTCTCTCTGTCTCTCCAACAGTATATTCACACTATTTTTGTTCTCTCCATCTCTTGGGCTTTTCCCCAGTGTCTTGTTTTCGTCTGTGTCTTCATGTCTTGATTCATACTCCTATTTTACCGCTGTAGTGCCGAAATGATTTCGGCTTGTCAGAAATTTTCAGTAGCACCGAAGAGCCGACTTTAGGACGGTACCCGCCCCCCCGAACCTCAAATGACGTCACATTGTAGGCTCTACAGAGCCAAATGACGTCACATTGTAGGCTCTACAGAGCCAAATGACGTCACATTGTAGGCTCTACAGAGCCAAATGACGCGCCGAACCCACTTTTTTGTATGAATCGCGCCTTAGCCTCTCCCTTCTTACATTGTCACTTTCCTTTGTCTCCTAGTCTCTCCTTAGTCTACGTTTATTTTCTCATTTTCTCTCCCTGACTTTCTCTGACATGAATGAACAAAGATTCACACATGCAAACATTAGAAACACATGGTGCACGCACGCACGCAGGCAAGCATGCACGCACGCACGCGCACACACACACACACACACACACACACACACATACACACACACACACACACACACAACGTCCTGTTCTGATGCCCCTCCCTTCTCTGTCTTGACCTCTTACTGAGTAAACATTTCCACATTTCCCCTAAATGCCATGTGCGCATACAGAGATGCATACACACACGCACAGATGTAAGCATGCACATGCAAAGCACTCTGAAGCCACACACACACACACATACACACACACACACACACACACACATACACACACCAAAGCTCCCTGTTTGAGTCTGATTCTCATACAGTGACGTAAGGAGAACAACAGTTCCTGCAGTAAAAAGATTTTCCAGGCTTGGCACAGCGCCACACACACACACACACACACACACACACACACAAACTTGAAAGGGAATGAACCCTGACGTCTGTCCACTGTGTCCAGTGGAGGGACAGTTAACAGGCGTACCGTTATCACCGCCGTGCTACAATAAACGCTACACTAAAGTGATCTGTTAGGACTTTCGATTCTCTACTGCAAACACAGAGAAAACAGCAGGCTCACGCAGAGAGCCCTTGTCTAGAAGATGCAGAGCAGCTAGCGCTTAAGACAGCCTGCATGGTGATAATGAATGAATATTTTCATTTGAGCTATTTTAGTTGATGTTCTTATCCAGAGCAAGGCTCCAGTGCCTTGCTCATGTGAATAAAGATAGTTTAAGAAATTGAATGCAACACATTCAGCTTTTCCTGGCTCTTATACAACTGGCATTGAACGATCTCTGATCCGGCTGTGTCTAGAATTAGTTTTAGAATTTAGAATTTATTTTAGAATTCATTTATTTAGATTAGAATTATTAGATTTATTTATGGGCCTTTTTTATGCCTTTATTGATAGGACAGTAGGCTGACAGGAAATGGGGAGTGGCACGCAGCAAAGGTCTTTGGGATTGGGATTGGGATTGGAACCTGCTGTCAGCAGCCTAGTTTCCCGGGCCGATGGTGTAGCCGTCCGGGCTCCTAGGCTGCAATGCAGAAGTTATGTCTGTTGATCCAAACAGGGAATGGAAACCTTTGCTCAAAGCTGTTCACACCAGGTTTGCCCATTGATTAACCTCATGAACCCTAGCTTGGAGCCCTCGTACAAGTGTTGCGGTGTTGCTCCATGTGGGTCTCACACTCCATGTGGCAACTGGACTCTGATGGAGGGTTTCTGCCCCCATTCCACAACCATGTGCTTCCCTATAGATGGGCTTATATGAAAGAGTCTAGCCGAGAATCCCAGTCCCAATAACAAAACAAAAGGAATAAATCCAGTATTTTGGGGTAATGCAAATCTGATAAGAGCAGCGTGTTTGTGTGTGCTAGAGGGACTGTGGCACACTTGGATACAGCACTTTAGTTTATGATTAGTCAGGATAAATGTACTTTGAAAAAGCACCATGGGGATATGCTGTAAATCTAAACTTGTTATGAAGCTTGCTTTAAATAAACAAAACGTGTAAATATGTACATTCTGCTTCACACTATCAAGGTGGTTTCTTCACAGAGACTATGATTGCAAGAATTATGTACGATACTACAACTCCCTTCATCTATGGGTTTTATAATAAAACCAATGGTTGTAGGGAGTTGTTAGTCAATACATAAAACGTATATTTGTATATTCTGAATGTATTTATTCTAACCCCCATTTTGCTTTACATAATGTTACACCTTGTCTTATAAAACGTTCATACCAGCACATACTTACCTGTTCCACCCCTCATGATAAGACCACATGTATTTGAGGTCTGGTACTGATTAGGCGTGGGTCCCGAACCTCGGGACCAAGTATGTACCGAACCGAACGTGCTTGGGTACCGGGTACCCATTACAATAATTCAATTTCGGTTCTCTATCGATTAGGGGTGGGTCCCGAACCTCGGGACCAAGTATGTACCGAACCGAACGTGCTTGGGTACCGGGTACCCATTACAATAATTCAATTTCGGTTCTCTATCGGTTCCCACAGACACGCTGTCACAAGCTATTTATTTATTTTCTAGCCTTTTACGCGTTGTGTGCTTGTGGCTTGCAGAGGCGGAGTTATTTCTCTGCATGGAGTTGTCGAGGAGTGTAGAGACAGAGAGACACGCTGTGTAGAGAAGCATTGAAGCAACATAATTCTTAAAGTTTCTTAAACGTAGTGTGTGTGTGTGTGTGTGTGTGTGTGTGTGTGTGTGTGTGTGTGTGTGTGTGTGTGTGTGTGTGAGTGTGAGTGTGAGAGAGAGAGAGAGAGAGTGATATCACGGCGTAGGGTCCAGAGGCCCAGTCAGTTTAGAGCTTGCAGTCTAACTTCGAAGAGAGGTGGCGAAAAAACAACAAATGATAGCCTACTATGGCAGCCCATGTGCATGCAAACCACAGCATGCAAGCCGCCTTTGTTTTCAATGATCCCTCCATTCGCACGTTGGCAAACCCGTTCTCACCTATCGGCCGGAGATGCGCTGTCCCCCCCCCCCCCCATTCGCGATGCTAATTTGTGTGTGTGAGTGAGTGTGAGTAAGTGAGTGAGTGTTGCTCTCAAATCTCAGAGATGCTTTTATTTGTTATTGTCAGTAGTTAGTAGTAAGAGAAGTAGCCTGCAACACTGCCCTGGGTAAATACTATTATTTAAAATAATCACTATAGGAGAGGATGTTACACTATTCATTATACATGTCTTAAATTGACATTGAGCTTTTTTGTTAAATAAACATTTGACCTCTTATTTAAGTTATTTTATACCATTTTGGAACCGAAATAGGGAACCGTTAAGAACCAGAATCGATAATCGTTACCGAGACCTTGGCAAATATTGTGTATAGACAAAATAGACACAGTATGTTATTAACAATATTGCCAATCACCTTTTTTCCTTTTTTGAAAACTAGAATATTTCACTAATGACCAGTTGAAAGTGGTCAGAAATCACCAACACTGATGATGTCAAAAAGGTGGAATATTGGACAATATTGGTCAGGCTCTAATTATTCTATAATGTTGTTCAACAATTTTCCTATAGCTTTCACCATGGTTGCTTGTGATAGGTCCTAATGTCTGTGGTGTGGTTTTATATTTGGAACTGTCAACAAGTCCAAGTGCAACAGTGTACTGTAATTGTAAAGCGAGGTCTGATCAAACAGTGTGTGAAACACTGTTGTCATGGTATAGAAACCTTTTAGTCATTTCTGCACTTCTGAGTCAAGTGCTGAAGGAAAGGAAAGGGAATGTTTCACTGGCCAAGTACATTTGCATAATATACCTGGGATTTTCCCTCTGCATTTCACCGTATTAGGAGCAATGTGCAAGTATTGAACAGTGCCAATGGGTACAGGTTAGTGGTTCATTATCTTCCTCAAGGTTCAGGTTTATTTGTCATGTGTATAGACACAGAGTATAAATACAATACAATGAAAATTATTTTGCTCAGAGCACTCTCAGTCTTACATACACAGGACATAAACAAACATCTATTATAGTGCAAGGAAAAGACAAAAAAACAAAAAAAAGTGCAAGTGAAGTGACAAAACAGTGCAATACAGTACAAGGTCAGCTGTTCAGCAGCCTGACTGCCTGGGGGTAGAAACTGTTACTGAGATGGGTGGTATGAGATTTGATGCTCTGGTAACGTTTTTTGGAAGGGAGTAGTTTGAACAGGGTATTTGCGGGATGGCTGGTGTCTTCCATGAGGTTGTGGGCTTTTTTCATACAACGAGTGGTGTAGATGTTATGGAGACTGGGTAATTCTGTGCTGCCGATGATTTTAGCTGCTGTTTTAACGATCCTCTGCAACCTGTTGCAGTCCTGAGCGGTCGTGTTACCGTACCACACTGTGATGCAGCCAGTTAAGACACTTTCAATTATACAGCGATAAAAGTTCACTAGTCCTTTTGTACTTAAGCCACATTTTTTAAGGCGCCTCAGAAAGTACAGTCGCTGCTGCGCCTTCTTGAGGATGTACTCGTTGTTGAGTGACCATGTGAATGTGTCTGTGATGTGTATGCCCAGGAATTTAAAGTTATCAACTATGTCGACAGATGACCCTTTCATGGAAATGGGGGTGTGGATACCTTTGGACTTCCTAAAGTCTACAATGATTTCTTTGGTCTTATTGGTGTTAAGTGAGAGGGCACTTTTACATGGTGCCAGGCAGGCACCTAGTCCAAAAAGTCTAAAATGTTCTAGGTTGGTCTTCAAAATAAAGAAATTAACATAACATTGCTTATGCACTTACATGTATGACCTGCATAAGCATACAGAGACAACTCATGCATGTAAAACTCCCCAGCTTGGTAACCCTTATAGATTTATCCACACGAAAGTATGGGCACATCCACTCCATCTTTATGCCTAAATGGTTTTTAAAACCCAATTTCCCAGGCTAAATTCATGTATGCACAATGTCAAAGCAATTTACAATATTATTCTGCGGGGGTAGTAGTAGTCGCATATCAACGAATAAGAGAGTCGCCGGAATTATTCTGAGCAGCATTCACGCTATAGCGTTGGCTCCGAGCAACACTGAGAAAGAAAGAAAAAGTGGTGGCACTTCAAAGGAGGCCAAATGCGGATCTTTACCCACAAGAGTCAGCCAGTGGAGGAGGAGAGGAGACTCTGACTGATAAAAGACAAATGGTATCATAACATGAATGCAATATTTCATCCAGAGATACACTGGACACATTTATTCATAATGATTCGCACCAGTAGGGAAATACAGTAGTGCATTGAACCAAAGATTAGGTTTTGGATTTAGGATGAGTATTGCAATCCAATTCAGTTGAGATTTGTGTTTAGTTATTATATATTTAGTTTTATTAGGGTTATTTTGCCCCCCCCCCCCCCGTAAGGTACATTCAGTACCACATGTGGTGACATCTAAATACAATTTACACACTGCTTTGGAAGTTAATGTAATCCTGTCAAAGGCCCAATAAGAAGGACCACCCGAAAGATCTAATTGTTTCCCCACAGGTTTGATTTGATCAGTGCTTGATCAGAGTGAAGAGTTTAACTAGAGAACAACTTGTAGTGTGAATTGCGCTCATCAGCCATCCTGCTGCTGGCTTTTTTCAACGAATAAGAGATCCTAAAAAGTGAGCGCTAGTAATCTTGTTTGAGAAGATTGCATCATCATCACGCACCCCAATGTTTGCCTGGTATGTGGGAGTCACTCCCAAGGGGCGGAGAGAGATGGAGAAGTTTGCATAGTGGTGGTCACTGGTCAGAGACATAAAGGGGCATTAACAGAGTGGTTAGACTTGAGGGACAGTAGGTTCTAGACAGAGGACAGTAGGTCCAATATGCCTGCTCTGTGAGTAGAAAATAAAGGAGAAAGGAGAAGTTGAACGGGGTCCAGAGGCACAGTTCTTGTAATCACCAGGTTTTGTCAGGTTTGACATTCTGCGCCGGTGTGGATTTTGGACGTTGTTGGAACGAAGTACGAGAGACACAAACGGAGTTACAGTCTGTGTGCAAAGGGAGAGAGGCTTGATCAAGGTAGGGATGGTTTGAACTGACTGTTAAAGCTGTACCATGTAGGAATGTTGTTCCTGGTTTATCGCTTGTTATCATTCTATGTAGAACTGTTCCAGTTTTTTGTTTGGAGTAAATCATGTCAAATGGTGATCTGTGACTCAAATGCTAAATGAATAATGGACCTTGATATGAAGAGGGTTGAAAACCACTGGTGTATGGGTTCTCTCTCCTGACCTAAGGGGTCAACTCCATGGCTACTATTGGGATCACACTAATTTTAACAAATATGACATAAATGACTTACAGCTACTTTTAACACACCAATCCAGTTCCTCGTCAAATCAAGCACAAAATATGTGTTTTAATCAAGAGGAGACAGGGGAGAGAGAGAAAGAACTACACAAATGGGAAAGACATTGAATAAAGCCTGAGAAACTGAATAAATTAGAATGGGAAAATGATGCCGTGCTGAAATGAAATCGAGTAGTAAGGAGAGAGAAAGGTTTAGACAGAGCGTTGGAGGTAGAGGGTTCAGGGCGGGGTCGTGTCTGTCAGCACTTCGGGACACATGGACAAGGCACTGGCACTCGTCAGATCTTCAGCCATTCCTATTTTAATAATGTGGACATGTCATGTCCTTTGGCGGGGAGGGAAGGTGGCTCAAAATACAGCAAATTTCTTCTCTTCTATGCCTTAGATTCCTTTGTTTTCCATCGTTAGCCTATTGGCCATTGGTTAGAGAAGTGCAGTTGTGAGTTAACCACTTAACTTGGTCTCCACCAGTGTTCTATCCATGGCTCCTTGCGTTGTGAGTTATGAGCTTGTAGATCGGCAAGCTTTTTGCAGAGCGTCTGTTTTGGCACGCCCACACAACAGAGACACTTTTCTTGGGTCCCTGTGGTTGAGGGAACGTTGCAGCGGCTCCTGTTGAGGTGCCCTTCAGAGAAACACCGGCCAAAGCCTCTTGTGCTCCAGTGAAGCCGCTTGCTCATTGGCCGATGGGAAAAGGCAGCTGCCAAGTGTGAATATGAGTCACCGTAGGGTAGGGGTGTGAAGCAAGTTCATCCATGCCCTGTCAGCTCGCTCTGCCCAAGTAACTGTTGAATTCAAATCACAATCAAACTTCTCTGTTTCAATGTACTGTTTCTTGTGAAGCCTTTTCCACATTGGTTCCAGTTGTACTGTTTCTTTCCTTTATCCATCATGGCTTGTTTCTTGTATGAAACAACATTTGTTACAAGATGTATTTATATGGGCCACATTACGTCTTGCGTTGACGACAGAAGTGCTCTAGACAAACAATCCCATAGACTGTCACATATGTTTGGTAGAAAATGTTAAGGGCACGTTTCTCCTGCCTTCCTCTCTGAGTACAGACTGAGGTATTACACGCACGCACATGTGCACACTACATATGCATGCTTGTATGTATGCATGTGACATGGTTATGTATTACGCCTGGTGGTCAGGGGTGGTGGATTGTGTGTGTGTGTGTGTGTGTGTGTGTGTGTGTGTGTGTGTGTGTGTGTGTGTGTGTGTGTGTGTGTGTGTGTGTGTGTGTTTAAGGGTGGGTGTGTGGGTTTAAGGGTGGGTGTGTGTGGGAGGGGGAGGGGGTCCTTCAGTGTTGTCTTTGGTGGGCCATGTGCTACTCAGGCCACTCGGGCTCAGCCTCACACACAACTGTCACGTCAGCTGCTGGATGTATGCATACACATGTGAGCAAACTCTTGCCTGGCTTAAAGTCGACCAGGGGGGCAGAACAGAAAGGCTCACTAAACAAGACTTCTCTGCATCCCTATGAGGATGTGCAAGGTTTAAGTGTGGAGAGAATGAGGAAAGGTGAGGAAGACAAACTAAACGTACACCCAGAGAAGACGAATAATGTTTTCTACAAATTCCAGGAGGTAAGAGAATTTGGCAGTGACGAGATGAGAGGTGAGAAAAGTACTGAAGAATGAAAGATGAGAAAGTTGTGGTCTGGAGCTCAAAGTAACACAGTAAAATGTGTTATTTTAGCTTCATTTTTAGTTTCACAAAGGCAAAATCACTGTCTATACAGGAAGATATGTGATAGATAAATATCTTGCATTCTTGATATTTTTTAAACGATGCAACAGGACTAGGGCAAAGTCCTGATTTCATTCCTTCAGACAAGAAAATTCATAACCTTTACTTTAGGGCACCTACGCCATACAGTATTTTTAGGAGGAGTTTATGACACTGGTCTTATTGGCCTCATAACTGTCACCGACAGACCAAAAAGAGGAAGTGTGGTAATAGATTACAGCCTGCAGTCTGTTACAAAGAGTGCCTGTCAACCCGCCTAGCTGGCCTTATCAGCAGTGGTGGAAAGTGACTATATTTATGCTGGTACTGTACTTAAGTACAGTGTTGAGGTATTTGTACTTTACTTGAGTATTTCCAATTTCCAATAATATTACTTCTACTCCACTACCTCACAGTTGCAAATATTGTACTTTTACTCCACTACATTTATTTGACAGATTTATTTGGCAGCTTTAGTTACAAATTATTTGTTAAATGTGGATTATTATTCCAAAACACACTACCACTTCAGCCCTATATACATTTGAAAATAGCCGATCTAATAGCTGATTTTGAAAATAGACAATCTACCAATACATTTTTACTTTTACTTGTGTAAATTCTGAATTCTGGACTTTATCTAGTAATATTTCTACACAACATTGACACTTTTACTTAAGTAAAACAATGCATATACTTTTTCCACCATTGCTTATCAGCCAGGCTCAGAGGGACCTCCTTGTATCCTCTCCTCCTGTACAGGAACCAGTTAGTTCACAGCACTGATTCACTGGGAGGAGAAGAAGAACAATGAAGGGAACTAGTGGAGAAACACAAAAGAAAGAGAAATACAAGAAAACGTATTAGAGAGATTTACAGAAAAGGTAAAAAGGTTAACAACGGAGAATCAGAGAGAGGCAGAAGGCATGGAAGGAACTAGTGTTCAGAAGAGAAGGAGGGAGGAACGGAGGAGAGGGAGGGACAGGCGAGAAGAGAGGCTGAGCCAGAGAGAGAGAGAGAGAGAGACAGAGAGGGGTTGGTTCCCCACACAGATGTGAAACATTAACAGTCCTACAGTTTTTCCTAAAGCTTCAGCCCAAAGCTTCAGGCTGTCTTGGACCCTATGATTCATCAGGACTTTCTCACGTTGGATTTTTACCCTTTCCCCCCAAAAAAGGAGTGGGAACCCAGAGTCCCCCTTCCTAAATTTGTATCTTCGTTGAGACAGTACAGTCTGGAACGCTGAACAGGGAGACAGTGTAGGTACGGTAGGGGGGTTTAGGAAAGTGCTTGCCGGCCGTGACTCGACTCTAACTCTGGGGGTGCAGTGTATACAGTACACACACACACAGGGCCCAGAGGCACGGGTCTTATAATCGCCACGCTGTGTGAGGGGTACAGGTTTTGACATTCTGCGCCGGTGTGGATTTTGGACGTTTTTGGTACGATGTACGAGAGACACAAGCGGAGGTACAGTCTGTGTGCAAAGGGAGAGAGGCCTGTGGATGTGGTCCTGATCAAGGTATGCGATGGTTTGGACTGACTGCATGTCTTCCACTGCTGCTGCTGTACCATGTAGGACTTCTGTTCCTGGTTTATTATCACCTGTTGTCATTCTATGTAGAACAGTTCCAGTTTTTTGTTTGGAGTAAAGCATGTCATTTTGTACTGCACACATTAGCTTTTTAACTAGTTAACCTGTATACGTATACGTTGCTGTTGCTGACTGTGGTCCCAGAGGGCTGTGTGGTTGGCACCTTGATGTTTGAGGATGCTAGCTAGCTAGCACCCTCAAACATCAAGGTGCCAACATCTGGCTTTTGAAAATGACGTTGTATGGCAGCCAAGTCTATGGACTTTGTCCAGTGCACTTTTAACAAACCCAGAGTGGCAGCCAAAGTCTATGGACTTTTAATGTTTGTTTAGAGCACTTTAGACAGACAGAGTGTGGTTTTCTTTTCTCCCCACTACACCAAATGTCTTGGATAAGAGCTTATCTACAAGCAATGCATCGTAGTGACACATAGTGAGCTTGTGTGCTGAGAATAGGAACCATGTAGGGTCCATGTGGTTAAGCTTACATGCTTGCAGAGGTGTCATGTTTGGGCTAACCTGCCCTACAAAGAGTTGGAAATGTGTGTGGGGACTGGGTGGGTGAAACTGGAAGAAAATCACTTCTTTATTATAGTCCTGCCATAAGAATCTCTGTTGCAGAATATTTAGTTGCAGTTCTGAGTATTCTTCTTCTGTATATGAATTATAGACCATATAGTCATGGCCTGTAATCTCATGGTTTAGAAGAATGTCATGTAAACATGCAGAGGAAAAAGTTTGTTAGTCTTTTTAAGGCAGTGTAGACTGACACATTGTTTAAAAAGAAAAATGTTGCCTTGTGGGACGTCTCCATTTTCTCTTTGCATTAGTGAACTCAATATCCTAAAGCTTCATTCCCTACTGTGAAAACACAAACACGCTGACTGAAGCAAGTTGTGAATGTAACTTGAGACTGAAGTTTCTTCCTGAAGCGGCCACAGCTCCAAGCTGCTTTTAGAAGGGGGAAAAAAGGTTTTTAAGTGTGTGTCTAGGTGGTTGTTGTGACGATTTTTCTGTAAATTTGGGGCTTTTCCTATAGAGCAGGGATGTAGTTGGTGCGTTTCACCCTGGGAGATGATTGCACGGTTGTTGATGGTCACACACACACACACACACACACACACACACACACACACACACACACACACACACACACAGAATGGAGAGCGATAATTACCTTGGGTGGAGTATGTGTGTGTGTGTGTGTGTGTGTGTGTGTGTGTGTGACATGTGTGTGTGTGTGTGTGTGTGTGTGTGTGTGTGTGTGCGTGTGTGCGTGTGTGCATATGAAGACTTGCAAGCAGCATGAAGGAGGCAAATCCCTCCATGGAAGCCACATTGTATCGCTAAAGGAATGCAGGTTGACTTTATTCTGACACATCAGACTGATTTGCAGCTTGTCCCAAAGTCCAAAGAATAAGCTTAAATTCCTGTACCAGACCATATTACTGTAATCCTAAATAAATATGAGATCAGATTCTAAAAAGGTCTCTACATCCTGACAGTTTTCTGAAAAAGCTATGTTTCTATGTCAGTCGTTCTTCGATTTTTCAAAAATAAGCAGACCTACAAGCTCGTAGCGCGCCACTCGGTGGTGTGCTATGAACTTGTAGATCTGCTATTTTTCAATAGCTAAAGCATAACATAATGCTATTGCTAACACCAAAAGGGGTTCCCGCCCAAAATGGGTTACATTTAGGGAATATACACAGTATAGATCCCAACCCATGCCAGAGTCTTATATAATTTGGTTATGACAGTAACCTTTGTTCTCTGAGTGAAGAGACTATCTGTATCTCTCCGCCCATACATATGAAATATGTTGGGTGCAGAGATGGTCTACGATGGAGCGAACTGATTGCCAATGTCTTGACCAAGACTTAAGCCCCATTCCACATTTTTCAACAATAGCCAGTTTACAGACACAGAACTGCGATGCGTTTAAAACTTGTATATCTGCTATTTTATCTACAGATTTGCCTAGAATGACATGCCCAAAATAGCAACGCCATGGTTGAAAATTGCACACTGTATCGACCAAACCGATCAGATCAGTCAGACTCTAAATAAATGGCCTTAGCCCTTAACCCATTATGACCTGGAACGCATCTGTGTCACCTTAGCTTTCAACCACTTTAACCATTATTTTAAACTTTAGCTGTTGAAAAATAGCAGAGTGGGAGGATAGCGGAGCCTAAAGTGTGATAAACCACACTTTAAGCTCCAGTATTTTGGATGCTTCTCTGAGTGTTGAGTTAAATACCTTCTGCTGAAAAGATGCAAAGCATGAAAAACACCTTTTTATGTTTGACGTTTTTGGAAATTTACCTGACACTTCCCGTTCAGAGGGGTGACGGTAAGTGAGAATGCAAATGAAAGTAAACGCTGCCTAGAGGGATGCAATGTTTACCATCGACACCTGTTTGAGTAAATGCACATCACAAACACTGTGGCTGTCATTTCACTTCAGGGAAATTCACACCTGACATGATTCGTTTTATCCTGTCCAGTGTGACTGCATCATGAGGCTCATCTCCAGAAAGAACTCCGATAGGCTTAGTAGTTGGTACTATGTAGGTAGTACTCAACATGTTTTACTTAAGTACAAGTATAAATACTGCAATATAGAAATACTCGGTCTGTCATTTTGTAATTTAAAGTACAAAAGTATTGCATCAGTATACCACAAGTAAAAGTACTCATTTTGCAGAATGTACCTTTTCATATATAAAAATCTTTTGAAAATAGCGACGCATTGTGAACTTGTAGATGGGCTATTTTTAAATGGCCAATATGTATATTTTGAAGTATTTAATTTATTTTTTGTAATAATAATAAAATAATTAAAAAATGTGATGTAGTGGAGTAGAAATACAAGTATTGGAAATAGTTATGATAGTGATAGTTATGAATTTAGAAGATTTATTTTTAAATTTCGACGTCAGGCCTAAATGGGTTAAGTTCCTGGAATGCCAAGTATTGTTGAGTAAAGATATAGCATGAAGTGTCTCTGTCTGGGTTGTGTATCAGCTAACAGACGAGGCCGAGGGCCCTGGCTGGTGACAGCAGCACAACCGACCCGGCTGGGTCCCTCCAACCACACCCCTCTGGTTGGGTTGTGTATCAGCTAATAGACAAGGCCGAGGGCCCTGGCTGGTGACAGCAGCACAACCGACCCGGCTGGGTCCCTCCAACCACACCCCTCTGGTTGGGTTGTGTATCAGCTAATAGACAAGGCCGAGGGCCCTGGCTGGTGACAGCAGCACAACCGACCCGGCTGGGTCCCTCCAACCACACCCCTCTGGTTGGGTTGTGTATCAGCTAATAGACAAGGCCGAGGGCCCTGGCTGGTGACAGCAGCACAACCGACCCGGCTGGGTCCCCCCCAACCACAACCCTCTGGGTTGTATGACGTCATGTCCAAAAAACGAGGTCCATGGTGAGAGGGGAAAAAAACCGAAATAATCTGCCACCATGTCCTCTAGATAGAACAGTGATTTTGAACGTATTGTTTGATTGTTTTTTTACCAGCTGCAAAGCAGGCTGGTGTACTTTCTATCAAGTTGGTAGTGGCAACTCATCGTCAGAGAGAGAGAGAGAGACTTTACTATCACACCACAGGTTTACAGATCTAAACAAAGTGGGTGCAATTCTTCATCACACAAAAGCTCCCGTCATTTGCCGTTTTCAAGAAAGGTGGAAATGCAGATAGATAGAATAGAATGGATAGATGCAACTAATTATGAGCAGAGTAGAAATAATAAGGTGCATGGTTCAAAAGATAAAATGCAATGGAGACCGTTGAGAGAGAGAGAGAGAGAGAGAGAGAGATGACAGAAATACAGAGTGAGAACTGAACGAGCAGTTTGATTCTGGTGATTGTCTGGGAAAAATCACAGCTCTCGTCTCTCCCAACGGTTTCCTTTGGCCGATAGCCCAGTCTGTCTGCCTGTGTCTGTGTCTATGTGTGTGCGTGCGTGCGTGCGTGCGTGCGTGCGTGCGTGTGTATGTGTGCGTGTGTATGTGCGTGTGACTGTTTGTCTGTCTCTCTGATGGGAACAGGCTCAGTGACTTTCAAAATCCCAGCTCTTCACCACTTACTACCTAGACCTAGAGTAAAGATAGGTATATTAGAGTATATTATTTCACATTCACAATATACAAAACTAAAGTTTTGACTGCTGGTTTGACTCCTGTCATGTTTTGTATATTGTGACAAAATATCTAAACAGTATTCCGTCTTTTCAGAGTGTGTGTTATCAAAGCTCTATTACAGTCTACAACAGGAAGTGATCTGACTGGGATCGCTTGTGCTGTTTAGAATGAACACTCCAGGACATAATGAACACTACCGTCCCTATGATTTCTGTAGCACCTTTTACCCAAAGAGCTTTACAATGTGCATCACACAGGGGTCATCGATATGTCCATACACAGACAAATGTGTCCATACTGTCCAACCATATGAACACACATTCACACACCGATGGCAGAGGCCACCATACAAGGCACCGATGGACCTGCTCATCAGAATCACTTGGGGGTTCAATGTCTTGCTCAAGGACACTTCTTAACGCTAGAAGTAACAGGAGCTCAATGGCCGCTCGACCCCCTGAGCCACTGCCACCCTATACCTATACCTGTCTCAGTTATATGAGATGATTCATGTTTTAGCTTATTTAGGTCATCATACCTAGTAAGTCCTGATTTTAAGTGGGTTTTCACGACTGGGTTTTCATTCATAGGATTCATAGGCTCTGTCTTTGATACAGTTGAACTGGCTATGAACTGATGACACACGCACGCACACATGCACACACACAAGCGCGCACACACACACACACACACACACAGTCACACACACACACACACACACACACACGCACACACGCACGCATGCACACGCGCACACACACACACACACACACACACACACACACACACACACACACACACACACACACACACACACACACACACACACACACACAGTCACACAGTCACACACACACACACACACACACACACACACATACACACTGTGCTTCTTTCTTTCATATAGCCTACCAGAGAGATTTAAGCTCTTTGCTAGAGAGATTTTGAATGAGGACGACCATTGAATAGGCTTCAATTCCATCAATAGTGATCTTACAGGCAGCCAACGGATCAGCGTGGCCATGATAATGAATACTGGACAACTCACCCCGGTGCTTGCCCGTTTTTCCTCCCGGAAATTTCCCCAGTGAGGGGGATAACTGCTACAACTGCTAATTGCTGTTTGTATTGTATGGAAAAATATACTCCTATGGAAAGGCTTTATCATTGTACTTATATTGTATTGTACCTATAAACAATAGTTTAATAGTATAGGCGATTAATGTAAGGTTTTGCCCATTCAAATGGTACCTCGTCAGATAAACCCCACATAGCCTTCAACAACTTCCGTGAACCGACTTCACTGTAGTAGCCTTTTCATAAATGATATTTGTACTTAGGCTGTCTGCTGTCGTGAAAGTTTATAGTTGGAGATATTCAAAGTCCAGCTGTCTGCCGTCCATTCTCTCCCACCCCTCACTGGGGAAGATTCCGGGAGGAAAACAGAAAAGGGGTGAGTTGTCTTGTTACCATGATAATACCCAAGTGATCCTCACGTATTGGAGGAAGGGCCAGTACCAGAATAGAGCCAAAATAGAAGGTTTGTTTTAGTTTGTTTTTTAAATTAACCACTTAAACCTTTAATACTGAGCCTATTTGACCAGGGTCCCCCAGGGCTTCATACTTGGACCTCTCCTTTTTTTGTCCTATACAAGATCCCTAAGCCAAAAGTTTGTTGATCTGACATTTTCACCGACTGATCGACCCAAGAATAGGGTTAATGTGCTTAAATTAATATATCCTCGTCTCAACTGTAGACACACACACACACACACACACACACACACACACACACACACACACACACACTGCTCCGTGAGGCTGTGTGTTCTGGGCAGTCTTATATTTTTAAAGCAGATGTGTTTTTATTGGGTACAGTTTAGAATGCCGTGCTTCCGACCCAAACCCACTGGCATTCCTTCCCTTTTCCAGCCTCAACAAATATGTGCTTCATGGGAACGTCTGGCCTGCCAGCAATCAGGGTGACTGCTCTCTGGATTTGGCTGATCACTCAGCTGGTCTGCTGGTCACTCAGGCTGGCCCTGCTGGTCTGCTGCTGGTCACTCAGGCTGGCCCAGCTGGTCTGCTGCTGGTCACTCAGGCTGGCCCAGCTGGTCTGCTGATCACTCAGACTGGCCCAGTTGGTCTGCTGGTCACTCAGACTGGCCCAGTTGGTCTGCTGGTCACTCAGGCTGGCCCAGCTGGTCTGCTGGTCACTCAGGCTGGCCCAGCTGGTCTGCTGGTCACTCAGGCTGGCCCAGCTGGTCTGCTGATCACTCAGGCTGGCCCAGTTGGTCTTCTGGCTGCCTGAAGGATTGGCTTGTTCCGCTTACTGGTTGACTGGTTGGCTAACTGGCTAGTTTATTTTTGAAAATGTATTTCTTGGACTAGCAAATTAGCTGACCAATGACTGGTTGACTGTCTGGTCAGTTACAGACAGACAGACAGACATACACTGTATACTTTTTTGACTGATGTCCCCCAGGTATACGTGGTCCCCTAATTATTTCCCTCTACACCAAATCTCTTCACTGGAAATCACTGATTTACGAGTTCACAACATTCTGGTGAATGTCCACCTCATGACATGCCCTGAATAGGATCGCCATAGGGTTACTGTGGTTAAGTGGAGTGACTGGTTAACTTACTGGCTGTTCTATGCTGTGTGTCTGGTTAATTGATAGGCATGTCAATAGAGTTGGTTCATAATGCGCATAAATATGTCCTCGGCGTATAATGGTGAACTCACCAAATATTCAGGGCAGGGCAGCAGTGGCTCATGGGTAGAGTGGTCTAAACCCCCGATGAGCAGGTTGGTGCATTGCATGGTTTCCTCCACCATCGGTGTGTGAATGTGTGTTTAAATGTAATGCACATTCTAACTAGAAAAATCACACCCGTGTGAACTGAGTGGTGCAACTACACATTTATTGTTATAGTTACTGTACTGTAGACTATTTTTTTAAACATCTTGAAGTGCTTGGAAATTATGAACTACTTTGAGAACTACTAGGTATTTGTAAAATTAGCCTCAGGTTGTAAAACATTAGAACCATGTCTGATATTTTGTTTTATTTTACATCTGTGTCATTGTACATTTTTGGTTAAATATAACATTATATTCATGAACGATTAATTTAGAGCCAATTTAAAAGCAGTTGATTTGCTACTGCTAGTAATTTGTAAATAAGTGCAGAGAAAAATGATTGTTTTATTCATGGCTCTAGTTACTGTTAACGTGATTCATAAAATATCAGACAGACTGTCACAGACAGACGTGTTCTAAATTAACACCATAAACAGTTAAACAATAAAGTATAATAAAAAGCTCAGTAGAAATTAGTAATATCTAATGTTACTAGCCTGGGGAAAGTGAACCAGCAGCCTCTTTGTCGGCGGCGTCTTCATCATCAGCCTCTCCCCCCGAAGGCTGTGTTGCTGCGGGGCCGGGCACGGCTTTTTTCCGAAGGCTATCAAACACTTTGCATGTGCCTAGACTAATGCCGTGCATCGACTTGAGATGCTTTCTCATTGCGGACGTGCAACCACCTTTACATGACACGATGGATGGATTTTATGCACTTTGCATTGAAAGCATTTGCCTCTCTGTGGAAGTGTAACCATACTTTACTTTTTTGCGGTCTTTTAGACATTTTTCCCCCTCTAGTTGCCTTTCCCCCTCTAGTTGCCTCGCTCGCTCCGGTTACACACGCTTGCTCCTTGCTTCATGTGGGCGTGCCGCTTCCTCATTTCTCCCAGATCCCCCTCTCCCACTGACTCGTGTAGGTGACGTGACGTCACCACAGCCGCTTGTATGCATGCACACTTGCACAGACACAGCGGAGCTAAATTATGACTGATGAGATCCGTTTGCGGAACCGTTCATAAAAAAACAATGGAACCGGGCTACGACGCAGCATACCGCGTTCATGCACGGCACTACACACACACGTGCGTGCGCACGTTCATGCACGGCACTACACACACACGTACGTGCGCACACCACTGATGCACGCATGCGCACACTACTGGTGCTCATAGTTACAGGTACACAGGTACACAAGTACACGGACATTGCAAGCTGGTTGTAGGAGTGGTTGCACCACTCAAAAAGTGTCCCTCTGGGCACAGGTCTCCACCAGGGCAGGTCAGGTTGTGGCCTCCTGTGAAATAGGCCAATGTGAAAAGGGTGCCATTTCTTCTTACGCCTTGGTTGGCAATTGGAGGATTTGAGGCATTATGTTCCAAAAATGTGTTTTGCAAAACACACAGCTATAACAGGCCAATGTGAAAAGGGTGGGATATATTCCTCAGCCTAGTAGGAAAGTCTGTGAAAGATTTCACGTAAAGTGCACGGCAAATCCTGCAAACTTTGAAAGCCAATGTTAGCCAATTTGGATGGAATATTAAATATTGGACAGATCCGTCTTGAACATATGACTATAGAGATAGTGTGTAACGATTTGCGGGATCTTTGGACAGAATCTGGAGGAGTAATATTAAAAAAAATGTTTTTCAAAAGTCGGCCTCCTGGTGGCGCTATAACAGGCCGTTCTGTAAAATTCAGAGGTTCATCGTTGGCATCCAGGGAGTGTGTGTGCAAAATTTGGCATCGACCGGGTTAACGGTGCCGGAGATTAGCTGTACACAGACGGACACACACACACTGTCACACACGGACGGACGGACGGAGTGCAAAACAATAGTGCCTGGTGGAGACAATAAAGGTGCTATATAAATGCACCATTTACCAGTGATGTAAAGTAACTAAGTGCATTTACTCAAGTACTGTACTTACAGTAAGTAACATTTTGAGGTACTTTTACTTTACTGGAGTATTTCAATTTTTCAATACTTTTACTTCTACTCCACTACATCTCAGATCCAAATATTGTATTTTTACTCCACTACAAAATATGTTACTTAGATTTTTTTATATATATATATATATAACAAAACATTAGACACTTCATTTTGGCCATTTTAAAATTATTTAATTCCGGTCTTGTACTTGCAAGTACTTTTTCCACCACTGCCATTTACTGGTTCATCCTGTGCTCTCTCCACTCTAACCCGTTCATCACTCTGGTGGTGGGCACTAAGGGAGAATTGGGAACATGACGTATGAAGCCAAGGCAGTTGGATGGTAGCTGTCTGAGTAGTTTCAAGCTGCCGTATGGAGCACTCTTTACACTACGCTATACAGCATAGCTGGAACGTCTAGAGTTGAACTTGTACTTGAGGTCACATCATCCTGCTCACTGCTCTAGCTAGCTGACTAATCACGCACAGCTCATTAGAATCTCAGCTGCGCGTTTTAGTCAAAGTGGCAGCTGTGTCCCCTGAATGCACGCAGCCATGCATTAAACCAATTCTACAAATGTCTTCTAAATCCTGACAGTTTTCTGAAAAACCTATGTTTCTATGTCAGTTCTCAAACTATTAATTCCATGTCAAGGACCCCCAGAATTATCTATATTTGCCCGCGGACTCCCATCTGAAAAGAAGCAAATGTTTGAGTTAAAAAACGTTTGCCGTGAGAGCACTTAATATTGAAAGATTTGCACACGTTTTCACAATCTTTCAAAATAGCAGATCTACAAGCTCATAGCGTGGCACTCGGTGCCTCGCTATGAGCTTGTAGATCTGCTATATTTTAACAGCTAAAGTTTAAAATAATGGATAAAGTGATTAAAAGCTATAAGGTGACACAGATGCGTTCCGAGTCCTAATGCCTTGACCACAAGAACTACTGTAACCTTGGAGTCCTCCTCTGGGCATGTACAGGCAAACAGTCAGCCCAAAGGATGGCAGAATGAGCTTGTGGCTCGCCAAAGAGATGGGGATAAAAGAAAGGCACCAAGTACAGATCCCTCGGGGTCCCCCAGTCAACACGGCATGAATAAGTTGTTAATGGCTTATTCCAATGTTACACTAAATGAGCACATTGTGTTGCAACATGGGGAAGTAGCATGTAATCATCACCGACTCATTCAGGAAATGGCGCTGTAGACACTGTACGTCACTCGCTGCGGTTAAAAGCATCAAATGACCGAAATGTAAAGTTAATCCGAGTGGAGGGACTCCTGGCTCAGGATTAATTGGAGACAGATGGAGAGCAACTTCCTAAATACACAACATTCTAAACTGTACCCAATAAAAACACATCTGCTTTAAAAACATATTAGACGGTCCCGAACAGTATTTAAACTGTATACTATTTAAACATGGTCAAGGAGTTCCCACTCGAACAAAATGTGCATCCACTGGGTCGCTCCCACTAGTGGCCAGAACACACAGACTGTGGTTGCACGGTTCAGCTCCCAACAGGTGTGAATAATTACTATAACTGTATACTGTATGAATGTGAAGCTACTGTAGCTGCTTCTCAGAAAGAATATTCATTCTTTCTTTGGTAAATAAACACAGTTAAAATGAACCAAATCGAAAAGACAGAACCACCTGCCAGCTTGTGTGTGTGTGTGTGTGTGTGTGTGTGTGTGTGTGTGTGTGTGTGTGTGTGTGTGTGTGTGTGTGTGTGTGTCTGTGTCTGTGTCTGTGTGTGTGTGCGTCACCTGTGTCTAGTGAGAATAGAACTGTTAACATACATCGTCACACATATATTCAGTACACAGACAGTGTGGGCCCCAGAGGGACCACACTATGATGTGTTCAGTATCGACGTACTCCACTGGGAGCACAAACACAATCCTGCATCATTAGACGAGCTGAATGCTGTCCCAGCAAGCAAGCATACATTGTTCTGGATGACTGACTGACTGACTGACTGACTGACTGACTGACTGACTGACTGACTGAGTGGCTGACTGACTGAGTGGATGACTGGTTATCCGGCAGGTACTTTAAGGTGGTTAGTTGGCTAGTTGCTTAAATGGTAAAATAATGTGTTTCAAAGTGTAAAAATAATTGTACAGTACAGTACATTACATGTATGTATATGTAAGAAAATACCTAGTCACTCAGTGAGAAAACATATACATGTTTGCAAGGTCATCTCTTTCGTTTCGTCGCTCTTCATTGTTAGTGTCAAAACTAGCATTGTCTGTGTCTTTATGTCTTGTCCGTCCGGCACTGCCCTTGTCTGCATACAGTATACACAGTAACATCACATGACCCATAAGGGTCCATTTGGTTTACTTTTTGTTGAGTGTTTTCACCGCCTGATTTTCACTGCTGCAGTGAAACCCGACCTCCATTTAAGTTTTTACATCTTATTTCATGCACTTTTACACTGGGTACCACCACCAAAGGCTATCCTACAATGACATGTGGCTGCCAAAATTTGAATTAATGTTTCATTTTCATGTACAGGTGAAGTAAACATTGAAGATGCTTTGCTACAAGCAGAATCTGCTAGAGCTACTTACAGGTGTTGCAAGTTCCTCCTCTACATAAAAGTTGTACCACTAAACACTTAACAAGTCTAAATCAAGCCTCCATATCAAATATCAACATTAATGTTTGGCTGCACAGAAGATGGACTGTGATGGACATTTGTCCTGCGCAGAAGGACAGACAGCGGCAGGAAGGCAGGCACGCTTATAGAAGCTCCATTTGTTGGCAGTGTCATTGCATTTCTGCAGGAGGAATAGTTTGTGAACTGTAACATTTGTGCAAGGTGGATGCATGGGTCTGCAACACCTGCACACACATCGGGGTCATGCAGGCCACATGGCTGAACGCACGGTCACACCACTGCACCATGTGCGTGTGCGTGTGTCAGTCAGAATAGACTGTCCTGGCTGCCTTACAAAGCCACTCAAACGTTGTTGTTTTCCCAGAGTATTTGTCTCGCTGTGTGAGTGACAGTCACATGCAGTGAGTACAGTGTGTGAGTGTCACACTCTCATCTGTCTGTCCCTCCTCTTCCTGTCTCCTTCCACAGATCCACAGAGACAAAGACACATCCTACCCACTGTCTCTCAGTGCCTGTCCACCACCACACACGTCTCAACGCACAGGTACTGTACGTCTTCTTTCTATGTCCGTTCTGATCATTCATGTGTCTGTCTATTCCTGCATTCTCTCATTTAAACCATTAATGCCTGAGGACCTGATTCTACAAATGTCTTCTAAATCCTCACAGTTTTCTGAAAAAGAAAACCCTACAGTATGTTTCTATAATCAGTGGTGCTCAAACTTTATCACGTGAAGGACAACACATTTTATTATGTATTTCGCCACCGGACCCCCATCTGAAAATAATAAAATATGTTGTTTCAGGGACCCCCCCAGAAGCAATGATTTGAGTTAAAATGTTTGTTGTGAAAGACTATATAATTATTTAAAAAAAATTGCACACATTTTCAAGTTGAAAAAAATAGCAGATCTACATTTTTCAGTATAGATCTGCTATATAAAATATAGTATCAAATACTGGGTAAAAGTGGTTAAAAGGTAACGATGCGTTCCAGGTGTTAATGAGTTAAAGCACTTTGAGCTGTATTCCGTCTATGAAAAGTGCTGCAAATAAAAACAAAATATTTAATTTGATTTATATATCATTATATACATGCAGATGGTGATGAGACAATGTAGGGAATGCTCTCATAGAACCCAGGCCTTGGTCAGTTCAGTGTGTTATTGACTTAAAAATGTAACTGATGTTTATATTATTCTGTCCAAGTGTTCGGAATGTGCCTATAATGTAGATATCCAGGGAAACGGGGATTACATGTCTTATCTGTTGCCTTGCTGTAGTCTTATGCTGCGTTTTTGTAGCTGTTACAAACTGCAACACGTCGGATGTATCTTTGTATCTTCTTGTCCCTGGCTTCCATTGAACATGAATGGTAGACTGTATTTGTATCTTCTTCATGTCGACTAGCTTCCATTGAACATGAATGGTAGACTGTATTTGTATCTTCTTGTCCCTGGCTTCAATTGAACATGAATGGTAGACTGTATTTGTATCTTCTTCATGTCGACTAGCTTCCATTGAACATGAATGGTAGACTGTATTTGTATCTTCTTGTCCCTGGCTTCCATTGAACATGAATGGTAGACTGTATTTGTATCTTCTTCATGTCGACTAGCTTCCATTGAACATGAATGGTAGACTGTATTTGTATCTTCTTGTCCCTGGCTTCCATTGAACATGAATGGTAGACTGTATTTGTATCTTCTTCATGTCGCTGGCTTCCATTGAACATGAATGGTAGACTGTGTGAACAAAGCATTAGCGAGACAACTGCAGAGGCATCTCTATGGTGACATCATCTCTTTCCAGCAGAAAGAGGAACATTCAGTCGCTTACAGAAAGCAGCAGACATTCTGCCGGTCCGTCTGCTTGTCTGACAGACACGACTGTTCTGCGTCCTATTAAGACCATAGTAGAACCATGGTAGTACTAGTCATTACAGAAGACGTAACGAATGACAAATAGGGACGCCATGAGTTAGAAGTTTATTAAGGGACACAAAAAAGGCCACCGCTGTGCTCCCTGGAGCCCATTGTGGCCTGTGTTTTGCACTGCACAGGAATAGACATCGGGGGAAATTAGCTGACGCCCAAACTGGTTGAAATGTTTTAGCCACAGTTAAAGATGGGAGTGCCGTGATTCTTTTCCCCCATAGAACATGATCATCAGGTACTATGATTATACTATAGGAGGAAGATTTGTGTGTGAAGTGTACAGAAAGTGTTAAAATTATGTTTTAATGTGGCCACATGCACCAATCAGTTCATCAAGTATATGTGGTTTTCACCTTAGCACCACCCACCTGAACTTAAGCCTCGCCCACAGCTGTGTGTTGTATGATAATGGGGGAGGGGTTAGGGGAGTGTTAGGGTTATGATGTCACAAAAAAGGTGTATTTTCGATTGGGCCTTTGACTCAAAGGATTTCAGCTTTCAGGAAGAAACCAAAAATACACAGGGAATACCTATTTGAATATTCTAACCACACCTGAGGGTCTATTAGAGTAATGTTAACTCCATAGACACATACAAAACAGAAAAAGTAAAAGAATCACACCACTCCATCTTTAAGTGAGTATATGTCGGAGAGGCTTATTGTTGGTTATCGAGCGTTTCACAATGAGCTAGACTCTGGGGAGATGGATTGCTCAGGTGGAGCGGAACACCTACCATCATCTCCCAGTACTTATACCGCATGACTTAGTTACCCAAGCCGTGCTGCTCATGCTGAGTTGCCGTGCCAGGGATCAAACCCATAACCTCGATGTCCAAAGGTGCGTGCTCTACTCACGGCAGTGGCTCAGCAGTAGAGTGGCTGGTAGAGACACCAGATGAACCGTCCGCGAGGTTTCCAGTTCGATCCCATGGGCTCCTTCTGTCCAAGGGCAAGACACTGAACCCTACGTTGCCTCCAATGAGTCGGTCGGTGCCTTGCATGCTACAGTAGCTTGCCACCATTGGTGTGTGAATGTGGGAAGCGAGGACGCTGGCGTCGACTGTTTGCCGCTTCACCTCTCAATGTATGAATGAAGGAACCATTGTAAAGCGCTTTGAGTATGTACGTATGGCATAGAAAAGTTTAAAACAGTTAACAGTTAAAAAATCACACACGTGTGAACTGAGTGGTGCAATCCCCCCCCCCCCTCTCTCTCTCTCTCTATCTCTCTCTCTCATTAGAGTCACTACCTCTCTCACTCTCTCTCATTAGAGTCACTACCCCTCTCACTGTTTCTGGCGCCCCCTACTGCTATTTTTAAGTCACATACTCATGCTCACACGGACACACAAACAAGTACGAGACAGACACACACACAGACACACACACAAACACGTACGAGGACATTGCAAGCTGGTTGTAGGAGTGGCTGCACCACTCAAAAACACAGTAAGGCTACCAACGGCACTTCCTTATCTACCTAATAAAAACACTACCTGTCTCTGCTTATTCTGGTTGCCTAGCAACATTCTCAAAACGTGACATGGCGCAACTGTCCCCTGCATGCATTGTGTTAAGCGGAAAGCACCACACACACACCACACATATGTGAAAGCAGATTTAAGGCAGCACAGGTGTGCGTGTGTGCGCCGCTGTGCCAAGCCTGGAAAATCTTTCTACTGCAGGAACTGTTGTTCTCCTTATGTCACTGTATGAGAATCGGACTCCAACAGGGAGCTCTTTTGTGTGCGCGCGCTTGCGTGCGTGCGTGCATGCGAGAGAGAGACTCTCCCAGACCTGTGAGTTGGTGTGAAAATGAGTTCAACACCTTCTGAGACAATGGACTGACCTGTCTTCTACAGTCTCTGTCTCTGTCTCTGTCTCTGTCTCTGTCTCTCTCTCTCTCTCTCTCTCTCTCTCTCTCTCTCTCTCTCTCTCTCTCTCTCTCTCACACTCACACACTCACACACTCACACACTCACACACTCACACACTCACACACACATACACACATACACACATACACACACACCAGCTGTCAGGTGCTTCTGTCTTTTCGTTTTGGTTCATTTTAAACATGTTTATTTACCCAAAGAAAGAATGAATTTTCTTTCTGAGAAGCAGCTACAGTAGCTTCACATTCATGCAGTGTACAGCTATACATATTTATTCACACCTGTTGGGGGCTGAGCGGTAGCCGATCAGCATGAGAAAATGCAGCACTCTCGTCGGTGGGGGGGGACGGTGGGCAGCACAAATATATCCGAGTAGGGCAACCAAATGGTCAGCTATGTCCCTGCGTGCAACCCATGTCTGCGTGTTCTGGACACTGGGAGCTGCCCAGTGGATGCACATTGTGTTAAATAGTTTTTAAATAGTGCTTTTTATTATTATTGTTACCACAGTGGACTTTTAAGGCCATGTAGAGTGGAGGCTGAACGGGGAGCTGTTTTCTCAGACACACAGCTTTATTTCACTGAGCAGGACAGAGAGACCAGATGAGATCACCGTCCAACTGAAGTTATTTTGCGTCATCTTTTTTGGACGTCTATTTTTAATGCTTGGGAAAAACGGAAGTTAACCTCTGTGGTGCTGGAACATTTTTCACCGCACACGCACTAACTCTCATGTGACCCTGTGTGTGTGTGTGTGTGTGTGTGTGTGTGTGTGTGTGTGTGTGTGTGTGTGTGTGTGTGTGTGTGTGTGTGTGTGTGTGTGTGTGTGTGTGTGTGTGCGTGTGCGTGTGCGTGTGCGTGCGCGTGTGTGCGTGCATGCACCTGTGTGTATCTGTGTATGTAGGTATTCAGGTTTAGGTGTTCCATCCCTGTGTAGCTCAAATTAGGCTAAAACAGTGACATTAAAAGAACATTGTGGATTTGACTGTGTGTAGCGAGGCTCTAACAGCTCCAGGGTTGGAGTTTGTTTTCATACAGCCAAATTGAAATATATATATATATTTTGAATGCTGCAATGCACCCTGTGTTAATCCATTTTGGGGCGGGAACCCCTTTTGGTGGGAGCATTATGTTATGCTTTAGCTATTAAAAAAATTAATTAAAAACTAAAAAATAGCAGATCTACAAGCTCATAGCGCGCCACCGAGTGGCGCGCTACGAGCTTGTAGGTCTGCTATTTTTGAAAAATCGAAGAACGACTGACATAGAAACATAGCTTTTTCAGAAAACTGTCAGGATGTACAGTAGAAGACATTTTTTTAATCTGATCTCAGGTCAAAATGGATTAAAGCTGCAATGGTAAGATTGATGACCTATATAACCGGGACATGAATCTGGTCTGAGTGAGTGATCCTATTTGGGAAGACGAGATATTACAATATTTTGAGCTTCATGGCTCTCATCAACCATTAGTGGTACTGACCAACCATCTAAATGGATCTAATGTCTCATTAGAGTAGAGAGACCTCCTCCCACCCACTGCAGTTTGGTTAGAGTAGTTATATTGCATTAACATTCTCTACCATCCAGAAAATAACATTCATAAAAATATGTTCTGGAGGTGCAGCTTTGGACTGCAGTAATGGAGTGGTTCTGTGACTGTCAATGCAGCCACGTGTCGTGTATCTGACTGAACCCCTAACCGCACACACACCCACTGTGAACTGTTCTGCATCAACTCCACGGCAGGATTGTAGTACAAAGATGTCACTCTGGAAACATCAAATGAAGGATGTGGGTGGGGGTCCAGTGAGGTGAGGCCAGTGGGTGGGGTTAGTTTGGGGGTTGGGGGCACCACAATAACAAAGAACTGCATAGAGGGAACTAAATGACAGACAGGCTCGCTAAAACAAAATAACAAACAGGCAAATACTACAATTTGACTGCTAGCACATGCGTGTAATTGTGTAGGTGCGTGCAGGGTGTTTGATGTGGTAGCAGTGATGTTGTACTGCCCAGTCCTACACACTGGCTCCCTGCACTGACTGATGGGCAGATGTGCAGAGGAGCTATAGAGCGGGAAACATTTCAACCGGCCAACGGTGTGTTGGCACATGTGTGCGTTATCGTCATCGCTGTCGGGCAGACACCTTGCGTCTTCATGTTTAATCTTTCTATTTGTATTTTATTATAATTTTGTATTCATTAAAGGACCACTTCACCACTTTTCAACCTATCTTCATATAATAGTCCTCACTAATAATCATGAAGAAATGGCATGATTGTTTTCTACTCAGTCTGTGTCTCATAGGATGGCTGTGGGCAGTTTAGAAACTGTCTTCCAGTGACATCATCATTAGGCAGATTTTTTTTTAAACAAGATTTTTTTACAAAAATGTTTAGATTTTCATTATCGTGGCTTCCATTTTCGCATTGCAACTTTTCAGGACTAGAAAGCCTGCAGTTTCTATTAGCTTGTATTCCCCATGGAAGACGGTTCTGAACTGGCCACAGCCTTCCTATGAGACACAGACTGAGTAGAAAAAAATTGCGCCATTTTTTTTCATGATTATTTGTGAGGACCTATTATGAAGATAGGTTGAAAAGTGGTGAAGTGGTCCTTTAATGAATGCTCTATTTTACACGTCATGGTATGATGGTGTCGATCTATAAGCTCACAACCCGTCGCTATTTAAACAGTTGTATTTTATTTCACTTATAATGCATAATGAATTGCATTTTTATAGCGCTTTTCCAAGTGCTCAAAGCGCTTTATATATATTTATCCAACATATACAGTACATATTGTCCAAAATAGGGACACCAGTTTGGAAGTGATTACTGTAAGTCTGTCAGTGGGTTTTTGTAAACCAAGTTCTTGCCTGAGCCCGTGTTCATCTGATTGATCTCATTAGAAAAGCTCACTAGAATAGCACATTTAAATTAAGTGTGTGTGTGTGTGTGTGTGTGTGTGTGTGTGTGTGTGTGTGTGTGTGTGTGTGTGCGTGTGCGTGTGTGCGTGTGTGTGTGTGTTCCACAGGTTCGTCCCGGTCTGCAGTGTTCCCCAGTCTCAGTCTGAGCAGCAGTGTTGGGTCCACAGCCCACAGTCTGAGCAGCAGTGTTGGGTCCACAGCCCACAGTCTGAGCAGCAGTGTTGGGTCCACAGCCCACAGTCGTAGTCTCAGCAGCAGCGCTGGGTCAACAGGCCACAGAGACTCGGGCAGTGACTCAGAGAGCCAACTCAGTGCAGAGCCCGGAGACGACGTCTTCAGAAAGGTAGATGCCAAAACAATGGGAACATTTCCATTTTGGGGTATTTGTTTATATGAAAAGCCCCCTTAAAAGCCATTTTAATTATTCCTGTGAATGTGCTGCTTGATGACATGTATACACTAAAATGTTAGGAAGGGACTAGTGGACAAGAGATCCAGTATAAGTCATTTTTTACGCTTGGTTGCATGCTGAATTTAGACTAAAACTAAACTAACGCTAAAACAATCCAGGTGACTAAAATGTGACTAAAACTAAATGAAAACTATTCAAAAGACTATGATTTGAGACATGCAGGTAATCGAACCTTGAAGAGCCAATCATCACCAAAGTGTGTGTCATGATGCAGAGAGCCTGTATTGCGCCTAATTTATGAAATAGTCAAAGTTGTCACATTTACATTTAAAGTGTCCCGAGTGATTCACAGCGCCAACCCATGCGCTGAGTAATTATGCACAGTGTCTGTCGGTAGCCTTTGAGTGAATGTTGTTTCCAGTCTATCTAACGTTAACTAGTGAAGCTATAAAGGCAGCAAAACATCCTTTCAATATTTGAAAGGATGCAGACTTGAGGGAGGGTGCTATACTGTCAATGCGCCCCAGATACCAGTCACTCTGACAGTCTTAGAAAGACAGCACACATCCACAGACAAATAAATGAAATAGCAGGTGGGAGTCAACAGATGACAGTATGTACTAATACTATTATAGTTTTCTATTAATTACTGGGTACACTATAAAACATTTCATATCTAGCAGGAATTCACATAAGCAATGACTATTCCACTAAGCAATCGCCCTTAATTTAACCATGCTATGTCCACCACAAGCCAGCATGGCGATGACTCCTGGAAACCAGTATTTTTGTGACTCTTGAGTTTTGAATTTATTTATTCATTGGCACCCTGCAGGTATTTCAGTAGCCAGCGAGCTCTTTCAGTGAGCAGTCCGCTCAACAGCTGCTTGTGCAAGTCGAAACCACGGTCTGTGTCTGTGTTACAGCTGTACCCTTTAGCTCACGGTGCAATGCTGTTAGCTGCCAGTATTTATTGTGCTAAACATGTGAAAACATGATCTTATAGCCCGCTTTAAATAAATAAACACATGCGCACACACGCACCCTCACATTCACACTCACACACACGCATGCACACCACCCTCATGAAAATCACCCACACATACACACAAACGCACACGCACACACACACACGCACGCACACATGAACGCACAGACGCACACTCATACACTTTCGCATTCTCCCAGTCGGTCTGTATAAATCCCGTCTATAGCATAAAGGAGATCTTTGAAGCCACTCACTCTGTGCAGCATCTCAACAGGAGCGGCTCTGTGTTTACACTCTCTCTGCACTGCTCTCACACTCTGCAGCTGCCCCGCACACAATGGATCCTGTTCAAACTCACACCTACTAATTGGCTCTAAAGTGACCGCCCTAAGGTCTGTGCGGGTGCTAGTGCGTGTGCGTGTGTGGGTGCGGGCGGGTGCGTGCGTGCGTGCGTGTGTGAGAGAGAGAGAACAGAAAGTGCATGAGAGGGTGAGAGAGTATAACCATTGGGGTGGTTCAAGGTGTGTGTATATGTTTTTGTGTTAGCGTGTTATGTGCTTCCCACCAGCCTTGTTCCAGAGTCTGTGGGTTTGTTTTATCGTGCCTTATGTGTCAGAGGGGAGGGGTCGAGTCTCATAGCACAGCACAATGAACAGTATAAGTGGAAAATGCGGCCCCACCTGGAGTCATGCCAGTGTGGGAAACTCTAGCATTCACAGTGGTGGAAAAAAGTACAATTTACAATTTAGGCATTTGGCAGACGCTCTTAATCCAGAGCGATTTACAGTAAGAAAGAACAAAAACATGATAATACATCAAATGCATCAAACTAGTCATGAATCATACGTAAGCTAAGAACCTAACCGTGGAATATCTGTATAATGAAGCTATGCGTATACACTATAGAGTGCTTTTGCATATGCATGTAAGGTCGTTGAGGCTAGGGAAAGTGCTACGGGCTAAGATGGAGTACTCACATGTTTTACTTAAGTAAAAGTATCAACACTGATACTGTATTGGTATCAAAAATGTCTTGAGTAGAAGTACAAAAGTATTGGTATCGAAATATACTTAAAGTGAAAAAGTAAAAGTACTCATGCAGAATGTCCCATTTCACAAGTTTTCAAATGCACAAACAATCTCTCTGAAAATAGCAGATTTACAAGCTCACAATGTGTCACATTGTGATGTATTTTCAAATGGCTGAAATGTACTGTATATAGGGCTGAAGTGATGTGTGTTTTGCTATAATAATCAAAACCTATAAAGTAACTAAAGTCTCCAAATAATTGTAATGGAATAAAACAATATACAATATCCTCCTCTGAGATATAGTGGAGTAGAAGTAATGTAAAGTAAAAAACAATATTTCCAATTTGTATCAAGTACAGTACTTGAGTAAAGGTACTTAGTTACTTGCCACCTCTGAGCACTCACTACCTCTACTTAACATTATGAATGATTAAACTACATTATATGCAAGTGTCATAGCTCGACGACAATTATATCCTTCTGTCTAATCAGGGGGGGGTGGGGGGGACATTATTGTCAGGCAGACCCACCCCAGCATTTAACCCATTTAGGAACTGATAACTGATTCTACAAAAAGGCTTCTAAATCCTCAGTTTTCTGAAAAACCTATGTTTTTATATCAGTGGTGCTCAAACTATTTCATGTCAAGGACCCCAAAATTTGCCCGTAATTGTCCGCCGACCCCCATCTGAAAATGTTGTTCCAGGGACCCGCCAGAAGCAAAGATAGGAGTTAAAAACATTCTTTGTGATTGCATATATATTCAGAGATTTGTGCCACATTTTCAGCATTTTTCAAAAATGTTGAAGATTAGCAGATCTACAAGCTCATAGCGTGCCACCAAGTGACACACTACAAGCTTGTAGATCTACTATTTTTCAACAGCTAAAGTATAAAATAACAGTTAAAGTGGTTATACGGTGACACAGATGCGTCCTCGGGTCTAAATGGGTTAACAGTGTGGGCCATCGATATACCTGATGACTGTGGGATGAATGTGAAATGGCGGAGCACAAAATAACTCATGGGACATTTTCTTTCCTGAGAGATGTTGGTTTTGATGAGGTTGTGGAGGTTTATCGGCATGTTTTGAATGTCAGCGTGCCCATAAAGCAGCCCCTGGTCCATTATCTCTAAACGCTGCCATTTGGTCTTGATTACAGCCCATTCCACTGACTGCCAGGCGGGCGAGGCGGCACAGTGTCCTGTTGAGTCACCTCGGCGCTGCACTTGTGTTTTTTTCCACATTTATTTAAACAGGAGTACGTTGACCGGTCGGTCACGCACACTCACTTTCGATGTGACACCTTGCTTTATGTGCACACCATTACACACCCTCACACCCAGTGGTGGAAAGCACAGTGCATTTAAGTACTGTGCTTATTTTTGTCGATAAAAAAAAGGCTTCTAAATCCTAACATTTTTCTGAAAAACCTATGTCAGTGGTGCTCAACCTTTTTCATGTCAAGGACCCCCAGAATGATCTCTATTGGGCCACGGACCCCCATCTCAAAATATGTAGTTCCAGGGACGCCCCAGAAGCAAATATTTTAGTTAAAAATGTTCGCTCTGAAATATATATTCAATGATTTGCGCTACATTATAACGATTTAAAAAAATAGCAGACCTACAAGCTTGTAGCGCGCCACTCAGTGGTGCGCTATGAGCTTGTACATCTGCTATTTTTCAATAGCTAAATTTTAACATAATGTTTAAAACACCAAAAGGGGTTCCCGCCCAAAATGGGTTAAGTGTACATTTTTGTGGTATTTGCACTTGCAATTGAGTTTTCCAATGCTTTTGCTTCTACTCCACTACATCTCGGATCCCAAATATTGTACTTTTACTCCACTGCAATTATTTGAAAACTTTAATTACTAGTTACTTTAGATTTAGATTAGAAAACATGCATTAACCACATCAGCCCTATATACCTGTACATTTCGACCATTTGAAAATAACAGATCTACAAGTTCACACATGTGTAGATCGGCTATTTTCAAAAGATATTTACACATTTTGAACTTGTGAAATGGGACATTCTGCAATTTGAGTACTTTAACTTTTAGTACTTTAAGTACATTTTGATGCTGGTACTTTAGTACTTTTACTCAAGTACATTTTGAATACATCTACATTGCAGTATGGACACTTTTACTTAAGTAAAACATTTGAGTAATTTCTCCACCACTGTGTGTGCAAATCCTCACCCACACACACCACACTGTGACTGTGAGAGTGTACATGCATGTGTCCATTTGGTTACATGTGTGCTCTCTCTGTCTGAGTGACAAATGGATAAATTGACACTGAGTATTTTAGTGTGTACAACCCCACGTGTCATGACCTTATCATTGACCTCTGTGGAGGAGGGCTAATGGTCCGGGTGACCCCATTAGCCTGACCATACCTGTGTCCTGTTTATTGACCTCCAACAGCAGTCAGGTGTAGCCGAGCACACACATTAGAGAGAGCTTGAAGAACGGTGACAATATCAGCTCACCTTTGTCACAAATTTTTACTTTATTACAATTTGGTCTTGTTTTTGATCTAGTGTTTTTTTTTGAGCGGTGCCGCCCGCCCTGGCCGCTCCAATGACTGGCCGCGTGTGTATGTCTGTCTGTCTGTTTGTCTATTTGGAGTACGAACAACTGCAATACCACTGGCAGCCAGCCAGCAGTGTATTTTCACGCCGTGGCTCCCCAGGACTCCAGCTGTCTATAAGGGGGTCAGTCTGTGTGTGTTTGTGTGTATCTATCTCGGAGAGATAATCTCGCAAACCGCTGGACTAAAAGAGCTAAGAAATCACAGCTTCAATTATATTCCTCAGAACCTCAACCAAGGTTACTATACGTAAGAGTGAATGAATAGATACATATATGCATAATACTTAGGATTTGGAAAGATTCTGCAGGTCACATGGGATTTTATGGGATTCATAGAGACCACTGGCGTCATACTGTATGTATGGAAACTCCTGAAGTGTGAATGTCCAGTATGTACAGTACATCTGATCATTAAATCAATCAATCAATCAATCAATGATTGACATCTAAGTGTTGGCTGTGTGTTTCCACCCCTCCAGTGTGATGACGTGGTGACGTGTGGAGACAGTACCAGTGAGGTGTCGGTGTCGTGCTCCTCGACAGACGACACAGCCAGCGTAGGTCCTCCCAGCTCCAGCCCCGACAGCTGTCTGGAGGGACAGACCCAGGCCCAGGGCACCTGGACCACAGAGGAGAGCACTTCAACCGGGTTTAATGCCTTTGGTGGCGAAGCTGGAGGTAAAAATCTGCGAAAGTTCGGGTGACATTGCTTTTATGGCATTTGTCATCTTAAAGGGGGTTACAGAGTGGGATAGGTGACGCGTTTGGATGACCTGACCTTTTTTATTATTTGCACACAACAACTGTTATATTTATGACATAATTCAATGTTGAAAATGAGTGGTATTCCCCTTTAAAACAGCTTCATTTGGTTTACACTAGTGTATTTGACTGCAGGTGCAGGAGAAACAGAAGAGGAAGCCAAAGACAGGGTGACGGAGGTGGTGCCACTGCCTACCCGACGATCAGCTCTCCTGCTGCGCTCCGGCCTGCGCTCCTCGTCCCCTCTGCGACGACACAGCTGGGGCCCCGGCAAGAACGCTACAGCGGGAGGAGGAGGAGACACAGACATGAACCAAAGGAGGTGAGTTTAGGGTCCAGGGCGGTCCCTTCGAGCAAACAAAAGCATGATACATTTGTTTATTAGTACAGATTCACAACTTGTGTTTCAGTTAGCTACCAGTACAGATTTACGTAATCTTCCCTTGTGCTGTGTTGTACTTTTGTAGAAACCTATGGCAGAGTAGAAGGTACAAATTGGTGTATTGATATAGACGTGCGCGATGCGAGTGCACCGGTTCAACTGGAATGGCTGAATGAACTAACTCAACACCTACATGTCCATTGCACTTCAGTTCTGCCTCTTGGTTCTCGGGGGCTTGGTTGAATCGAATGGGCTGGATCTCTGGAAGGCATAGGTTGGCGAAGAGAGCCCTCTCGTGCAATCACTGAATTACGTCAGTGGCGGTCAAGCATTGGATTTGAGATGACATAATTTTACGTCAATGACAGCAATGTGTTAAGAGCATGTCCCGTAACTGTCCTGCACCCATGCAGTCTGGGCCTGAATTCCAGCTGACTCACAGTGTACACCTCTATGCTATGCTACAGTATTATAACTATGTGTTTAAAATAAGCATAATGTGGATTAATTGGAGGTTCTATAAACATTTGACCAACGGGAGTAGTGTGACGTAGCACTATGATGGTGTTTTTTTGGATTATAAAAAAAATGATTTAATGCCTCAGTTTTACAGTCAGAAGCTGTTGGTTGTGCATGGTCAGCATCATTGTGTTATGGGTTTATTCAGGACATAAAGTTTGCTTCATATTTCAAGTGGCCTGGCCTGTCTAGTGCTGGAGAGAAGCATACTGTACGTGCACGCACACGCACACGCACACGCACACACACACACACACACACAAACACACACACACACAAACACACACACACACACACACACACACACACACACACACACAGTATACAGCAAACGGCATATGATGTAATATAATACTTTATTGGCAACAATTAAAAGCACAGTATCACTCTCTAAAGTGAATTAATGACCAAAAAGATGTAGCTTGTTTCCATTGTGGTCCACATACAAAACAAGCAACACAAAACCACAATAATAAATACTAATATAAAACAGAACACACACGCGTGCACTGCAGGCACACAACATGTGTGCCTCAACAATACATTTGAAATGAAGAAGTAGTATTTTGATCAGCGCTTGCAGACCTTCACTCTGAACTGCACAGTTTCATCACTTCCTGTACTGTACTGTATGTGTACATGCAGTACACATACAGTCACACTAATCTTTGAGTTCATCACCTCATCTCATCCTGTCTTGCCTACTCAGCACCCTTCGGAGTCCCGGAGAGGGAAAGTCAACCTTTCACAGGAGAAGGTACTAACACAACTAAACTAGAAGGCATTTTACTAACTCATTTTACTGGCTGCTTTCCCGTGCCTTGTCGTTGCCTTCTAGACAGTGTTGATTTTTACAGCAAATTTAGATTTTAGTTTTTTAGTGTCAGTGTCAGAATAGTTTTCCTTTAGTTTTAGTCACATTTATTTAGTCACCTGGAATGTCTTAGTGTTTGTTAGTCTAGTTTTAGTCGACTACATTTCATAAGATTTTAGTCGACTAAATCTACGTTGATTTTGGCGATTTTGGTGGGCCTTAATGCCGTCGTAATTAAATGACTTGCTGAAAATAGCGCTGCGACGCGCTGTGAGCTTGTAGATCTGCTATTTTCAGCATGCAACCAAGTGTAAAATGACTTACTAGATCTCTTGTCCATTAGTCACTTCCTAACATTTTAGTCTAGTTTTTATTTCTTGACAAAATTGTCAATTTATTTAGTCTCAGTTTTTTCAGCCTAGCTTAGTTTTCAATTAGTTTCCATTTAGTTTTCGTCAGTGAAAAAAGGTAGTCGACGAACAACTTTTGTCATAGTATTAGTCGACGAAATCAACACTGGTACGAAGTTACTAACTAACACAACAAACCAGAAGACATTTTACTAACTCATTTTACTGACTGCTTCCCCGTGCCTCCTTGATTGTTGCCTTGTAGACACCATGTTTTCCCCCATGCAGACAAACAGAGTTAAGTACTTCTTGCAAAGATGAATCAATAATAGTCTAAATTCATGCTCTTACCCAGAGTGACTTTCAGTCAGTGATGGAAAAAGTACTCACATTTTGTATCAACAAGTATCAATACTGCAATGTAGATATATTCTAGCTCAGGGGTCCTCAACTAGAAATGATGAAGGTCCACAAATATTTTTTTGAATAAGACAGAGGTCCGGTCCCATGCGCGGCGTCCATCGGAGAGCGGGGCTCTATGCCCGTTTAGTATGGTCAAGCCAAGCTTATACAAATCAGATCCCCTTCCACCCAACTAATAATGGGGTGCAGAGTGCAGGCCCGGAGTGGAACTCCAAATCAGGCCGGGAGTTATACGCCCTGGCAGGCCACACTGTGCGCGCGTAGCACGCGCCAGAATTTTGGGGGCCCTTGGGGGACATTTTGGGGGCCTTTGCAGCAATTTCACATGAGAAATGTATACCATCTGATGTTATTTATATTATTAACTTTAAAAAAAAAAGAAACTTTTTTTCTTTTTTTTTTTGGGTGGTCCGCAAAGAGGTGGTCCGCGGTCCGGTCGCGGACCGCGGTCCGCCAGTTGAATACCCCTGTTCTAGCTCTTCAAGAAAAGGCTGGAATTCCAAATGTACTTGAGTAACAGTACAAAAGTATTGGTATCAAAATGTACTTAAAGTACCATAAGTCGAAAATACTCTTAATGTAGGCCTATAAAATTATTTTGAACATTAGTAATTAACAATTATTAAGCGTAATTATCCAAATCTTCAAAATATCTACAAAAAATATGCTAAAGTGATAAAAGCATGTACTGTACAGTACGACCCTCCTTGTCTTTGTACAGTTGATTTGATCACATGATGCACAGCAATACTAGTGTTCCATAAGTCCATCTGGATAAGAGCATGACTAGGATATTACATGTAATGTCATCGATATCACTGAGAATGCATATATAGTGTCTGTCTGTCTGTCTGTCTGTCTGTCTGTCTGTCTGTCTGTCTGTCTGTCTGTCTGACTGAGATGTCTGTCTGAGATGTCTTTGACCTGTTGTTAAAAAGACACCAGAGCTAAAAATTAAGTGAAAAAAAAAAGACACCAGAGCTCATTTGAATACCACTCAAAGATTTACATGTGCTCGCTGATTTGCATGGTTGCGCAAGTGTGTGTGTGTGCGTGTGTCTGTGGGTTTGTTTGTTTGCATGAATCTCTCTGTCATCGTGTGTGTGTGTGTGTGTGTGTGTGTGTGTGTGTGTGTGTGTGTGTGTGTGTGTGTGTGTGTGTGTGTGTGTGTGTGTGTGTGTGTGTGTGTGTGTGTGTGTGTGTGTGTGTGTGTGTGTGTGTGTGTGTGTGTGTGTGTGTGTGTGTGTGTGTGTGTGTGTGTGTGTGTGTGTGTGTGTGTGTGTGTGTGTGCGCGCGCTTGTGTTCTCCTCCATTGTTCATACGTTCTCATCATTGCCCTCTACAGGAGTCAGTCAGTCAGACAGACAGACAGGTAATTCATTATTGTACTATGGAATACATGAGCTAGTGCTGACCTTCATCATAGCACACAGATATAATACTATGACAGATACACTCATCTATATTCACTCCCCCCCCAGGCAGGTGAGTCCTGTTTTGTTTATGCCAGATTTTCTTTTTTAACTACAGTAAACTCTGTTTACGGTCTCCCTCCTTACGCCGGTCAAAAGTGATTGGATTGCACGCAACTGTGTGCATTTACTTAATTAAGTACAATTTTGAGGAATTTGTACTTTACTTTACTTTTTGTACTACATTTTGATGCCAATACTTTTGTATTTAAGTACAATTTGAACTCCAGACTTTTGCTTGCACAGAGTATTTCTACATTGCAGTTTTTCCAGCACTGTAAGCAGTACAGTACATTAGGACGTCCAGTGTCGTCCTCAAGGACATGTTGGCCGTGGAGACTACTGAACTGAACTCAGGACTTTTCAATTATGAGACATCAATCTCTCTAACAGCCAATTACTTTAGTTTTAGTGATGTTTGAGCACGCTGGACAGATGTACAGGTTGGGCTCTGATCGTCGAAAATCTGTGTGTGTGTGTGTGTGTGTGTGTGCATGCGTGTGCGTGTGTGTGTGTGTGTGTGTGTGTGTGTGCATCCATGTGTGTGACTGTACAACAGTCCAAACAGCCGTGTGTGAGTGGTACTATAATGCATCATAAGCCTGTCCATAAAGCATTAATACCAGACGTGCATGCGCGCACGCGTGCGCGCGCACACGCACGCACACACACGCACGCACACACACACACACACACACACGCTTCAATGTGAATAGACCTGTCCTGTCTGCACTCATAATTGCTGTTCTGCCTACAGTCAAGGCTGTGTTATTTACAGAAGTATAGGATATGCGTAATTGTGTTAGTAAATCACACTGCCGGCTGGCTGGCACGCTCAGGACACTCAGGGACGTTGAGGGTATGCGACGTATGCGTCTTGCTCAAGTGTGAAGGTTCTCTCTCTCCTCTGTCACTCACTCACACATACAGTACATAAGTGTATAGCGGTGTGCTTTATCGTGATTTTTGGCACGCCAATTATGCGGACAGGAACGAGGCTTTAGCCAACTTCCGCAAGCGTCACTGAAGTGCCAATAATCCAGTTACCCTTAACAAAACAACTCAATTTCATTGTAACTAAGATATTCAATAGACATTTTTAATGCTGGGTTTAGCCGCTACGACCGCAAATGCCCTATGCAAACTGCTAGCCTAGCCACTCAGCCGGCTTTGCTCTGCGAGACTTCGTCAGCACAGCTGATTTTTATGTTTTAATTAGGTGTGCCGTCATGCTCGTTTAAGCATGGTAGATGGATGTTTCAACCAATCAGATTGCTTCCTTGAAACTACCTGTTGTTGCGAACGCAGTGAGCCACTTACTATGAGACCCTGCTGCTCATGTCTGTGTATGTGTGTGTGTGTCTGTCCCGCTGTGACACCACCCGCCCGCCACCAGAGGGCGCAGCTGTAGCACACACACACACACAGGGCGCAGCTGTAGCACACACACACACACACACACACACACACACACACACACACACACACACAACCACACACACACGAGCTGCGTTCGCTTCCCGCGTTTGCGCGTCTTACTTGTATAATATATCTAATATTCCGACTATAGAGAAATGGGCATGCGTGGCTCGGGAGGTAGAGTGGTTGTCTGTCCCGCTCGGTCCCTGCTCCTCCTGGCATCATGTCATTGAGCAATACATTGAACCTTTCAACTGCACCTGGCTAGCAAATTGGGTGCTTGCATGGCTGCCTCTGCTGTCAGTGTAGTGAATGGGTGAGTGTGACACATGTGACATACTGTATATTGCTGTGCTAAGTACCATATACAGACAGATGGTCAAACACATACAGATATTTGAATAGATACACAATGCACAAAGCATAATCAAACCGACAAGAGTTTGCCATCAGTCAGTACCACGATTTGCAATGTCAGGCACATTTTTATTTTTTAAGACAACATTTTGCATTGACTGGTCACACAAACATGAAAAAAGACTGTCTGCTCAGGGTCTACTATGTACGTCTTTGTGCATGCCGTGTGGACCCAAAGTGGGCCGCGTTAGGTCGGGCTCTTAAACTGGACTTTATACTGAGAAACACTTCTCATAGGACCAGTGGCAGACATATTAACTGCATCTGTTATTTTCTTCCAAGATGATTTTACATCTTGGCAGTCTGCTTGAGGCGCCATAGATTAGCTTTTTTGATGACTCTGCACCATATCAGTTTTCTCTTGGGATAAATTATGTTTCTGAGGGTTTTCTTCCACGACGATATTAAACTTACCGCTGTGCTGAGCGCAGCACATTCCTCTTAAAAAGGTAATGAATAGTGACCATTTGATTGGTCATGATTGAATGCACCTGCAACACACCCACTGACAATATGGGTGCTTTCTAATATAGCGCGCTGAGTTCACTGTGCAATGCAAACTAATATATGTGAGTGCGCTCCCGGTGTGCATATCCGAACGCACCCATTGTTCATTCTAATGAACAATGGGTGCCCATTTCCTGTCCGAAAAATACCAAGTGTGTGTTGCCACGCCCCACCTGTCACGCCGTTGAATGTGCTGCACTTTGGTTCGCCTAGCTGTTTCCCTATTATTATTAGAACGCGTCACCTATCCCTCACTGTCCGATGGAAACTCTGTAAGTCTTAAAACAATGAAAACGTAACTCGTGTAACTCGTTATTGGGTGGGAAACTGTTCTACAATCAATTAACTCGTGTAACTCGTGAATGGCAGGGAAAGTGTTTTAAACACTGTGGTGGAAAAAGTTAAAACATTTTATCACTTCATTAAAAGTATCAATACTGTAATGTAGAAGTCTGGGATTCAAAATTCACAAGTTGAGTAAAAGTACACATTCGTGTCAAAATGTTCAGCTCCACCTGGTGGTCACCAGTTTAGGCTCTGAGTGCCAATTCTCCCATTATAAAAAAAGAGAGGACGTTTTAATATATATATGTATATTTTTTTTTAATTACGTCTTTACGTCTTGGCACCCATTGCAAAGACGTCGGGGTTACGGGATTACGTCCCTGGCACTTAAACAGTTTTAATGACTTGTTCAAGCAAAACCATACAAAACTTTTTGAACGTACTGAACAAGACTTAACGAAATGGTCGAACCTTCCTATCTCACTTGCCGGCCGAATTAATATAATTAAAATGAATGTCCTCCCTAAATATCTGTTTCTATTCCAATGTATTCCAATTTTTGTTAACAACACTTTTTTTAAGAATCTGGATAAAATTATCTCCAAGTTCATTTGGGATAAGAAACACCCCCGATTAAGGAAGGCCTAAATCAGATGGCGGAATGGGATTACCTAACTTCAAACTCTATTACTGGGCGTGTAATTTACGTGCGCTCTCATTTTGGCTCCAAGATCAATTGCCTACATGGGCATTTATTGAAGGTCAATGTTGTCCCCCAACATCATTGTCAGCTTTAATATTTTCCCCAGTGGCCTCAAGATATACTAAGTTGCCAAAGAATTCCATAGTCTGGCATTCTCTCAAAATTTGGCTCTCAATACGAAGGCATTTCGGTTGGCATCCGGGTTCTGTGCACGCACCTCTGGTCGCTAACCATGCTTTTTTACCGTCCCTTTCTGACTCATTGTTTAAAGTGTGGCATAGAAATGGTATTCACTCCTTCAAAGATCTTTATATTGATGGGTTATTTCCGACCTTTGAACAAATACGACGCAAATTCAATTTACCCCAATCACATTTCTTTAGATTTCTACAGATACAAATTTTTTTATCACAACACACTGCTTCATTTCCAAACATACCTCCCAACTCATCAATGGAATCTATATATATATATACCTGACCCATTGCTCAAAGGAGGTGTTTCTATTATTTATAATTCTCTCTCATGTTTAGATAATAATGCCTCCTTGGAGTATTTAAAAACTGCTTGGGAAAATGACTTAGGAATATCTATCACTGACGAGCAATGGTCTACATCTCAAAAGTTTGTGCACTCTTCTTCAGTATGTGCCAGGCACGGTCTTATACAGTTTAAAATATTACACAGGTTACATTTGTCAAAGGAAAAACTCAACAGAATGTTTCCAAATGTGAATCCAGCCTGCGACAGATGTGGCCAGTCGCCGGCCACTCTAGCTCATATGTTCTGGCACTGCACTAAACTAACATCATATTGGCAAAGTATATTTAAATCACTGTCAGACATTGTTGGAAGACCTTTTGACCCGGATCCACTGACAGCAGTTCTGGGGGTCAGGGGGCCCGGGGTCAAACTGTCTACTTTCCAATATAACATGGTCCCACTCACACTACACTTATGAAAGATGTTATGCACTACTTGCAATTGGAAAAGATAAAGTTTGAATTGAGAGGGAGTGAAGATAGATTTTACCAGACATGGCAACCCTTCATTGACCATTTCAATAGGTGCACGCTAACCCCTCCTACACAATAGATAACATATTAGAAAATTGGAAAGAAAAGAAAAAAAAGGAACTGAGTATTTTTTCTTTATTTAATTTTTTCTCATTTAAAAAGAAATGTCTGTAATTCAGTTAATTTACAACAACGTGTTGGGAAAGTTTGAGAGCAAGAGTGTCTGTCCTGTTGTTTTTGTTTTGTTTGTCTGTTCACATTTGTCATTGTTTAACTGTTTTTAGTTTTTTTGTGTTTATCACATTTATATATCTTTTTTATTATGTGGAATTTAGATTACCTGTCATTATCTTTCATTTTATATAACTGAATAACTCATTATCATTGTCAAGGATATTCTGAAGTTGTCATATACAAAAAATGCCTAATAAAAACTGTATTAAAAAAAAAAAAGTGAGCATGAAACATGTGTATTACATTTTAACTAGGAATGGAGTAGGAAGGTATGCATAATGCATACAGTATGTGTGTGCACTGCGCACAATCCACACATGCTTGTGTGTATGCAAGTCCTTTTTTATCAGGACGTGCGTGTGCGTGTGTGCGTGCATGCGTGCGTGGACATGCTTGTGCGCCTGCTAGTTACTTAGTGTACATGGTGATGGTTGTTACAGTACAGAGTTAGATACTGACACCCAGCTCCTCATAAATTATCCTCTAATATCTACTGTTGTTCTTTGTTTTCTGACTCTCTCTCTCTCTCTCTCTCTCTCTCTCTCTCTCTCTCTATCTGTAGTTACAGCCTGGAAGGCCTCAGTGGAGAGCGTGAGTGTGTGAAGGGCTCTGCATCGTGCTCCCATCGGGCGGCCTCCTCCCAGCGGGGGAGCAGGCTGAACAGTGAGGAGGAGGAGAGGGGAGGAGGAGGAGGAGGAGGAGGAGGAGGCTCCCTGGTGTCTCTCAGCGAGGAGCAGGAGGACACGGGGGAGCATGGAGACACGGAGGACCAGGTTCGGCTCGAACACGTTGTGAAAGATGTTTGGCCATATTATGCTGTACGACGTGCACAGTGTGTTACGTTATCTAGTTCAGTCGGGAGCCCGACACACACGATCTATACACACAATCTACAAGTCCCCACAACGCCTCGCATTGCGTTGTGGACTTGTAGATCGTGTGTCGCTTGTGTGGAGTTGTAGATCGGCTATTTTCAAAATACTAAGCAAAATTGAATATAGGATGTATCTGTCGAGGCAAACTAATTATTTTGCAGGGTCCCCATTTCAAATATGATTATTTTGCGGGGTCCCCTGTTCAAATATGATTATTTTGCGGGGTTCCCCTGTTCAAATATGATTATTTTGCAGGGTCCCCTGTTCAAATATGATTATTTTTGGGGATCATGGCCTGAAAAGGTTGAGAACCACTGATCTAGTTGATAAGTAGCAGATATGTTTGGGTTTATTAGGTTCAGCCAAATATAAGTTTAAGGTTTAAATCTAAGGTTTGAGTTGAGTGAGTTTAAAAATAACAAGCTAACAAAAATACAGAAGCTAATGAACAAAATTCCAAATCAACTAAAAGTAAAAACAAGCCTTTGGTCATCCGTGACCCCAGTTCCAATGTGACCTGATCTCAGTTACATGTCTGTCCACTGTCATATCAAAAATAAAACTGAAATGTCAAAAAAGCAGCGAGCAGATAAGTTCTAGTCAGCAGAGAGATCAGCCTCAGTCGATACAAGATTATAATTGGAGTTGGCAGGATTCATGGAAATATGCCTATTGATCGTGTGTAATGATTATGCAGTTTTTGCTTCCATCTTACATAACCTTATTTGATATGATATATCTATGATATATCTTATGGACTGTCATCTCAAAATGATAGTGGGGTGTCAACACCGGGGACTCCACTTGACCCTCGTCAAATCCACCTGCAGCGTTTGAGCGTGTCCATGAGTCTTAAGCACTACACCATGGCATAGACAGACGCACGCCTCATAAAGTTTGCTGATATTGATCTGTTGATAATTTGATGCAGCTGGCCTGCAGGCAGATTGAGTTGCTGCAGTCCTTCAGAACCACGGACAGACCCATTTATTTAAATAAAAAGTGTGTGTGTGTGTGTGTGTGTGTGTGTGTGTGCGTGTGCGTGTGCGCGTGCACAGGCGCAGAGGGCAGAGTTAGTGCTCAAGGGCATGTGTGTGGCTGTATATTGAGGGACACTGTGTTATTTGTGTATGTTTGCATATGCTTGTACAGTATGTGCATGTATTTCAATTCATTACAGACACATCTGAGATTAACTAATAGGGCTTTTGGAAGGTCAAAGGAAGAGTTATTTATTTATTTATCCAACCTTATTAGCACTCGGGGGAAGACACAATGTTTGTCAGATCGGCAATAAATCAGATTTAATGAGAAAGTTTCTCACACAGATCAGCTTCCTGCGGAGCACACTGAATGTGTCCCGTAGACGCTGCTCGCTGCATCATTTCCATCAACGCTGTCATTCTAAATCTTTCATTCCGGTCTTCAATTACTTTTGATCTGCTTGTTTGTACTGTCTAGCAGATTTTTTATTTTCCGTTTAGCACTTAGAACCTATGCCAACTGGCGCTCTGCCGAAAATAGTCGATCTGCAAGCTCTTGCGACGCGTCGCAACTCTGTGAGCATGCCCCGAATAGGGATGCTGTAGCCTCGTTCCTAGCCTTACTCATCTGCAAAGAGAAAAGCCTGGTCACGACCTAAGGCAGAGAGTGCCTAGCCGGAAGTGTTGGGCCGGAACATCCGTCAGATGTATTTCCCCCGGATGCGATATTTTTCGACCAATCACACACACACACACACACACACACACACACATTCACGGATTTCTAACGTGTCAACGTCATTTCCTTGAACGCTACTCCCACCAAAATCCTGCTACTTCTGTTTAACCACTCGCTAGGTCTGGGGTTCTGTTTAACCACTCAACTGGCTAGGTCTGGGGTTCTGTTTAACCACTCAACTGGCTAGGTCTGGGGTTCTGTTTAACCACTCAACTGGCTAGGTCTGGGGTTCATGGCGGTACATTTAGTTTAAAACCCATACTGTGTATTTACTGTTTAGAGACGTTGTCAAAAACCCATTTATGTGGAATAGTTATTCATAGTTATGTACTGTATATGAAAACTATAGTTTATTTGAACATAATGATGAACATGATTCGTCTAACATGACATGTCTGCCTGTTGCAGAGGGCCAGGAGGTATCGTCCACTCAGACACAGCTGTCCTCCATTGTCCCTGCCTCTCTCCAAGTATGTCTGTCCACTGAGACACAGCTGTCCTCCGTTGTCCCTACCTCTCACCAAGTCTGTCTCAATGCTCACCATCAGCCAGAAAGACATAGAAGGTAAGAGCATGGATGGACATGCACGCACACACGCACGCACGCACGCAATGTGCGTGCGTCTTGTATCTCCAAAACCATGACTTTGCAGGAGTTGGGGGAAAAGAGTGTTCACTTTCAATGAAGTGTATTCCGTCTGTCAAATGGAGAAATCATGTTGATAATTGCCTCACTACAACTGTGTGAGATTGAGTTAACGATGAGTTCATGCTCTGATTCTTTCCTACCCTCCTTTGCATCGCTCCAGCCTCGGGACAACAGCATCGTAAGAGGAGAGTTTCCTCCTTCTCTGTCCTCCTGACCAAAGCTAAATCTCACTCTAATGTCCACTCTCCTTCTAGTGATAGAAGATGCAGTAAGTATAGCTAATGGTAGCGGCCATCCTAAACTATAGAGAACCAGATCAGCCCCAACATCACAACTCTAGCTGCTTCTTAGTTGTCAACAGTGGTATTTTGGTCATGGCACGGGCTACCACAGCGTGTGGCCAGTACATTTTTCACGCGTAGGTACGGCACGGTACGGTGCGCGCTGGAACACGTCCCCTATATACACGACCCGCCAAGCAGAAGCGTAGCGTCTGCTTGGGCACCTCGGCCATGGCCCAGTCAATAGAGGCTAGCTGCTGAAATGCAGAGGCGAAAAAAATTCTGCTCCTCCGACAGATACATTACATAGATACAATGGCTGCCCCCATTCGCACATTTTTACCAAGCTGCAAAAGCTGCTGACTCGTGCATATGAACGGTCCATGTGTGACCTGTTAAGTACTGTAATCTGTATGTAGGCATAGGCTACTGTCAAATATCCTGAAGTCTAAAAGAGAATGGAATGGATAATGGTCCTGGATTCATTAATTAAATTACAGAGGTGACGTGAGTTGTTGTGACAGTCACAAATTGACTACTCTTGTGTCTGTGTGTCTAAAACATATATATATATTTATATATATATATATTTTTTTTATTGTATTAACTAAAACTAGAAAATAAAAGTAAAAGTGACAATAAAACTATAATTAAAACTACATTACATAGATACATAAATTATATATCAGCTGTTCTGTGCAAATGTAGGGCAGGCGCGCGTGCACGTGACCTCATTAACATACCGTACCACCAGGGGGAAACCATTTCACCACTGCTTGTCAACTCTGTTATTAGACTGCAGAGAGAGAGAGAGAGAGAGAGAGTGCGTGTGCGTGTGCCCTGTGCCTGTGTCATATTCCATACCCATATCTTACAAGTATGATCGAACCCTACAAACCCTCCCACGCACTCAGATCAGCCAACGCAGGGAAGCTGGAAGTACCTTCAGTAAAAATGGCGGGACAACGCTCCACTCGTCCCGAACTCTTCTCCAAAACTATGGAATGCACTTCCCATTACAATCAGAACTGCAGCCTCACTCCCAATCTTCTGCAGTAGTCTGAAAACCCACCTTTTCAGGCCTGTAGGGCCCTAGCCCCTTAGATAGCACATTATGTAGACTTAGACAGCATTTTATATAGACTTATAGCATGATACGTTGACAGCACTAGAATTGCATTTTATGTAGTCATAGCACTCTATAGTACAAGTATATGTATAGTATAATATAGTATAGTATGCATAGTTTATTTCATTATATGGATACTCCACTGTTACGTTCTTAGCTTACGCATGTTTCATGATAACTACTTCATGCTTTTTGTTATTGCTTAATGTAAATCGCTCTGGATTACAGTAAGAGTAAATTGTAATTAACCTCAAATACCCAATGTACTTCAAGGGCTGTTTAAAAGTTCATCCAAATGACACAGAGGAGAGAGTAAGGAGAGCGGAATCATTTAATCTTTGTCCAGAATGTCTCACCATCTGTCACTCGGAACCATTAATTTGCAGAGGCTCTGCACACGTTAACAAGTTTAAAACTATACTGTACAACACCGTGACCAGACTGGAAAACTGTGACACAGTGACAAAACCCACGGACGATAACGTAGATGAGACGAGTCAAGCTTGAAGAGCCGAGCGAGGCTGGGCTGCTGCGTGTGCGTGTGCGCGTGTGTGTGTGTGTGTGTGTGTGTGTGTGTGTGTGTGTGTGTGTGTGTGTGTGTGTGTGTGTTTCACAATGGCAGCAACAAGAGGAGACAGCTTTTCACGCGTGGCTGATTCTGAGTTTTGAAACCTTTTAAAATGGTCAGAATCAATATCGTATGTAGCCCATTGAAAAGGATCTCTTTGTGACTAAAATGATTTGTAGTGAAGGGGAGCCCATTGAAAAATAAGTGTGTGTGTATGACATACACACCATTGGGTCACTGTAAAATCGGGTCTGACTCGCGTCTTGCCCAAAGCTTCCATCTTTCCATTCCAAAATACTGTGTCTGTCTTTTATGGCGGCAGGGGTCAGGTAGGTCTTGCAAATGGATGCGGTTTGTGCAATCTTTTCCAACGTTGGAGGAGAAATGGAAGAGAATCAGGCAGAGCGGCGCACCGACGTTACAGTAGATGTCACAACCCTGTGCCACCCCGTCGGCGGTGCCTCTTACACAAGCGTGGGTTCGGCTCTGTGCCTACCTCGACTCAAAGACAGCGCCACAATGACCCCTCGATTCTGTGTCCGTACCTTTTTATACAAAACAGCGAGGTGGAATAACAATAAGTGCAGCATTCCCTGTGGGGCTACACACCACTTAAAATGCAGATGTACCCTTATCTCAACTCAAACACACACAGAAAACATGATCTTCTTAGCTCTTTCATGGATCCAATACTGATCTCGGTTCCAGTGGTGGAAAGTAACTAAGTACATTTACATAAGTAAAGTAATTGTACTAGAGTAATATTAATAATAGATTTACTTCTACTGTACTCCACTGCATCTCAGAGTCAAATATTGTACTTTTACTCCACTACGATTATTTGAAAACTTGTAGTTACTGGTTACATTTTGTACATCTACAAAGTAAATTGTATACATTTGAACAACTTGAAATGAGACATTCTGTACAATCAGTTCTTTCTATTTTTCGTACTTTTTGATGCCAATACTTTTATACAAATTTTACTGAAGTAAATTTTGAATTCTGTATTAGGGTTACTTTTACTTTTAACAGAGCATTTCCACATTGCAGTATTGATACAACATTTACTCAAGTACAACATTTGAGTACTTTTTCCACCACTTCTCTGTACGAGCATTTTACTGCATTCGTAAGGCACCTTTCTTCTATAAATAAAACAAACAAAAAGCTCCAACTACTAATTATCCTTTTTGAGTATTGTAAACAACACAGTGCACTTCCTCCCTGCTGTAGCCTCATGTTCACTTTCTATTTAGCCATATTAAATAAACGCATCGTGGCGTGTTCTGAGCTTGTATATCAGCTGCTTTCAATATCCAATATGTAATGACATGGTGGGAAGCTAGGATGAATTAAGTGTCTGAATGTGTTGTTGCATACCAATGTGCTGTTCTAAATCAGTGCAGCTGAGCCAAATTACATATTTTTGTGGATTTGATAGAAATGTTTTTTTTCGGGTGGAATGAGTCTTTGTTTGCAATACATGTTTGATTTGGCTTAAATGGGGTATTTCATTTCACCCATAATGCATCTGAACTGCATTTTGTCCCAGCCTTTAGTGGAACTCTTCCTCTATTTTCACATTTTGTGGAAACACTTTGTTTTGATTTTAATTTCCCAAAACATATTGCACTGAATATTGAAAAGAAAATGTCCCAGCAGTTCCCCCAGTGATTTGTTTTGGTTTGATAATTTCACTGAATTTATTTATTGCTACATGGAATTAGCATTGCTGCAAGTAAAAAATCCAGACTAATCAAACCAAAATAATTTCAGGTAATTCGGGTCAATACAAAATCTTAATTAAGGGACCAAGTCCTTTCTTCTTCTTCTTCTTCTTCTTCTTAATCCAAAAGTAGCAGTTCTGGCTTAACCGTGCAGGCGTTTTTTTTACGAAGTAGCAAGATTAGCCGCACGCACTCAAAGTAGAGTTAGTCTGCAGACGTTTCTCACTGTCTCCTTTTCCCGATGGTTTCCAGGTATGAGGTCACTCTCCAGCACCACAGGATCATTGGACTACAGGTGAGTCGACTGAGGGGTGTGTGTGTGTGTGTGTGTGTGGGGGGGGGTTTGTGGGGGTGTGGGGGTGTACTATATACATACAATAATGTATGTATATTGTATAATGTGTGTGCTCCTGAGTTCATTACTCTCGCTTGTGTGTGTATGTGCATGGGTGCGTGCGTGTGTTGCAGTATATCTGAGGAGGAGCCAGGTCCTCTCAGAACCGACATTGAGGGGAAGAGCAGCACCAAAGTGGGCCGAACATTCAGCTACCTCAAGAGTAAAATGTACAAGAAACCCAGGGTAAGCAACCAGACACACCGCCGTCTGTGAACCATCGCTTCGTACTCTCACGTCTCACCACACTACACACTGTGTGCACACTTTGTACAGTGGTTCCCAAATGTTTTAGATCAAGACCCGAAAACGTTTGCCAAACTAGTGAAAATAGCAAATCTATAGCTGTCATGACATTACTGAAAGAAAAAAACTTTGAATTCATGAGAAAAAAATATATTGAATTTGAGAACATTGTAATGATTAAAAACTAAATGTGGGAAACAAAAATAAATAAAAGGACCAATAAAAATGTGTCCCCAGTGTTTTTGCACATATTATATTATTATACCTATTAGGCTCTATATCACTGGTTCCCAAACAGTGGGTCAGGACCCATTTGGGCGTTGTCGACACATTTTTATGGGTCCCTTTATACATTTACTTTTTGATTATTATTATTTAATAATATTTTCAAAAAACATTGCCAATTATTTTTCTTATTAAGTAATTTCATGAAGAATTAAAAGAAAAACCAAATTAATTCCATGAATTACAAGTCGTAAAAAATAGTAGTGAAAATAGCCGATCTACAGGCTCACTGTGCACACTTGTAGATCTGCTATTTTCACTAGTTTGGGTTAGTTTACTTACCAACTTACTTCTGGGTCATGTTTATTTAAAGCGCATTTGCAAAGTGTCTCATGCAAGGAGGCGAGTCAGCGTCTGTCATTTCGTAATGTGGTTTATGCCAGGCCTAAAGGTTATTGCAGACACCTCCTCTCGCACTGTCAGTTCCTTCCTCATCACGGTTTCCTGTGTAATCTGTTCTCAGTTCTGACTGAGAATCCGCTCTTTTAAAAACAGACAGCACAGCAGGTCAGAAACACACACAAACGGACAATGTTACGCTTCATGGAGAATCACAGCTTCTCGTTCAGGTGGAAGGCCTGGCAAGAGGTAACTGCAACTTCCTAATGCTTAAACTATATGCTCCGTCAAATGACTGTCGCAATTTGCAGATTTACAAGCTCCACGACGTGTGTGTGTGTGGGGGGGGGGGGGGGGGGGTGGGGGGGGACACCGACACCGACGTGCCCCTCAGTCTTAAATCGGGATTAAGACAGTTTTGTCCTGTCGTAAATCTTTGGTCTGAAGTTCTGAACCAGTCTTAAGGTGTTGAGATTCTCTCTGTATTTCTACTGAAGTATTCCTCAGTGCTCAGCGTGAGTTTGTCTTGTCTAATGTCTGCAGGCCAGAAGACACTCACAGTCATTTACTGTACGATTGTACATCAGTATATGATTCTATACCAGGTGTTCCAGCTAGGAAACTGAGCTATAGATGTTTAAAAGATTCTTAAAGGTGATTCTTTGTGTGAAGACAAGCGGTACATGTTTCTGTACTCTTGATTCTGTAACTCAATATTGCTTTGAATTATGTTTTTGTCATTTCTGCAGGAGGTACTGTAAGAACAAAATGTAAGAAATGCACTTGCAGTATATACTGTACCAGTAAGCCTAAGTGGTTCAAACATTCTTAGGTATTTTGACAAATGTCAGAATAATAATAATACTGTATGTATAGCTTTTCAATCTGTAGAGGTTTCCCACTGTTCCTCGCTGAGAACATTACTGCCGCAGGAAGTGAGATTGAGAAATAAATGCAATCACTCCTTTTATGTTATATTAAGTTGTATGCATTCTTTTCAATCTTTTGTGTGTGAGACAGAAGCTTTTTTTCGTAGCTTAGAAGCCTATTGTTGTCTTCTCACATTACTGTAAATTGGAATAAACTACACAGAATAATGTTGAATCCATAGAACATTATTTTCTTTACGGAAAGTGAGAGTCCATTTTATGAGTTACACATATAGTCCATCAATTAATTTTATCATGATATCCAGAAACATTTCCCTAAGGGTCTTCTTCAAAGTTTCTCTTTTATATTAAGTTATCTTTGCAGGAAGCCTTGCTTAGATGTGAGTATCTTAAATGGGACTTGATGCAGCTACACAGCATGTAAAGTATTTGCTGAAGGGCTTGTTTTTGGCAAGCTTACACTTTTCCACTCTTAGAAGCCTGCAGCAAGTGGGTATAATCTGTACGAATTGGTTGTGAGCAGAACACTACTAGTTGCATAAATCGTACAAGCTTCTTATCTGCATTTGCAATTCCACTAGACAGAACGTGGTCAGGTTGGCTAATACTTCTTTTAGCTTTCGAGGGCACCTGTTTCTCCCAGAGGGAGCACTCATCTCTTATCTGGGCTCCAATTATGTGTGAGCTGACTTTCACAATACCATTTAGGCTGTTCATGTCCTTCACAGAGAACCCATTGATCCGGCAAATATAGTTAGAAAACTTTAAATGAGAGCTTGAACCAGATTGCATAACAGTATCACAGACATGAAAAGAGTTTTGGTTCCGCATGAAGTTAAAGGTATATTCAGTGATTTCACTCAAAAAACCTTAGGTTTCGTTTTTGGCTGGGACCTAAGCCTTTCATCCAATCAGGATAGAGAGCCAAAAACGAAACCTAAGGTTTTTTGACCCCCAGGGGTTAACTGGGGACAGGGAGGAACTCCTTATGGGCAGCACACTCTATAGTAGAGAGGATTATCACAACAAAACAAAAAAATAAGTGATATTTGAATTAAGTGAAATCACTGAATATACCTTTAACCTCTTAAACTCCTATATACTTTGGTGCCCGGGGTTCACTGGGGCTGTACTGCCCCCACTGAGGTGTTGTAACGACAATTAGGCAGCCAGCCAAACTCCATTCAAAAAAGAGACAGGAGTCAGGAATGAGGCATCTTGCTCCCTTTTTACTGATCTTTGTCAGGAGTGAAACTGTAACACAGTAAAATGTACAAATACAATTGACTGTTAAGAGTCACATGAAATAATACAGACCTTTGCAAATAGTCTATCAAACTGCTACAAAACTCTACAGCATGTAAGGTCACATTCATACCAGAGAGCTTTGCTGCGATTAAAACGAATCCTGCTGCGCATTGTCAGAAAGTGAGCTTCGTTTGGCAGGTGTGAAGGCTCATTCGAATCCTAATGCGCAGCAAATAACCGCATTTTACTCCGCCCAAAAACGTGGGTTTCGCTTCGCTTCGAATCGCACTTGACTATTCGGTGCAGGTGTGAATGCAATCCGCAGTAAATAAAGGAAATGAAGCAAACAAATGTGGCGGGTGAGGAGCTGAACACAGTTGGAGACGGAGAAGGCATATTTTACGCAGCGCAAAGATGTCCCGTTACTGTGGATAGACGTGGTCGAATGAGGAGACTGAAGCCCTGATCGAAATGAGGACGTGTACATTAATCAATTGCTTAAGAAAACACATAAAAACACTGCAGTGTATTATAGCCTACATAATATTCTGTCTGTCTGTCTGTGCGTGCCGTAAACATGGAGTGCTGTCACTGTGTTGGACTGGGGAGTTATATCAGTGCGCTCATGCAGCGCTGTACTGCATGCCCAAAAGAACAGTGTGTGGCGGCTGCGTGCGTAGAGAGAGAGAGAGGGGGGGGGGGGTCCCAGACGGCACGACACATGCACGTTATGAGTGTAATTTTATCACCATAGATTTCACTGTGTAGGCTATAGTTTATGAATGGAACACATTGATAAAGGTCCCCCCTGCTGCGTTTCCAATTGCTGCGAATGACAGTGTGAAGGCAAACCGCAGCCAATTAAATATGCAAGAATCCAATTTCCCTGCCCATACGGATCTGAGTCTACCGAAGTATTAGGTGAGAATCTGACCTTAGTCATCAAAAAGCAGTTAAACAATTGGCATTTAAATAATCAAACCAAAATCATAACAATCCTGTCTAAATCCAAATACGTGTTACATTCCTTGCATTAAATGGAAATAAACATTAAACTTACAAACAATGCTCTTTCTGTAGTGTCAAACAGCACAGCTAACCTCTCTCTTCACAGCAAACATTGTTCTGCCTGCTCTCCCTCACTCACATGGAGTCTCATTGTACTGATTACCCCTCAATGCAGCACAAGTGACAATCAATCAGGTACAATCAAGCAGGCTTGGGTCACTTTAACCTAGGGTTGCTTAATAGGCACACATTAATACTACAGAAAATAAAGCCTGCACCAACACTAGCCTGGAAGGCAACACAGGGGCTCTAAACTTTGTCCGATTCCTTTATTCTCTCTAAACCACATTTGGCAGCAGTGTCTCAGGGGTAGAGTGGCCGTTAGAACAGCTGGATGGGAACTACAAGGTTCCCAGTTCGATCCCGGACTCCCTCAGAATTAGTGTTGAAGCGTCCTTGAGCAAGACTCTGAACCCCTAATTGCTCCCGATGTGCAGGTTGGTGCCTTAATTACATGGTTTCCTCCGCCATCGTTGTGTGTGTGTGTGTGTGTGTGTGTGTGTGTGTGTGTGTGTGTGTGTGTGTGTGTGTGTGTGTGTGTGTGTGTGTGTGTGTGTGTGAATGTAATCTATGTAAAGCGCTTTGGATAAATGCGCTATACATATATGCACCGTTTAAATTTCCTAGCCCATCTACAAGCTTGTAGATCAGCTATCTTTGCCAAAATGTTCGCCCCGATATTGGAACTGTAGGGTTCATGTATGTCATTATTTCTGTGCTGCGATATTTGTCTTTGTATTCATTGTTTCTACCGTTTCTGCATTGCTCTTCACAAATACGCCGAGTTCTGTAACTGCCAGTTCTTGAGAATAAATCTTAAGTGTTTTAATGCTCGCATAATCATATGCGGGTCTTCCTGTGGTGAAGTATACAGTACCTTGTGGTAACCTGGAGGCTGTTGAATGAAAAGAAAATAAATGAGCACTAATTTGTTTGAGCACTGCAGCCCTGTCAAGCTGAGAGGCCCAGGACTGGCTCTCCATTAAAAATGAAATGGAAACTACATTTTCCTCATTTCCGCTGGGTTTGGGTGGAGCGCGTCTGTGAGAATAGGCACTCTGTTTACAGTACAGTGCAGTACAGTACAGTACAGTACAGTACAGTACAGTACAGTACAGTACAGTACAGTACAGTACAGTACAGTACAGTACAGTACAGTACAGTACAGTACAGTACAGTACAGTACCTCAGTTATCTATTATAATTAGCTGAACTTGGATACAGCTTAGTGCAGGGAGAGAGAGAAAACTCAAAGCACAGGTCTCCACCTGGTCAGGAACGGTTGTTGTGGGCGTGCATTGTTTGTTGTTGAGTGAGCATAGAAGTAGCTGTTAATAGACAATGGCTTACAGTAGATGCTACGTGTAGTGTGTTGTAGGTAGAGGATTTGTTATGACAGGATCACAAAGAAAAACAGTACAAGGAAGGACGCTGCATTCATGATTTCAGGCATTTTGTTCTTAAACGGGCCACACCTGCAAACTGAGAGATCCACCTTGATCACATAACTATACAGATCAAAGATCACAAGACTATAAATACCATGCATGTGATATTTGGATAAAATCTGAAGGACTAATATAAAATAATGTATTTCACATAATTTGGCCTCCTGGTGGCAAAAAATGGCAGATTTGAAAAAATATGGTTTTTCCAGGGCCTCTAGGGAGTGTGCATAAAAAGTTTTACGCATTGGGGAATATGCGTGCACAGTTTCACCGCTATCGGACGCTGCGTTCGTTATTTGAGGCATTTTGTTCAAAACGGCCCACTCCTGATGTTTGGACAAAATCTGTAGGTGTAGTGTCAAAAAATAAGTCTTGCCTCCTTTTGGGCGCTATATCCTTTTGGATTATATTTCTGCCGCTATAACAGGCCCATGTGAAAAATGTGGAGCAGAGGTTCTGCTGAGCCTTCCAGGGAGTGTGTGTGTGCACAGTTTTGCTGCGATCAAGCCAACGGTACCGGAGATGATCACAGACAGTGTGGAAAACATACTCTCTCCGCATGCCTTCGGCCTGGTGGAGACAACAGATAGCTAAACCTCCATAATTTGTTTACCCGATTATCAGTGTCACTTTTCTACCTATCATCTAACTACTGATCAAAGCAATCATTTGATATCAATCCCTCGGGAGGAGAGCGGGCTTTTCGGAGTTTCTTCATTCAAACTAGAAAAGTACAGTGGAAATCTCCCCCAGGAGCCATTCCCTAATCATTTGGATTATGTCATATTCTGTCTTCCTCATTTTCTCTCTCTCATACACGTTCTTTGGCTACCTAAACTTTATTTCTGTCTGGGGCATGTGATAAACACTGACATACTGTATGTCAGTGGGTGGGTGAAGTAGGCAGGTCCCAGCCCATTTAGTGCTGTAAACATTAATAGAAGTCAACTCTAAATGACACGGGGAGCCATTGCAAAGCCGCCAAGACTGGAGTCTTATGCCTCTCGCCTTTGAGTTTTTGTCAGTAAGTAGTCTAGCAGGAGAATGTTAAATTATTTACAGCTTTTGGCCAGTAAATAGTGCAATGCAGTAGTCAAGACTTGAAATTAAAAGCAGCATCAATCCGTTTTTCAGCATCCTGCTGTGATCACGCTAGTGTGAAGTAAGGAGCGCCCCTCAAAAATAACTGCAGCTTGGCAACATTTCTGAGATGAAAGAAGGCTGATGTTTAATGACATTCTTCCACATAACTAAAGGTCATTGTGAAGAGAAGTTTACTGTCCTAGTTAATAAAAAAATAATTTGAGGTCACGCTAACCATAATAATAGTCCGATCGGCAGAACACGTAGCCACGAGCGACCTGGCAAGACAATGGAGGACAATGCATTCCGGGTTAGCCGGATAACGCTTATTTTTCTCTGCTAATATTGTTCATTCTGTTGGCACTGGCCTCAGGGAATGTGTTAAATCCAACTTGTGTCAATTATTTCTTTGCATTATCATTATTCATTGAAGACCTCAGATGCTAATACATTCCTTAAGCAAAGCTCCGAGAAGTCTTTTCCATTGAGGATTTTGTTTTAATGAACACAACGCCAGTTACAGCCATTAGACACTCATCAAGCAATTAACTCTCGATTAAATCACAGGAAGTAAACGAGGCATCTCTTTATAAAATGATGCTTCCTGCAGTGCAGTATTCTGCAGAAGTTATATCACTTCATTCTGTTGGGTTCCTAATGGTAAATTACAACACACAGTCAGTGGTAGAAAGTAGAATTGTGAGGTATTTGTACTTTACTTGAGTATTTTCAATTTCCAATACTTTTACTTCTACTGCACTACATATCAGAGCCAAGGCAAATATTGTACTTTTACTCCACTGCATTTATTTGAAAACTTCTTTACTAGTTACTTTGTAGATTTAGACTGTTATGACAAAACATATGGACCACTTCAGCCCTATATATTTGGACCATTTGAAAATAGCCGGTTTACAAGCTCACAATGTGTTGCAAATTGCAATGCGACACAATGTGTGTCAGCGGGGTTGGCAAAAGGGCCTTTCTGTGTGGAGTTTGCATGTTCTCACCGTGTCCTCTAGGGTAGGTACCCTCACAAAAAACATGCAATAATCCTGGTCTCTAAACTACCTAGCCTGATGGAGGGGAAAGGAACTGGTCGGAATAACATGTTCCTTCCACCCGCTACGTCCAACCGGGGAAACTCCCCCCTGTCAGGGGAAAAGAAGCAGCTTGGAATCCTGCATAGAAGGAAGCATGAGGTCAGTCCCTGCCCAACCAGGTTGGCAGAGGAAGTGTGGTGCCCAGGATTACATTAGATAATTGGCACTGGGTGAAAAAATGGGTCTTGGGATATGCGACATTCTGCACAATGACTAATTAGACTTTTGGTACTTTTAAGTAATTTTTTATGCCAATACATTTGTTCTTTTACTCAAGTAAATTTAGAATTCCGGACTTTTACTTGTAACAGAGTACCGGTATTTCTATAATGCAGTATTGATACTTTTACCTAAGTGAAAAATCACACTTGTTTGAAGTCAGGGGCGCTCTTATCATCATACATCATCATACATCATCATCATACATCACATTCAATGCTCAGCCAATCAAATCATCGCTATGGGGTACACACAAACACACAAAGCTGGGCATAGGAGGAATGCTAGTACTTTCTCCACCACTGCCTATAACTCTCCTTTCTCTCCCTGGACAGGAGAAGGACAGAGAGACGAAGGACAAGAAGACAGTGAATGGACACCTGTTTACAGCTGTGAGCTCTGGACAGGCAGCACACTGCACCCACTGCAGCAAAGCCTTCAACAATAAGGATGCATTCAACTGCACACGTAAGAACAACACATCAGAACATAGGGTCAAATTGTGTTGTTGTGATAGGACCTTTTTTATTTATTTTATTTACATTAAAGGTTGAGTATGTGTTGACTACATGTGTACAGTGGCTGTCTTTTATGCATCTAATCATTAGAAGTTCAAAGGGATTAATTAACGAAACAAGACAAGTAGAGTTGAGACACACATATAGGCGAGTTTTTTTTTTTTTTAACTTAAAAATGTATTGATTTTTCAAGACGGAAAGACAGAAGAAAACATACAGTACTCAAAATAACACCGGGTGGAGTTTTAAGGTTAATTTAAGATGTTGTAACTACAGTTATCCAGCCTGTCCTGCAATGATTTCAATTCTTAGATTACCAACACAAGCAACAAACAGTAAGAGGTTACAGTGGCCAGTGATTGTACTGTACAAAGAGCCATGTATGGGGAAGTGATGGAATGCATGCACCGTGCACTATGTTCTGGAATACAAATGACTTCCCGTAATATCAAGGCATTTAGCCAGCCATAAATCAGCCATTTGTTATGTTAGACAGCAAACAGGCACAACAGATTACCCTAGGAGTTGGCAATGTGTAACAGTTAATCAAGAAAATCGATTTAATTGATTAAAAACGAGAACAGATCTCGAGAAGAGCAAAACACTTTGCACGGACACTACTAGGCCAAGGAAGAACCAACACCCCAACGTTTTCAAGTCGGTCACATGGTGGCGCTATAACAACCTGCTTCACATTTTGACCTATAAGTGTACTGTGGCTTGTACAATATTTTGTTGATATTATAGAGGTAGATAGCTACCGGTATATACGTGAACCCCTATATGAGTCGCAAATCAATGAATGAACCTTATCAAATAATGTCAGATAAATGTCTACATACAATTTCAAACCCAAGAGTAGCTCTGATTTTTTTCAACAACAGCTGCTGCAGGAAGTAAGGGGATGTAGTTGATTGCTCAATGCTCTCTCTCACCGCCCCACAAAAACACTTGAAAAGAGGGAAGAAGAGGGGAAAAAATAGCGTCTCTCCTCACTTCCTCCCCTGGCTGGTCACTCATTGCCATGAACCCAGACGTTGAGTAAAATGGTTTCCATTGTTTCGCAGAGTCAATCTGTTTCAGATTGTGTGCAGGGCGTCAAACACCCGCTCTGGGGGAGGATTTTTGGAGATTTGGATCTGAGAGCCTTCAAGCTCTATTGTGGTAGCAGATGTTTGGGCTATTGTCAACACCGCCAGAGAGATAATAGCCATCCTGTGTCGGAGAGTTATCTTTGTACTTCACTCTGCTGCTAATCCCACAGTTACTTTGAGAAGGAGCACAGCCACAATGCCCAGACAATGGTCCTGTTCTCCAGCATGTGAAGTTCAAGTTACTGTGCCAGTAGTCTCCCGAGACTACTGGCAAGCGGGCGCTGTTTTCCCCCCTTTTTTGCTGATGGGTTCTCACTCAGATTGCTGTGCCAGATATTTTTGTTCCCTTTTTTGAGGGGGTTCAAAGGGTAGGCAACCTTAGGCATGGGTGCCAACATTGGCACAGCGGAGTGTTTGAGTGTGACTGAGAGGTTTTTTTGAGGCACAGTGACGATGTTAAAAAGGTTCTCCACCCCACTGAAGGTATAGCCAATGAATAATAGTGACACTAATAAGATCATAGTTTAACTCAAGGTCCTTGTCCTGATATATACGTATCAGTTCTGTGACATGAAAATATTTGAGAGCCACTGATTGAACTGTGATCCAGCGTATATGTAACCATAGAACGGGCTTCAAGGAGACCAATAGTAAGAGACAACATTCAATTAGAGTGAGTCGATGAGGAAAATAGAAATAGAAAAAGGTACTTATTGAGGAGATGAGTAATTGTTTAATCTGCTGTTCATTAGCAAGTGTCTTTAATCAAATCAGTGTTTTATTATGTAGCTGTTAAATCCAAATCTCCTCTTAATGTGCTCTATTACAATGGCTCTAAAAGCCTAAAATGAAGCAATACGACCCCTGGAGGGAAAGGTAATGAGATGCACAACACTTCTAAAAATGTTGCTCTTTCAAAGTCTCAACATCTGTTGGTCATGAATTGATCTGTTCCCTTGTGAGTGGGTGGGTGGGTGGGTGGGGGGGGGGGGGGGATTTGGGTTCTTCAATTTTGTAATAGACACATCACATATTGTTCCTGAAATGCAATCAGAAAGGTTTTAGCGTCTGCTATATCTGCTGCAGCACTTGTTCCTGCCACAGTGTGTGTGTGTGTGTGTGTGTGTGTGTGTGTGTGTGTGTGTGTGTGTGTGTGTGTGTGTGTGACGTGTTGTGTGTGTGTGTGTGACGTGTGTGTGTGTGTGTGTGTGTGTGTGTGTGTGTGTGCGTGCGCATGTAGTGTGTCTGTTTCTGCCTGTGTGTTTCTGCCTGAGTCCATTTGTGACAGTCCGTCTTCTTTATTGTCTCCCTTCTCCTTGTTTGCATTATTACCCTTCAGTTGCATCACTCCCTCCCTGCTCCATGGTGTGCCTCTCCTCTCCTCTCCTCTCCTCTCCTCTCCTCTCCTCTCCTCTCCTCTCCTCTCCTCTCCTCTCCTCTCCTCTCCTCTCCTCTCCTCTCCTCTCCTCTCCTCTCCTCTCCTCTCCTCTCCTCTCCTCTCCTCTCCTCTCCTCTCCTCTCCTCTCCTCTCCTCTTCCGCTTCAGTCTGTCTTTTATTGCTGGATTTACAACCAGTGTGTGGCGTGCTGCCCAGTATTGGAGGCCATTCAGTCTGTCTAGTTGATGTACATTTACGGATGTCCATTTTTAGCACTCTTCCCTTGGTAGGTTATATAGCGTATGTATTTATTTATGTTCCCCTGTTGTCTGTCTCCTCACAGACTGCCACTCATACGTCCATAAGAGCTGCAGAGAGAGCCTGCCTGGGTGTGCCAAGGTAAAGATGAAGGTAAGAACCACACGCACTTCAATACTACAGTATATGCTACACTACAGCATTATGACTATGTTGATTTGCTGTGACATCACTGCCTCTTCTTAACCAATTTTAAAAGATTTTCGTTTTCACTTTGTTTCATTATGTAATTTATATACTGTTATACCTTTTCAAAAGATTAAAAGAATGTAAGCAAAATGGCAGATGTTGTGAGCTTAATTGTAGATTGGCTATTTATGGATAGCATGTAGTTCTTAAGTGGTTAATCGCTGTCTATTCTCTCTCTGTCTCTCTGTCTCTCTCTGTCTCTCTCTCTCTCTCTCTCTCTCTCTCTCTCTCTCTCTCTCTCTCTCTCTCTGTGTATCTTTCATTCTTTCCTTATAGTTCACCAAACACCAGCTTGCTGTTCCAGACTCCAGCTCCATTGCAGCAGCAGTCACAATGAGGAACAAATGTGAGTGTGAAAGTAAAAGTATCTCTTACAAAAGTCCACATACAGTCAGCAACCACATCTCATATCAGTCAAATACATGCAGCAGAGTTAGCAGCCAAAGAGCTAGTTAGGGAGAGATGGAGTCGTGCCTGATTTACACTGCACGCTGCACACAAACAAGCTGATCAAGCCCACAACCGTGGCACGTTGTGGGCTTGTATGGCACCGTCATATTTTGCATGTCTGATCGCACCTTACAAACCCTCCCGAGTAACGAGTGCTCAGATCAGCCGACGCAGGGAAGCTGCAAGTGCCGCAAGTGCGCTAAAAACACCAGGACAGCGCTCCACACGTCCCAAACTCTTCTCCCTTCTGGCTCCACAACTATGGAATGCACTTCCCACTGCAATCAGAACTACAGATTCACTCCCAGTCTTCCTCCGCAGTCTGAAAACACACCTCTTCAGACTCCATTTTAGCCTCGACCTACAGGCATATATATATATATATATATATATATAAATGCATAGTTTAATTATATAGATATTCCACTGTTACGTTCTTAGTTTACGTATGATTCATGAAAACTACTTTGTATGTATGATGTATTGCCATGCTTTTTGTTCTTGCTTAATGTAAATCGCTCTGGATTAAGAGCGTCTGCTAAATGCATAAATTGTAATTGTAGTAATACAAACGTGTGCGTGTGTGTGTATGTGTGTGTGTGTGTGCATGTGTGCGTGCGTGTGTTCATGGTTGCAGCAGCCTCAGGGACGAGGGAGCGGCCCTGGTCGGCCATCTTGTTGCCCGACGACCACTCCTCATTGGCCGTTGCGTCATCACGCCGTCACGCCAGCATGATGTTCCACGGCAGCAACCTGTCAAAGAGCATCTCTATCAGCAACATCGCTGGGTCTGTCTGTCTGTCTGTCTGTCTGTCTGTCTGTCTGTCTGTCTGTCTGTCTGTGGTCCATTTTGCTGTCTGTAGCTTTCATTTTGATGTTTAACCGCTTGAATTGAATCCAATCCAATCCAATCCAATCCAAAAATTCATTTCTAAAACTTCATTGACCGGGGTCCCACACGGGTCTATACTTGGTCCTCGCCCCCTTTATTCCCTCTATCTATACCAACTCTCTTCACCGAAAATAGCAGATCTACACATCAGATCAACGCCTTGTGAGCTTGGAGCTTTTCCGCGAACGTTCACTTATCGCTCCCCGATGTTAGCCTGATAACGGTTTATATGAAGTAATTAAATTACAATGTTGCTACTCTCTCTCCAGGCCGGTGTTGGATGAGATGCCTATTAAAGGTCTTCGCTACCTCTCCCAGTCAACCGACTCCCTCAACAGAAACAGCCATGTCACAGAATCCACCGAGTCACTCACTGACGAAGGTCTGCACACACACGCACGCACGCATACATCAAGCATACATCATATACACACTAGCAGATACTAATGTACATGCACTCTCATTCACTCACAAAGGAACATGCTTTACACAGGCACCTTCCGACGAACACACATGCATGTGGGCTTCTTCTTAACGCAAATTGTGTGTGTGTGTGTGTGTGTGTGTGTGTGTGTGTGTGTGTGTGTGTGTGTGTGTGTGTGTGTGTGTGTGTGTGTGTGTGTGTGTGTGTGTGTGTGTGTGTGTGTGTGTGTGTGTGTGTGTGTGCGTGCGTGCGTGCGTGCGTGCGTGCGTGCGTGCGTGCGTGCGTGCGTGTGTGTGTGTGTGTGTGTGCGTGCGTGCATAAATACATGCAAACATGCTAGCATTCAGCCATTCCTGTGGCAAATTCACAAGCACACACACACACACACACTTTGGACACTGTCTATGGATCAATCCTCTGTCTCCCAAAAAAAACAGCTGTGCACCAGCTGTGCTTTGAGTTGGTGTGTGTGCGTGTGTGTGTGTGCATGCGTGCGTGTGTGCGTGCGTGTAAAAGAGACTCTTATTTCCCAGAAAAAAGTTTCATGGTCTTTTAATGGGATCTGTTGTCCTCTGTGGAACATGGCCTTACAGTCATGCGTCTCAGTGTGAAGTGTTATTGTTCAACCAGAGACATGAATGAAGTGAAACCCAGCCAGGCATGCACGGACACACAACACAACACAACTAGAGCTGTCACCATAACACATTAAGTTCACATTTAGCCTCCCCCTGGCCAGCCGGGGCGCCTGACGGAGGGGAAAGGAACTGGTTGGATTATATCACCTCACCTCCTGTCAGGTGAAAAGAAGCAGCTTGGACTACTCATGCATAGAAGGAAGCACAAGGTCTGTCCTCCGTTGCTCTCTCCGGGTTGGCAGAGGGAGTTAAGCGCACAGGATTACACTAGACAATTGACACTGGGTGAAAATAAATGGTTTACAAAAATCGTACTCAGAAAAAACAGAGAAAAAAAAGGTTCACGAAACTTTGCAGCACTTTCCGTGAAACCCGTATCTATAGAGGCATTAGAAATATTGTAAACTATATATATACATATACATACATATACATAGCCTATCCTTTTATAATGACTTACAGGGTCATGCAACATAGAAACACAGAAATACATCATTGACACTCACAGGTGGTTTTGTGTTATAATTATCATAGTTGTAATCCATCAAAGTAAATGTATAATGCATTATAATCACTTAATGCTTTGTATTGCATTATCGTATGTCATAAATCTATGACATAGAGTATGTCATTCACAAAATGACATACATCTTGCGTAGATTGAATGGTGTATTTCCAGTACTTAAAGCACCCAATGGCCATTTATAATGAGTTATAATCACACTATAAATAATGCATTATAACAGTAATCAGCAGCTATGAAGTAATATGATACTTGACCTTAACTGGCTTATGGCCAGTGACGTGCCTGACGTAATTAAATCAATAACAGACATTATAAATGCTTATTATTATTGTTCTAAATGTGTGCTGTTGTGATTCCAGGTACAGAGATGATGGACGGTCAGCTGATGGGGGAGTTTGAAGCGGAGGTGAAGGATTTGGAGTATGATTCCTGGAACCTGACGGTGGAACAGGACCTCCTCAAACAACTGGACACTGAGCTCATCAAGAGACAGGACGTCATATACGGTGTGTGGATAGGATTGTCTGTCTGTCTGTTAAATGAACTGAAAGTAGAAAAAGTGCCCCTCGGGGCACAGGTCTCCTCCAGGATAGGAGTGTTTTTAGGAAAATGTCAAGTGGCATTTCTTCCTCAGCCTAGTTGGAATATGCATGCACACTTTGCACAGTTTCACAGTTTTGTTGTGGCATTTTGTACTTAGCCGATCAGGATGGAATATGATAAATCAAACAGACCTGTCTTGTTCACGTGACTATAGAGATCATGTGTACGGATTTGCGTGAAATATGAAGGAGTAATGTTTTACATAAGTTGGCCTCCTGGTGACGCTATAAAGGGCATATGTAAAAAATGCAGGGCACAGGATTCTCCTTGGCATCTAGGGAGTGTGCATACAGGGTTTTACACAGATCGGTGCAGTTATAGGTAAAAACACAAATAGGCCAGTTATTGTGCCACCATGAGGCTGAGTTGAAAATGTTCAAGTGGCATTTCTTCCTTAGCCTAGTGGGAATGTGCGTGCAAGATTTCACATAAATCACACTATGTGTCAGGAAGGAGTATGAAAATCCTGAAAGAACCGTTTCATTTAATGGACCAATTTGCATGATGTTTGGACAAAATCTGTAGGTGTACTGTAATGTTTTGCAATAGTCGGCCTCCTGGTGGCGCTATAATAGGCCCATGTGGAAAATGTGGGGCAGAGGTTCAGCTTTGGCATCCAGGGAGTGTGTGGCGGTCACCGCGGCCGGTCAAAATTAAAATCATTGCGGGCAGGATTGATCTGAAATTCAACGGGATCAATAAATGGCGCAGGGCTCTAGTGCAGAGTTTGGCTGCGAGCAAGCCAACGGTGCCAGAGATTAGCTGTCCCCAAACGGACGGACGGAGTGCAAAACATACTCTCTCCCCATGCCTTCGTCCTGGTGGAGACAATTATAGACAAAATGCCCTTAGTTTTAGTTTCCAACATTAACTGAATATAAATATATTTTTTTAAATGGTATCTTTTGTTGAGTTTTTTTTTATTATACCTATAGGCCTACTTACTCTTACTCTTTTTAAAATCCTGAACCTGAAAAAAACTAAACTAAACTATAATGAAAAATCCAAGACTATTTATAACGTTGTCTCTCTCTCTGTCCCTCCGACAGAGCTCACGCAGACGGAGATGCATCACGTCCGTACCCTGCGCATCATGTCGGAGGTCTACAGTAAAGGGCTGCAGAAGGAGGTGGGCCTGGAGCCACAGACCCTGGAGCGGCTGTTCCCTGCTCTGGACGAGCTGCTGGAGCTCCACAGCCAGCACCTCCACCGTCTGCTGGAGAGGAGGAGAGACAGCCCGGAGAGAGAGGAGGACACCCCCGACGGAGGAGGAGGAGGTGGAGGAGGAGGAGGAGGAGGAGGAGGAGGAGGAGGCTTCATCGTCAATCGGATAGGAGATGTGCTGCTCCAGCAGGTCAGTGAATGGCCTCGATACCAGGCCAGGAATTTCACGACGGCCACGGCGGCCATGGCCGTCGTTGCCCCTCTCTTTGCCCCTCTTTTTGTGCCCTCAAAAAGTTGACCACACTAAAGGCCTTGCCCCTAAAAGGATGAAATTCCAGGCCTGCTCGATACCCAGGCTTTTATTTCCATTCGCATTCGACAAAAAAAAAAGGGTAGGAAGTGGGAGCCAACTTGTATTTTGCTAAACATTATCAGTGCAGTGGTGCGTCACTTTTCTCTGCCGTTTTCTATAATTGCGATTAGACCATTATGTAATAATTGTGGCCTAGTATTGTCTTTTTTAGATTGATTGATTGATTGATTGATTGATTGACATGCTGATTGTGTGCACCAGTTCTCAGGGTCCAGTGCTGAGTGCATGAAACGGGTGTACGGGAAGTTCTGCAGTCGTCACAATGAAGCGGTCAACTTGTACAAGGAACTCCTGACCAAAGACAAACGCTTCCAAGCTTTTATTAAAGTAAGACTTTCATCACATCACATCACCGCACGCACGCACGCACCAGTTTAGATTTTTTTTAGGTTCGTTTTTAGTCATCGTAGCGTAGTTTTTATTTAGTTTTTGTCAGTGAAAAAAGGTAGTCGATGAACAATTTTCGTCATCGTTTTAGTCAACAAAATCAAAACTGGCACGCGCATATGTATCTGTGTGTGTGCGTGTACGTACGCACGCACGCGGACATTTGCTTGGTGTCCTGCATCTATTCTACATTCTTCATTCTTCACTAGTGAATATTACACTGTGCAACCAAACGTTTTATAATGGGAAACTAAATTGTCTCTCAGCTGTCTGATCCTCATAATGTCTGACTGCAGCAATGTTCATGATGCAACCTAACATTGGACCACATGGCTCTACTTAATGCAACAACAGCTTTAGTAGAGTAGAATTTTTCTTCTGTTGTCTGACTGCTTGTTGTCAGCTGTATCTCGGCTCTGATTCATCCATATCGTCTCCGTATGTTATTTCCATCTAGAGAAAGATGAGCAGCAGCCTGGTGCGACGACTCGGCATCCCAGAATGCATCCTGCTGGTGACCCAGAGAATAACCAAGTACCCAGGTCTGATCCTGAGGATGCTACAGCACACCAAAGGTTAGTGTCACTGGCATGTTACAAGACCGTAGTAGCTGTTAGCTGCTCTATCTTCCTGCTAGCTTGTGCTTAAAATATATTACCAGTAAGGCGCCCTGAGGGTGAGAAGCGAAAAGGGTTGAGGTCGCGCTGAAACAACAGAGCTTCTTAATATGGCACAGTTGAGAAGCAGGAGTTAAACTATTAATCTGGTGAGAGGTCAGATGTGGAGTTGCTGGCCGGTGGCGTTCTCCGTAAGACTCTGGCGGTGGCGTCCTCCGTAAGACTCTGGCGGTGGCGTCCTCCGTAAGACTGGCGGTGGCGGCCTCCCTAAGACTCTGGCGGTGGCGTCCTCCCTAAGACTCTGGCGGTGGCGTCCTCCCTAAGACTCTGGTGGTGGCGCTGCTTGATGAGGTCAGATCAACATACAGTATGGAATGTCAGAACAGGTCAGCTCCATACAGTATAATATGGAGATCTAAGGGTGGCAGGCCACAGATCCGACCGCTATGCTCATGATTATATGGTCATGGGCATTTATGACTTCAGATTTGGTGCGCACAGTGACAAGGACTCGAGGCAGAGTGGTGCCCGCCGTCCGTCAACCAATATGCCCATCTGAACTCATTACATATGCTTCTTTTGTGAGACATTCTTTACAGTGGGCTTACGAGGATTCTGATTATGTATTGATGTTGGAATCTGCCAGGCTGTCTAGGCTGATAAATCACACACACCTCTAAGTCTAACGGTGTGGCCGCTGACTGTGTAAACTACCATTAAAGCTGCTTTATAGTTCAATGGGAAGTGAGTGTGTGTGTGTGTGTGTGCGTGCGTGCGTGCGTGCGTGCGTGCGTGCGTGCGTGCGTGCGTGCGTGCGTGCGTGCGTGCATGTGTGCGTGCGTGCATACGTGCGTCTAGTTGTATATGAAGTGAGGGGCTGTGAGTTAATCCTCGAGGTTCTCTGAGAAGACTTTCTCCTGCCAACTCTGACATGTACTGAATAAAGACACGCCACCCTGCTCTCCCAAGCAGACACACTAGTGTGTGATGTAATACACGCAAGGAGAAAATAATACTCTCAAAAACACCATTCAGCCACACTGGATTAAGTCACACAATCCTCTTTAAAATCAGTGCTTTGTTGGTTCCCATTAAACGAAACAAACACGTTAGTTGTGATTTTAAGAAGATGCACTTTGTGTCTATGTAAGCCGAGTCATATTTCTAAAACAAAGCAACTTTAATTCCTTGCTGATCTGGTAGAAGGCTATGCATATTGGATTCTCGTTTTGTACCACAAATATGCTGCTTCAAGGGCAAATATGCTCTTCAAACACTGAGGCCATTTCACTCAAATTCTGGCTTACTTGCAACATGTCCCCCGGCCTAAATCCTACAAGTCATCTCTGTTCAACAAATGTACATGTGAACAAAAAAAACATCCCTAAAGGAGCTTTAGAGTAAATGTTTCTTTGCCCTCGATTAGTATTCCATATCCGAAGAATTATGTGTACGTGTGATTCTCCAGAATTTGGGTAATCCAATGATTATCCACAGAGAGTCTGCACCAAACACACTGCGACCAAAACAACAAGCCACTTGTGTCCTCATTGTGGGACCTACAGTACGCTGGTGTTGGGTTACGGGCAGTGGTGTAAAGTACATTTACTTAACTACTCTAGTACTATTTCTAAGTATTTGTAATACTTTTACTTCTACTCCACTACATCTCGGAATCAAATATTGTACTTTTACTCCACTACATTATTTGAACTTTATAGTAACTAGTTACTTTGTAGATTTCGTTTATTATTACAAAACATACATTAACCACGTTTATCCCTTTAATACATTTCGGCCATTTGGAAATGGCCTATTCTATTTTCAAAAGATTTGTATACATTTGAAAACTTGAAAATGGACATTCTGCGTAACGAGTTTTACTTGTAGTGGAGTAAAAGTACAATATTTTCCTCTGAGGTGTAGCGGAGTAGAAGTAAAAGTACTGAAAATTGGAAATACTCCAGTAAAGTAAAAGTACCTCAAAATTGTACTTGAGTAAAAAGTACTTAGCAAATAGTGCTAACTTGTCTAGCTGCTATTTTGAACAGCCAATGCTAAAATCTAAAATGACACTTTCCTGTTTTTTCTCTCAACACAGATCTTTTAATCTTATTTTTTTATTATTCTTTATGGCCTTTGAGTGGCCTTTGTGAAAACTACAGTGTATTGCAAAGTATGGTTTGGTTAAAGTATGCAATGTATTTTCATGACATGCTTACTCCCACACACAGAGAGCGAGGAGGATTACCCTGACCTGAAGGAGGCCGTGCGGCTGGTGAAGGAGGTGATCACGGCGGTGGACGACAAGGTGAACGAGCACGAGAAGAGGCAGCGGCTGAAGGACATCCACGCTCGCACCGACAGCAAGTCCATCATGAGGATGAGGAGCGGCCAGATGTTCGCCAGGTACGCCTGTCACCGTTACACCTCATCTGCACTGCCAGCGATGCGAGCGGGCGAACGACGAAATCTCATTAGAATACATGTTTGTTGTTTTTCATTGTGACTGTCCTGAGGTACCACGAGCGACGACGCGCCGTGCAGCGACATCATCCACCCCTCCTATATTCGTTTGCAGAGTCTCTATTTGAGTGAGGTTTCTCGGCCCCCAAACACTTTTATTGTTTGAGATCTACACATTACTATTTATTGGTTATTTGATGGCCGACACTCCATGTCAGGACAGTTTTTTGCATGATATCGCCGTCGGAAAGCTCGCTCCTTGCCTGTGTAGATGAGGTGTAACACATTTATAAGATGGCGATTAATTGTCACACAAATAATTGTGATTAACGACTTAATTGTGTTTTTTTGGCATTGGAAATTGGAGCATTATGAATATAAATTAAATTTCTGTTTGACATTTAGGCTTCGTAATAAAAAAAATCACACCCGTGTGAACTGAGTGGTGCAACTACACATTTATTGTTATAGTTACTGTACTGTAAGGTATTTGTAAAATTAGCCTCAGGTTGTAAAACATTAGAACCAGGAAAGCATCTGTGTCATTTTACATTTTTGGTTAAGTACTCTAGTCTGTGCATGAATTTCAAGGTTTCTCAACAGTGTCACTTGAAGGTCTCACACACACACGTGCGTGCGTGCACGCGCGCACATACCGCGGTCATGCATGCACACACACATGCACCGCGTTCATGCACGCACGCAGCATTGATGCGTGTTGCTACGAGGCAGCATTGTGTTGCTACGTGCTATACACACACACACATGCGATACCGCACGCAGCGCACGCAGCATTGATGTGTGTTGCTACGACGCAGCATTGTGTTGCTACGTGCTAGGCACTACACACAGACACGTGCGATACCACACGCATGCAGCGCATGCAGCATTGACGTGTGTTGCTACGACGCAGCATTGTGTTGCTACGTGCTAGGCACTACACAGTACACACACACACGGACATTGCTGGGCATTGCTGGTTTCACGCATGCGCACACCACTCGTGCTCATGATGAGTGATACAGGTACACGGACATTCCTGGTTGTAGGAGTGGTTGCACCACTCAAAAATGTAACTTAAGGCCCAGGCCGTAGCGTAACGGTCTGGGCACCGGGCTGGTGATCCAGTCGCGGTGTGCCGCGGGTTCGACTCCCGGACCCGACACGGCCTTTACCGCATGTCATCCCCCCATCTCTCTCCCGTTTCCTGTCAGCCTACTTTCTATCCCTTAAAAAATCAATAAAGGCGTAAGCCGCAAAAAAATATCTTAAAAAAAAAAAAAAAGTAACTTAAAAAATATATATAGCTGAAATAGCTGATCTACAAACGTACAATGCGCCACGGAGTGACGCGTTGTTTCCGCTCTTTTATGTGTGTTCATTTTTCAACATGGAAATGATTATGACAAAATAATTGCGATTACCTCAAATAATTGCGATCAGACGATTATGTAATGATTGTGACAACCCTATCTATCGCCAGAGAGGACCTGCTGAGGGGAAGACGGCACATCCATGATGGACCGCTGCAGCTGAAGAACACTCAGGGACGGCTCAAAGGTTGGACACACACACACACACACACACACACACACACACACACACACACACACACACACACACACACACACACACTGTGAACAGTGCACACATGCACAGGAAAAATATTTACTGTGTTCATTTAAGACATTCATACATTTGTTACTCTGAGAGGTATTGTCTTTGAGGGGTTCTAGCTAGCCCCTCCAATTCATGGCTTACCGAAATTATGTCATGTGGCAGACAAGTCTATGGACTTTAATGTTTTTTTAGAGAACTTTTAACTGAAAGACGTTTGCCAGCCAAGTCTATGGACTTGTTTAGTGCACTAAATGACGACATAAGACGTCAAATGGTCAATATAAATCCAACTGGTAAGTAATTTTGTTTCATATTATGAACACAATGCATTCATGCCTCGTGTAGGAGGAGGATGATGGTGTCAGACTGTCAGCAACACCACTAAAGCACCAGAAGGACATGTACTTTTAAAGCTCTATATTGTATATTGTGTAATCACTGTCACTGCTATAACATGTTTGTTCAGTAACAAGGGTCTCCCTGTCTCTTCAGCTTTAGTGAACAGACAATGTTCAGGTCAGGATATCAATTTGATCTAATCAGGAGAGAACCTCTCAAAGATCATTCATCGACATTCATTCATCGACACAGATAAATTCCACTTTTCACTTTTCATTACTTCAATTTCACTTGTTTATCCTGTATTCTGTATGAGTTGTCTCCTGATTGGTTATAATTGGTCTCCTGGCCTGAACATGAAATTGGAGAGACAGAGATAGCCGTTACTGAAAACTAAAGCAAACCAAGGAAACGGTTGCTATTGGAATATAGATCTATTTTAGCCACTGTTTCAGTGGGTCGTGGGTCGCGGTCACGGACCAATTTCCATCGGTCTTGAAATTTAAACCAATCAAATCTAAGAAATTCCATTAATTAAAACCAGTAAGATGCCCTGAGGGCGAGAAGCGGTCGCGTGCACACATCCGCCTGGGCGAGCGCTGGCGCTTTGGCATGGGGGGGTCAGATCAACATATGGAATGAATTCTGTACTGGCCATATATGGAGCGTGTCTTGGGTGTACAGGGTTTGATGAGGTCAGATCAACATATGGACTGTCAGAACAGGAAGGACGGGGGGGAGGATCGACATAATGGAATGTCAGAACAGGACAGCTCCATATATGGAGATCTAAGGGTTTGAGGTTTGAAGTCAGTTGTAGAGTTGCTGGCCGGCTCCATATATGCAGATCTAGGTAATGATCCAGTCTTCTCCATGTACTGTATGGTTGGTTATCCAGGGTTAGATGAGGTCAGTGTCGTGATCTTCATATATGAAGATGGCCATATATGGTGGCGTGACGTGTCACGAGGCATGATGTCACGAGGCGTGACCATATATGGAGGCGTGATGTCACGAGGTGTGACCATATCTATCTCTCTGTCTCACATGCAAACATTTTCCTGTTCTTGCACATCGTTCTCGCACTTGGACGTGCCCGTTAATGTCTATCAGCAGAGAAATCGATAGTTTCACAAGTTGACACAGCAGTGGGCTAATGCTAACGGACTAAAAAGATGGGCCTATAATGAAAAGGAACAACGGCCCACCACAAAACACACTGGCTTTTATTGTGTTTTATTGCACCATTTTATTTCTGTTAGTAAGCAGTCTGTGTGGTTCTCCAAATAAGAGGGAAGGTCGTTAATCAAAGTTGCACATTGTCAATAGAGCATTGTCAATAGAGCATTGTCAATAGAGCAATGGAACACCATTTAGGCCCACAATACTTCTCTGGGCTGATGGCAGAGGTAGGGCTGTCACCATTTAAGTTGACCATTAATTGTCATTTGTCACACAGTAATTAACGATTGAATTGTGTTTTTTGCATTAATCATTTGGAACGTTACAATTTGTATTTCTGTTTGCCTTTTAGGCCTCATTCACACGTACCAAACACCAATCAAGCAATGTTTGGTCGTTTCTTTGGGCCACCACAATGCTTTTCCAATGGGAGTCACATGGTTTGATCAAACATTTGTGTTTGATTGCTGATTGCTCCCACCTCATCAAACAAAAATGTTTGGTCAAACCATGTGACTCCCATTGAAAATGAATTGGAGCAGCAATCAAACAGCAATCAGACGTCGCACACAGACCGAACATTTAAATTGCACAGGGCTGATATGACAAATAACCACTACTGACACATTTAATTTCCCAAAAATGTACAAAATAGTTGTGTGTTAAGCTTGTAGATCTGCCATTTCTGCTATGATAATGTATGGACATTTTTTCAACATGGAAATGATTGATGATTATACAAAGATAATTGTGATTATCTGTCTGTCTGTCTGTCTGTCTGTCTGTCTGTCTGTCTGTCTGTCTGTCTGTCTGTCTGTCTGTCTGTCTGTCTCTCTCACCTCATTTCAGTTTCAATTCTACAATTTAATTCTCATTGTATAATAAACAATATTTCAGAGTACACTTTATATTCATGTAATTATCATAAACATTTTGCCGCCAATGGTCCCCGGCCCACATGTTTGAGAATCAGTGCTCTATTAATATGTACATCCCCCAATCTCTGCCAGGTTTGGACCATGCCTATGCAAGCCTTATATCTCTCTCTCGCTCTCTCTCTCTCTAGATGTCCATGCGCTGTTGCTGTCAGATGTGTTTGTGTTCCTTCAAGAGAAAGACCAGAAATATGTCTTCGCCTCTCTGGTATGATATGGAATTGTCATCAAAAGTACATTACAAGTACATAGTACATACACAACTAAGTACATTTACTTAAGCACTGTACTTATAAGTACAATTTTGAGGTATTTGTGCTTTACCCAAGTATTTCCAATTTCCAATTTACTTCTACTCCATTACATCTCGCATCCATTTTATTTTTTTACTTTTACCCCACTACATCTATTTGAAAACTTTAGTTACTTTGTATATTTTGATTATTTATTATTATGAAAACATATATTAACTTCAGCCCTATATGCATTTTGGCCATTTGAAAATAGCCGATCTACAAGCTCACAATGTGCCGCATGGCCACGCATTATGTGCTTGTCGGCAATTTTCAAACACCTTTTTATACATTTGAAAACTTAAAATGGCACATTCTGCATATTGCATAATGAGTACTTTTAGTACTTTTTTACTCAAGTACATTTTGATTTCCGGACTTTACTTGTTACAGAGTATTTCTACATTGCAGTATTGATACTTTTACTTAAGCAAAACATTTAGAGTAGTAGTCCTACTCTTTCCACTTCTGTCTGTCTGTCTGTCTGTCCCTCCCTCCCTCCCTCCCTCTCTCTCTGTGCTGGTGGAACACCCACACTGCGGTTGCTCCTATGAGTCCTGAGTATCCCTCCGGGGAATCAAGAAAGGAAATATATCTTATTTGCGACTGCTGCCGTCGCCTCCTTTCACGGTACCACCTCCTTCCTCCCTTAATAATAACCTCTTCGTCCTCATCTATCCTTCACCTCCTTCATAAACTCCCCTTCCCTCCTCGATGCTTCGCTTCCCTGCCCTGCCCTCAGTCTCTCTCTCTCTCTCTCTCTCTCTCTCTCTCTCTCTCTCTCTCTCTCTCTCTCTCTCTCTCTCTCTCTCTCTCTCTCTCACTCTCTCTCTCTCCACACCATCCTTTTCTCTCACCACCTCATCCCCCCCCCCCCCCCCCCACACTATCTAACAAGGGTCCTACCGAGCGTGTGCAGTAGATGCAGTCGTCACATTTTCCTCTCCAGCTGTGCGGCTGCTAAGCGGCATCCTGTCCACGGCACACAGCGTGGCTGCAGCTAGCAAGCCCTGTTAGCTAGCTGGTTTTTATAAGGTGCTGGTGAAATCGTGTTTATTTTTGTTTTTTTCTATGCTTACATCACTTGCAGTTTTTTGGGCTGGGATAATTTAATCAGTGGTGGAAAGTAACTAAGTACATATTTGAAAACATACATCACCCACTTCAGCCCTATATTAATTTTGGAAAACTTGTGAAATGGGACTTTTGGTACTTTAAGTATATTTTGCTGCCAATACTTATGTACTTTCACTCAAGTAAATTTTTAATTCTGTACTTTTACCTGTAACAGAGTATTTCTACATTGCAGTATTGATACTTTTACCAAAGTAACAAATGAGTACTTTTTCCACCAGTGCATTTAACTCGCCCCCACACACACATACATATAGGGAGATCTACATGAAAAAGTAATGTAGGGTTAGTTTAAATAATAGCTATTCCTGTGACCCTTGTGAATGTTCTCTCTCTTAGATATTGTGAATAAATTACACCGACCAATCAGCAGGAACCTGACCTTCCCCACCCAGTTCATCTCCTGCTGATGATATGAAACGTAAAAGCTGTTCATATAATACGCTCTCCGGCATTAAAAACACATTAAATTAGCTCTGTCATTGCGTCTCGTTGTGGCGCACGTCGACCAGTTAAATACAGAGCTGCTCAATTATCATTACATTATACGCTAACTAATGAGCACTTTCCTGCCTGTCTGTTCTGTGTCTGTGTGTCCCACTAATGCCTGACATATGGTCCAACGTGCGGCAGCATCACAGGCAGAAACGTATAAATCGGGCTTAATATTCTGTCCGTCTCTATCAGTGTGTCTTCTTCCTTTGTGATCTTCTCCACTCCTTCTTCCCCTCCCTCCATTGATGTTGGTTCTGATCTTCTCCTCCTTCTTCCCCTCCCTCCATTGATGTTGTTTCTGATCTTCTCCTCTCCTTCTCCCCCTCCCTCCATTGATGTTGGTTGCTGTAGGCAACACACTCTTGTTCTAGGTCAGAGAAATATTATGCCTGCAGCTTAAGTAAACCTGTTTATTTGTTAACCTTTTTTTTTGTTCATTGAGTTCAATGGATGTTTTTTGTAACCTTTTCTGTAAACCAAAAAGTCAATTTTCTGTCCCTTTTCTGATCGGACAATATAATGTCCAATTGGAAAGGAGTGCCATCACAATATGTAATTTAAATGGCAAGACTGCATTAATGTAGAACAGAACATTCTAGTATATAAAGCCATTAATTTGTTCATTAAAGTGTGTAAACGGCTTCCCACATGAAGAAGAACGAATAAATGAAGAGGTGTATTTTCCCAGCAGATTCCCTCCTTGCGGCTCGCATCAGTGCAACCACACTTGCAATTTCCCCAGAATTGCACCTTTCTAATTAGTAGATATTCTAAACTTTAAAGATATTCTGTTCTCTCTCCTTCCTCCTTACAATACTTTTTTCTCCCTCCTTAATTCTTATCCTACCTTCACCCCATCCTTCTCTCCCTCCAGAAGGCCTGTTCATCTTCTCTCTCACAAGCATAACCCTTTTCTCACTTTCTCCTCCATTCCTCTTCCCTTCCTCCTCTCCGTCATCCGTCATTTCCCTTCCTCCTCGCCGTCATCCGTCATACTCTCATCCCTTCGCTCATCATAGCCATTGGGAGGCGGGGGCCGCTTCCTCCTACAGTCATAGTCTAATTATGTTGTTCTCTCTCTCTCTCTCTCTCTCTCTCTCTCTCTCTCTCGGTCCAGGACCATCGGTCCACTGTGCTGTCCCTGCAGAAGCTGATTGTCAGGGAGGTGGCGAACGAGGAGCGGGGTCTCTTCCTGATCACGGTGGGCTCCGACCGGCCGGAGATGGTGGAGGTCCTGGCCAGCAGCCGAGAGGAGCGCAACGCCTGGATCCAACTCATCCAGGACGCCATGCACTGCATGTGAGTGGAGTGGCATGAGAACACACACTATGGTGTGTGTGTGTGTGTGTGTGTGTGTGTGTGTGTGTGTGTGTGTGTGTGTGTGAAAATATATTAAATTCATTTATTTCTTTGGCTATTGAAGTTATCTGTCTGCCCTGTGCAATTTGTGATTATGAAGCCTAAAAGGCAAACGGAAATACAACTTGTAACGATCCAATGATTAATGCAAAAAAACACAAATCAAAATTATTTGTGTCACAATTCATGTTCAACTTAAATGTGTAATCGTGACAGCCCTATATGTGAGGTGTGAGATGAGGAAAAATGACCCGAGAACCGTAACATAGCATATTCATCGTGTTTTAGTCATAATAAGTAAGTAAGTAAATGATTTATATTGTATTCATGAGATAAGACATGAATGAGAATATAATAAACTATTAGTGTGCATCAGTAGACTATCTTGTTTGGGATGCTTAAAATACCTTCCCCACTAAAAAATGTCTTTCTTCTTCAAGGTTCAAGGTTGTACTTTATAGTTACATTTTGTGTACAGGTACATAAGAGTAAGACTTATTTTTGTTTGGCTTCCTTCAGACAATGCAGCAGCTTTGTTTTGAGTGGTGCAACCACTCCTATACGGAGCTTTGTGTGTCTCTGCCTGTGTACCTGTGTCCCTGGCTGTGTCCGAGCACGAAAATAGCATTTGGTTGGTTTTCATCACCAAGTGTCACTGTTGTGCAGCCTAACACACACACACACACACACGGTCCCCTGGGTGCGTTCCTGGGGGTCTGGAAGTTCCGGGACCCCCACACAGAGTTGCACCACTCACTTCACACGGGTGTGATTTTTTGTATATAATAGTCCATCCATCACACCTTAATGTACTGTAATCTTTACTCCCCATGTTTCCCCTGGAGGTCTAGAAAGCCTGATATGTGAAACATAACGTCCTGTAATCCAGGTATTAGTCGTGGTCCAGGACATTTGGTTATAATTATTCCTTAAAGAGAACATAACTCTCGTTGTTCTGATGTGAATATACTATGGGAAACAGATACCCTACAGCACTGTTTCCCAAACAGTGGGTCATGTGTGGGTTGCGGACACAATTTTATGGGTCTCTTTTTTTGTTTCCTATACATTTTGTTTTGAATTATTATTATTTCAAAACATTTTCAAAAGTTGAATTAAAACCAAATTCAATGATTTTTTTCCCAGTAATTTCATGGAGAAATCACAGAAATTAGAAAATAAATGGTAAGAGGTAGTGAAAATAGCCAAGCGACGCGTTGTGTGCTTGTAGATCTGCTTTCGGGTCTCGTCCTGAAAGGTTTGGGCACCACTGCCTAGAGTATATATAATCTTTATTTCAGACAGTAGTCCATATCACAGTATGTCTTCTGTGTATTTATGTTTAGGTTCAGAATAGGCAAACATTTCCTTTAACCCAATACTAGATATTGATGGAGGAGATTAGAGTCCTGTCAACCCAGTAAACCAATGATGTTTGCAGTCTGTTTCAATTAAATGAAAGAGTTGCTCTGCCTGGGATTCTGCACAGCACAATGCTGTGTGCTTTACAATGTTGATTGAATCCACAGACCAATACAGAAAGCCATTTCCAATTCTCCATAACTTCACCTCTTAAAGTAAAGGCTCAGTGTGGTACCCTGACCCATAACCCACTAAGACCTAAGGCTGATTCTACAATTGTCTTCTAAATCCTAACAGTTTTCAGAAATGTTTAAGTTGTTATATCAGTGGTGCTCAAACCTTTTCATGTCAAGGACCCCCAAAATGATATATATATTTGGCCAATCGCAAAATATTTAGTTCCAAGGAACCCCCAGAAGCAAAGATTTGAGTTAAAAATATTTGCTTGAAAAAATATAGATATTCAGAGACTTGTGCAAAAATAGCAGATCTACAAGCTCGCAGCCTGCGTGAGCTTGTAGATGCCTTCCCGGTCTTAATAGGTTAACTTAAACTCACCTCTTAACCCGTCCTACTAGCGTCCTATAGGCCCTTAATAAAAACCTAGCATAACCCCTTTATTCAAACCATAACCTCTAATCCTCACCCCTCAACTCAATTCCTCAGCCTTTATTTCCTGTTCTGACCCGAATGCTCCCCATTACACCTCCACGAGGATTAACATTTGTCCGGGAGTGTGAAACTTCACCTCTATGGCCCTCGCAACCCAGGACTTAGATGCAGAAGTGATTACGGTATCATGTATTAGGTTTAAAATGTATACTTTATGAAGAGGTCCCCTTCCACCCCATCAGCCCCTTAACCACAAACCTTACCCCTCCATTCCCTGCCGTGTGACCCCCCAAAAGGACTATGCTACATGTTTAAAATTCCAATCCTGCCGAGTTAAATCTCACCTGAGTTTTCCTTGTAACCTGGGAGTCTGACAGCGCAGGTTTTAAGGCTGTAGTAGTGTGGTGGTGTAAACTGTGATGGAGGGGGGATTAGAGCAGACCTGACTTTATATTGACAGCATGGTCTAAATGGTATTAAGGAACGACCAGGAGGATTTACTGCACACTATGCCAGAGAGACAGACAGACAGAGAGTGAGAAAGAGAGAGAGATGATGATGATGAGAGGAGAGCAGCTAAATGTTATCTAAATGTCTTCGGCTAGATTATCTCTCTCGCTGTCTGTCTCTTTCTCACTTTGACGTAGCCATCTGGCAGAAACTGTGTAATTAGCTTTTTTTTTCTTTTCTTTTTTTAATCAACTATTTCAGTCTTTATGCCAATTCCCTGGTGTCCATATACACACGTGGTTGCCGGCTGCGTCTTTTCACCTGACAATGAGGAGTTTCAACTATACTTTCCACTGTACACAAAATGGAACAGAGCCTTAATTAGTATCTTCGGTAACACCTTATTATTAAGTTATGTTGTGTCCATAGAGCCCATTGTGATTGTTGGGAGTGCCTTGCCAAGCCGGAGACTCTGGTCTGAATCTGTGGGCAGGACCTTGACCCCTGCTTGACCACTATTAGCTCATTTTATTTGGATTCATCAATCCCGACTGGGATTGGATCCCAAACCATGCAGCAGGAATAAGAGTATTAGTTGCCATAAACAAATTGGCTCTGTAACGTTAGCTATCCGATTGGCTCTTTAGTTGTTTGATTTGTTCCATCTGATTGGCTGGTGGATGGCGGAGACCGTATCTGATTGGCTGGTGGATGTTGGAGAGTGTATCTGATTGGCCGTCTGTTGTTTTGGACAGAGAGAAGGATGACGATGAGGGGATCCCCAGTGAGACGGAAGAGGACAAGAGACTGCTGGAGACCAAGGCCAAGGAGATGAGAGGTAGGGGTGTGTGTGTGTGTGTGTGTGTGTGTGTGTGTGTGTGTGTGTGTGTGTGTGTGAGAGAGTGTGAGTGTGTCTGAGTGTGAGTGTGAGTGTGAGTGTGAGTGTGTGTGTGTGTGTGTGTGTGTGTGTGTGTGTGCAACTCACTTTTGAATGCTGTTCTTTTGAATAAATCTATTTATTTAGCGACATAACAGCAAAAATACATTACGACCGTGAGGTCTCAAGAATGTTTCGAAAATATTTGAAGCGAGAAATAGACGAAGCAGTAGCCTACCCGAGGAATTGATTCTATTTGATCAACTCACCTCCTTGTTTTACGAGGCAACTGTGCTGCAGCTGGGCAGACGCCGGCCAGCGCAACACTTATGGAATACTCTCAAATCATTACCGTAAGCAAGGAAAAACCTTGTTACCTTGTTGGTCGAAACATGTTGACAGTTGCCTTTTTAATTTAATAAAGGCGTACCTCATTTTTTAACGTTGCCCTTCAGGATGATAAAACACCTCGACATTATCCCTTGCATACTCTGTATCGAGTACAGTATGTTACTTATAAAGACTATTGTGTCGCTAAATAAATATATATATATTTTTGGAGCAGTCAAAAGTGAGTCGCCGGCTTTGTTCCTGTGTGTGGAACAGTGTGTCATCATTCTGATCTCCTCCCCCTCCTCCTCATCCTCCTACTCCGCCCCCCTCCCCCTCCCCTCCCCACCCCCTCCTCTCCCCCCTCCTCCTCCTCCTCTCCCCTCCTCCACCTCCTCCCTGCCGTGTCAGACCTGTTGAGGCAGAAGGACGAGCAGATCGTGACTCTCCTGGAGGAGAAGGCCAGAGTGTTCCGGGAGATGTGTGAGTGCGGAGGAGGAGGAGACGCGTTAGGAGGAGGAGGTGCAGCCTCCAGAGCAGAGGGGGCAGAGGGGCAGCAGCGCGAGGCCGAGGCGTCTCTGTTCAGGGCGGCGTCGGGCAGCCAGGAGGCGCTGTTGCCACGCGGAGAACCCATCATGAAGCACGCCCTGCAGGAAGGTGAGGCTGTGCTGGTTGGCAAAAATACAGATTCATCAATATATCGCCATTTTTATACCATATTAAAGTTGATTTTTTTTGCGATTGTTTGTTTGTATTGAAGTCTATGATTGAACTTTTCATTGTCTATATTGTTTAGAATAGTTTTTAAATGTTCTAGTAATTGAACGTTTCATGGTCAAATTCAAGTGTCAGGTGTTTGAGGCTGGTATGATTGATGACATTTAGGGTCGATTCATATACTCCACTTTTAATGCCGAATGAAGTCAGATCGGGATGTGTCCCCGACCCATGAGTCTGGAAGGGGAGGTCTTAACCCACTGCGCCGCCCAGAAAAGAAATAAAATGAAAAAAGACCATTGCTGCATTACTAGTTAAAAGCTTTTTTTGTTTGTTTTAATAATAACATTGCGTATGAATATTTTGCAGCAGCAACGTACTTTGTCCCCAGTGCCAAAGACGAGATTCTCGTCATTTATTGATTTCTATTCATTCAGTTTGAGATCGCTCTACACTACCGTCTATCAGCGTCTCCGTTGAGATAAACAGGAAATGGTCTGTCTGTCAGTAAAAACGTTCCCCTCGTTGACTTCAGTGTTCAACGCGAAAACTCTTTTATCTTGGATCCCAGATCGCGTTTTTGATCAAAACGAGCTTTATTCACGGCTCATAAGTAAAGCGTGGTCGTGCTTACAACATTCATTTGGAAAACGTGATGTACGGCCATTTTTCAACATGGAAACGACTGACGATTATGCAAGAATAATTGTGATTAGCTCAAATGATTGCGATTAGACGATTATGTAATAATTGTGACAGGCCTAGGGAGAACAGCATGAAAAAGAATTGAATGGAACTGAACAGAACAGAAAACTGGTTCCATGTCTACACGCCACCGCAGGCAGTATAACTGTTGTCCCCACACACACACGCACAAGCGCACACACACGCACACACACTGCGGCAGGCAGTGTGGCAGATGAGGGCTGTAGGCTGTGGGCTCTTAACAGTGTTAGACCGAGAGGTAATGTAGTTAGTGACCTGTGTTCTCCTGTATGTCTCTGCTCCTGTCCCCGTGGACCGGGCTTTGTGGTTTGTGTATTTTGTGTGTGTGTGTGTGACCTCATCCTGTGTTACACACGGTAAAATCCTGAGTGTTGGTTCACCTCAGAGAGTTAAATGGAACCCTTGGTTCCGTTTGTACACTCTCAGAGTTACAAATCTATGAAGGAACACTGAGCATTTTTTTATTAATATCTGTGCGTGTGCGGTCATGTGTTTCAGATGTAGGCCAGTAATTGATTGGGATTGGGTTAGCGTTACAGCGATCTGGGAACCCATCGACCAAAAAAGGAAAAACAGCGCCCTCTTTTCCTTCGAATTGCCTGTACTGAGTCTAGGGGCGGCGCCCAATAGAATGTGGATAAACAGGACGTTGGCCCGTTTAGTCCATCCTCTTGGTCCATGTCTTTGTTTACATTCCTGACTCTACAGGAATTGTTGTAACAGGAGCTGCGGAGAGATTCTGCTGCGGAGCTCTGAATCTGTCTATGGGAGATTAAAGGCCCATAGTCCAGTTTCCGGTGAAGAGGTAACCACCGGTTAGTAAAAACAGAGAGATGTTTTGTGTGAGCAGTCACCACCGCGGCGTGACGTCTTGTTGTAGTTTTCGTGGTCACTTCACCGAAAACTGGACTATGAATAGGCCTTAATGTTACTGTAACAGGGTGTGCAATGTCCCAAGAAGTTTACTTATGTCTGTCTGTCTGTCTGTGGGTGTGTGTCTGTCTGTCTGTCTGTGGGTGTGTGTGTGTGTGTGTGTGTGTGCGTGTGTGTGTGTGTGTGTGTGTGTGTGTGTGTGAATTTGTGCGTGACAGTGGAGACGCTCCAGACGCTGGTGAACGGCAGTCTGGGAGGTGCCATGGCGGTGGGCGTGGTGCCGCAGGATGGAGGATGTCCAGGAGGAGGTGCTGTGGGACCGGTGTGTTTGCCCCGGAGGGCCGAGACGTTTGGAGGATTCGACAGTCACCAGATGAGCTCTAAAGGTGCGTTCAAACCTGAAGATGTATATTTGTTTACAGGCGCTTCAATCACTTCACTGGTCGTGCAGGTCAGCGTTGGTAAAACATAAATAAAAAGTCTAATGCGAACGCGCCGCGTTCACATTGATATTGTATGTAATCACGCCGCTCGAACTATCCAAGTTTGAATATAGATTTGGAGCAAGTGGCTCCTCGTCGGATCTTCCATTGACGTTCTGCAAAGTTTTGTCGTCTGGCGGTCATGAATTATAAGTCAGGTTTATAATTCAGAGCATCACATCACACACCATGATAGAATTTAATCTGCACTCCTCTCTCTCCTCTCCACTCTTATGTCTGTTTTTTCTCCTCCTTGTCTCACAACGCACGCACGCATGCACGCACACACACACACACACACACAGCTTTTCCAGGCTATAACATTGTCATTTGGACTGGTGAAAAGGAAGGTGTTTCTATCATTTCAGGTGGAGACAGAGATGAGAGCGGGGACACGGCCGCAGACCTGCGCAGGACCGAGTCTGACAGTGTTCTGAAAAAGGTAGGAGCCTGATGCACAAGTTGGTAAGCAACAGCTACACTGACTATACTGTACAACCTCTGGCTGGTATACGCTGGTAACACGACAACAGAAATGTTGCCAATTGACCTTCGAGCAAGACACTGAACTCGTATCTGCAGAGAGTCAGTGGCTGTGCTGCTGGGACCAAAGCTAAGGCCGCTAGGTCAGATATTGTGGGCTGAGGGTCGTGTTGGTGGAGTGTTCTACAGTGGATATGTGGAGGGGGTGGAGAGCCACAACTCACTGTTCAGCTTAATGCATTTGACCTCCAACATTGCGATGATGTCGGTTAGAAACCTTGTATGGCCAAAACCGTTCCTTTTTTATTATAATTTGTAATGTTTAAAAACGGTGAAAATAGTCAAGCTACAAGTTCTGCTAATTTCACTACTGGCATAAGTGTAAGATTTTTTGGTTTAAAATAAAAAATATTTACAACATAATTTGTGAGGATACAGATGTGAGGAACTTCATTTAATTGACTATATTATAGTCAATTTCATTTAGTTTTTCACATCTGTATGCAAATTCTACATTTATTCAAACTCTGAACTCTGGGTTCAGAGTCGAGGGCTAGGGATGTTAATAGTTAATCGATGCATCGCCGTTAAGAAATTAATCAATTCAACTTAACAGTTAATAATGAATCAAAAATGCGGTTCTATCATTGGGTGGTTTTCTGTGCTGTCTGCGTGTGCGTGTGGCAGAGGAACACACATGTGGGCCTTTTATATTCCGCCCGCGTCCGAAACGGTTGAGAAATGCACCGGTTAATCGTTCATTCTTATCAAAACGTATCAATTACCAATGAATGACTTAATCGATAATTCCCGTCCGTAATATGGGGCATGAAGGGGACATGATAATTGGGTGGGTCATGCATTTCCAACTCGCATCGTTCCAAGTAGGCCAAGGAACCGCTCTAATAATTAATAATGTTGATATGGCACACAGTGACAATGAATAAATAAAAACATGGCACTTCATGGCAAGGTTGCTGACACCTGAACGTCATTCATTTACAAAAAAAAAATAAATGGAAGTGGAATATGGAGATGCAAGGTTTCTGCCTGACAGCAACGATAGACAGTATTCAGGCATTCTCTCTCTCTCTCTCTCTCTCTCTCTCTCTCTCTCTCTCTCTCTCTCTCTCTATTATCTTCATGCAGTGAAGCCACTTGATCACGTCCTACAGGTCTCGTTGCTAGAGGGGAAGCTGTGTGTGTGTGTTACTGTTACGTAAGCTGATGAGAACGAATGTGTGCTTCTGGGAGGCGCTCAGTGGGAGGGAGAGCCGTCCAGTTGTCATTGTTCATCTCTTAGACAGACAGCAGGAAGGCTGAGAGGGAGACAGACTGTAGGACATCTATTATCCCAATCAAGATGGACTGCTTGTGAGCTCTGTCTCTCTCCCTCTCTCTCTCCCTCTCTCTCTCTCTCCCTCTCTCTCTCTCTCTCTCTCTCTCTCTCTCTCTCTCTCTCCAGGGAGGGAATGCCAACCTGCTGTTGCTGCTGAGGAGGAACAGCGAGGTATGAGTTCTGTGTCTCACAGTCGATTAGCAACCAATGGTGTGTCCGGGACGTGGCCTGGGGTGACGCCAGATCCACATTACACAGTGGAGCTGTAATGTTTTTTTTGTTTTTTTACTTCAATATTGCAACGTAGAAATACTCTGTTACAAATAAAAGTCCGGAATTCAAAATGTACTTGAAGAAAAGTATTGGCATCAAAATGTACTTAAAGTATCAAAAGTAGAATGTACTCATTATGCAGAAGGTCCCATTTCAAGTTTCAAATGTATACAAATATTTTCAAAATAGCAGATCTACAAGCTCATCATTGTGAGCTTGTAGATCGGCTATTTTCAAATGGCCAAAATGTATATAGGACTAAAGTGGGTAATGTATGTTGTGTAATTATAATCAAAACCTACAAACTAACTAGTAAGTTAAATAAATGTAGTGGAGTAAACGTAAGATTGAGCAGTCGGAGAGCGCACACTGACTACTGTGAAAAGCCCGGTTTTACGAGCCTCTAAAGATTCGCAATGACAATGACGATCAGATGAATTTGTTGCAAAATGCAATGGTATTTTATGTGTATGTGTGTGTGCGTGCACGCGGCATGCCCCACTTGTGCCAGACCGCCACACACGCCACTATTGACAACCAACATTTCACAGCAGGCCACATTTAATACTTCAGTCTGTTCTCCAAAATCAATCTGTTTCCCAATTAACACAGCCTTGAACAATAGATTATATAAGGAACTAAAAAGGTTTTGGACTGGACTGGATTAGTGCTCTAAATACCGGGTGTTAGTGGCCACAGTCAGTGGCTGGCGTAAATAAATAAATACTTTGCCAACATTGAATGCAGAGACAAAGAAACAACCAGGTTTAGACGTATAAGTCAATAATGTTAAAATAGTAAAAAGGTGCTCCTGGGTCAGTCGGGACAAAACATCAGGGAGAGAACAATACTTTATTAAACCAACATACATTATCTCGACCTAAAGGCTCATTCATAGTCTGGATTTTCGGTGGTGAGGTGACCACCGCTCCGGTGGTGAGGTGACCACCGCTCCGGTGGTGAGGTGACCACCGCTCCGGTGGTGAGGTGACCACTGCTCCGGTGGTGAGGTGACCACCGGAGCTGAAATAACGTTGAGCGGTGGTGAGTAAAAACAGAGAGAAAGGCTGGGGCGGTGGCGGTTTGCTCTTCACCGCGGCTCGTGACGTCATGTTGTAGTTCGGTGGTCACCTCACCACTGAAAATCCAGACTATGCCTTAACAGGTGTTCACCAGTAACCTGACACCAGATGGTGGCAGTAGTGAGTTTCTCCTCCTGCCTCCATCTGGACTCTCTCGAGCAGAGACGATGTACCCCAAACCAGCGGATCTCGGACCGATCAGCGGCAGCTAGAGGCGGGATCAAGGCGAGACTGATGACGTATTGAAACTGTGTCACAGCGCACATGTAAACACAACCTAACAAGACTACAACTAGAAATTATTATGGAGATATCAGATTTTTTCCCCCACTGTTGTTAACTCTGAGTGCCCAGAACTCCCCCCTTTTTTACTCTGCCAACATTGTTCACACACGGTATTCAAGTGTTGTTGTTTTCTTACAGCAGGTTCTTCACAGTGTGTCTCACCTCCATGACCTGCTCAGTGCACTACAGGTAAACTAACTGTCTGTCTGTCTGGCTGTCTGTCTGTCTGTCTGTCTGTCTGTCTGTCTGTCTGTCTGTCTGTCTGTCTGTCTGTCTGTCTGTCTGTCTGTCTGTCTGTCTGTCTGTCTGTGCCATCAAATCACTTTACTATAACTTCCAATCTGTCTGTCTATTTTGTACAGTGTAATAATCTATATCCATACCATCTTTCTCTGTCTATCTATTGATTGGTTTAATCTAATCTGTTTCTGCTCCAGGCAGTCTCTGGTTCTGCAGGAGCATCTGTATTGATCTATCCGTACATCTCTATATTATTATCAGATCAATAACATCTGTCTTCATTTACTTCTTATCTATCTACCCACAGCAGTGGTTCTCAATCGTTTTCATGTCAAGGAACCCCAAATTAATACGTATTTGGCCGCAGACCCCCATCTGAAAATATGTTGTGCTAGGCCCATACACGATTTGTATTAAAATGTGTTAAAATGTTTGCACTATGCTAGCACTGCTGAGGTGTCCATCATTGGCATCCGTGAGTCTCGAGAGACTATGGAGTCGCGCTCTGGAGAGGGGTTGTTCTGCTTTTAGTGCAGTGTCAAAGACTATGGAGTCGCGCTCTGGAGATAGCCTGATTATCAGACTGTAGCTTTCTTGAAGCTTCAGTCTGACATTGTCTCCTGTCTGAGCGATTTCAAGGGGGAGGGGATTAGAATTGGTTGTTCGTTAGACCCACCCCCACCACAAATTCTCATTGGATAATACATGTTTGTACCGAAGAAATTATAGGTTCACAGTGCAACACCAGACCAAGAGACGCAGTCCACTCAGAGAGTGGACGGGGTCTTTGGGCTGGATCCAGGCTACTCTGGAGAGGGGTTGTTCTGCTTTTAGTGCAGTGTCAGAGACTATGGAGTCACACTCTGGAGAGGGGTTGTTCTGCTTTAAATATGGCCAATATACATGTTTCGTGACATAGTCAGGGACACTGACAATGTCTTTGCCCTACGCGTATGTTTTTATTATTGTATTATTATGAGGATCGGCTTGCCGCATTGTGTTTCCCCCCCCCCCTTGGCGTATTGCCCTACGCACAGTGCGTACTGTGCGTACTGTGTGTATACCTGCCGACGGTAATGACCCATCACTTCACACGAGTGTGATTTCCCCCCCCCCCCGCTTTTGAACTGCTGTACTGTCTTTGGCGACTGCATTTCCGGAGTCACGGATCAATACAGGTCTTATATTATCGTATCTAATCAATATCATCTGTGTGTGTGTGTGTGTGTGTGTGTGTGTGTGTGTGTGTGTGTGTGTGTGTGTGTGTGTGCGTGTGCCTGTGCGTGCGTGCGTGCGTGTTTGTGCCAGGCGGTGGTGGTCCAACAGGACAGCGTCATCGAGGACCAGCGTCAGGTGCTGGTGTTGTCCAACAGTTCCGCCTCCAACAACAACAGCAGCAGCACCTCATCCTCGACCTCCTCCGTGGCGGCGCTGTCCTCCTCTCGTCCCTCGTCGCGGCCCAACTCCCTGATCGAGCAGGAGAAGCAGAGGAGTCTGGAGAAGCACCGGCAGGAGCTGGCCTCCCTGCAGCGGCAGCAGTCGGCCCACGCCGAGGAGAGGAGGCGCAGGGAGAAGGAGTGGGAGAGGAGGGAGACGGAGCTCATGGACAGGGAGGTGCTGTTGCACGTACAGGTACTGTACACACCAGAGCAGTGTGGGAAAGTACTGTGTTAGAACTACTACTACTTACAAGTTAAAGTCCGGAATTCAAAATATACTTTTTTATACTTTGCCCAAATGTGATAACCATGGCCATTTTTAGCCAAAGAAGTGGGTTTTTTTTGCAAAACAAATGCTTGCAATGGATTCAGAATCATGAAAACCCCCTAGTTTGACACATCACATAAAGCTACTTAACCCTTAGAAGGGCAATAACTAATAAATGCGTTATTCAATAACGTTCTGAGTGTGGGGGAAAACGAATTTCTTCGTTTTTTTTTTTTTTAATGAATATCGGTAGATTAATAACCTCCGCATCGCTGTGTGAAGTCCCTTTGTTGAAATTTCAACTACAATACCCAGAAATCCCGTGTCACGTAACACATGCGCACATCGTTGGCTATAAAAACGTGTCCGCCCCCTGCGGTTCTGCATGGGGACTCACTCTCAGACAGTTGGTGGCGTGTCGAAAGTGATTGAGTATATTTAGCGATTATATTTAGTTTAGATGTATTAGTTAGTAGTCTGTTGTCTGTCTGGTGCGTCAGATGACAATGGAGGAACACCTCTGTACGATCTTCGTCCTGAAGGACCGGCCGCGTAACCTCTTTATGCTGAGCAAGCCAGCTGTTGCGGGCTTTCCGACCGCCTGGCTCGAGCGATGTCATCGTACTCCGATCTGGACGGGTGACCAGATTTTTCTATGGTAAGAATCTTATTGTCTGAAACATTATATGCTATATCTATTCAGTGTGTCTGATCCGCCGCTGAGCTAATGTATAATGGATGGATGGATGTTCCATCCATCCATGCTACTGCTACTGCTAGCAACCACTGGGGCTTTCAAATAGATCTGTATTGAGCTTACATGATCAAATGAACGTATTGTACCGTGGTTTATATGCTATATATTATGAGAAATGTTCCATTACTTCCCCCCCTTCCATATATTCAGATCGCTATGATGATTGCAGTTTTTTGTTTTTTTTTGCCGAGCCTCGAGCACAGGCCGCAGCCTGTAATGCTAGCTGCTAGCAACTCCTCGGCAAATTAAAAAAAACAAAACAGCGACCATAAATAGCGATCTGAATATATATGGGAGGAGGGGAAGTAATGGAACATTTCTCATAATATATAGCATATAAACCACGGTACAATACGTTAATTTGATCATCATGCAAGCGCAATACTAATACTAATAAAAAGTATAATAAATTAGCTTAGCCGCCTGCATTACAGTACCAGCGGCAAAGTAAAGAACAATGACGTACATTTCGTTGTGATAATTAAATTGATGATCAACACTGATGTGTGTTGGCTACAATGTGTTGGCTCTGAAATGGATCAACACTTGTAATTTCTGCAAATAAATCTAACTTGTCTGTCTATCTATCTATCTAGATCCATGACCCACTCCAGAGTGAAGAAATGGACGGATGTCTCCTCCTCCTCCTCCTCCTCTGCCCAGTGATGTCGACTTCTCCACCACCAACATTAGATAGTCCAGGAGATTTTTTGTCCTGCTTGTGCAACAAGAACGCATTGTACATTGTACAATTGAACGGACAATTGAACGCATTGTACATTGCCATCTGAAACAGGTAGAACTTTACAGGCCACTTGTATGACTTACGGGCAAACGGGTAATACGAGATGTGTTGATCTAGTTTGTCCACACCATTCATATACTTGTGGTGTACTGGTCAACACAATGTGGCTTCATTTTGTCCTCCCTGACTGGCTGGCCTGGCGTCAGTTTGCGTCAGGCCTTGGCTCTCAATGACTTTGACCATCGTGTGTGGGTGGATGGTGGTGCACATCTTCGCCACCTTCTTGTCCCGCCAAGCCAACAGCATCACCCCGTCATGTTGTGGCGCATGAGAGTCTCGCCCGGCTTCATGTCATTTGGTTTGCTAAGCCGCTTCATCTCCCTGTTCTTCCTCATGGTCCCACATACATGGGTTCCCAAAGACAGTAGCAAAGTACACCTGGAGTCTCCTGGTTACTGAAATGAAGAAACCGCTTGAGCAGCAGAAACCGGGCCAGTTTCATGGTTCTCCTGAACTGCGGTGTCTCATTAGCCTTACACCTAGACCAGTAGGACACGAGGGGTGGCTTCTTCACGATGCCAGTAAGGAAATAGAGGCCGAAGAAGTTTTTCAGCTCGATCACAGACACATCCGTGTGGAATATACACAATACACACGTTTGCGATGGACTGCGCTGCATAGCGGTCGCCGGTTAGTCTCATCACAGATGTACTGGAGCAGATCTCCGGTGGTTCAGGGGGGGAGGAGGGGGGGCAGTGGGTGTCCTATTGCATTATAATTATGTTTGTAAGAAAAAGAAATAAAACTTGCACTTTTCAAATCCGAGATACATCTCATGTCTATTTTTACACTATTCTGAGGTTTATGTTCTGACTAAGCGAGTTTCAACTGTGATTTACTCTGTAACGGTAGATGGTAAGAACCCAATTTTTTTTTTATATAATACAGTACATTCAAGTCTACATTTCTAATACATATCATAGGCACCAAGTCCGGAAAACTATGTCATTGGATGTGTTTTTTATCAAAACTGTGTTTCTTCATAACAGGTTTTTGAGATACATGAATGAATAGACTAGGGTACTGGTAAGACTATGTAAACATATTATATATCGAAATCTTCGTTAAAATGTCAAGTTTCAGGAAAGAATAACATTTAGTTTCTATCTTGTTCCAGTAGGGCGCAGTAGGCAGTTTTAGCTGGGTTGGTCAGTTTGCTCTTGACTGACCTTGCTATTTATAGATGGCAAAATATCTACAGTGGTAGATGTGGGAAACTTTTTATTTTTTTATTATTGAACTAGACAACTCACCCTTTAAAATGAGATATGTCATAGGTATGTGCTCCCTGTAGAAAAAAACTTGTTACCAAAATAAACTTTAAAACGCCTGTATCTTTTTTCCATGTGCTAAAAACACTACATTGTGTAAGCGCATTCTTTTTTAAATGGCTTCCAACACAAAAACTAAACATTGTATCAACTCAATTCATTTTTTTCCTGGAAGCAAACTTGTCAAGCTTTCTCTGAAGGTCTTCTATTGTCGCAGAGTCACAACAGAGAATTTTCAATAAATCATTCAAAAACGCATTTCTCCCATTGAGAAAAGGGGATTTGACATGGGATTTGACTTTAAACCTAAAGCAGAATTACATTTTGAGAATTTTGTCTTATATAGGTTGTGGCATCCTTATAATGCCTATACTAATAGCATCTGGCATCAGTTATGAATTCAATTGTCCTGAATTCCAGGACGAGGAGACGGGGAGGAGGCGTGTGGAGCTGGAGCATGAGCGCGAGGAGTTGCAGAGCAGGAAGGAGGAGTACCAGCGAGATCTGGAGAGACTGAGGGACGCCCAGAGGAGACTGGAGAGAGACAGAGACACGCTGCAGAGAGAAAGAGACCGTCTGGAACAGATACGGCTGGCCGAGGTAAGAGGGATGGATTCGTGCGAGTTATTCTCCTCAAAATCAATCCATTTTAGTTTGGTTTGAATTAGATTTGGTGTGCCTCGTCCCATAGACACACCCGTGGCATGCTGGCACTCTCCCCCTACTTTATCAATGTGTTCAATTCATAAACTACACAGTGAAATCTGTTAAAATTATACTTTGAGTAATAGTTAGGACGTAAAGTGAGGGTAACATGGATGCAGTATGTTGGGGACTGGACCCAATCGCCTTCCTTCTCTCTATATCCTGTACACTGCATTGTTCTTGTGTGTAACTATCAGCATTTGGTATATGATCGTCTGGCCATATTGTGATAAGGGCTTCTATGTCTTCATTAGATGATTAGACTATACGTCTGTACACAGGACATCTTTACGCTGCGTAATAATGCCTTCTCCTTCCTCACTTCTTCATCCCACAATGGCACATCCTTTGGTGTGAAACCCCCGTTTTTTGGTGAATTAAAATTAGGGATGTGTTATGGCCGATAACCGATATTACCGATGTCGATATGATCTCATTCTGTATTGAAAAATTATAATAATTTTGTCCATTCTGAAAAATACATGTAACAGGGTGTGTGTACTGCAGGCTTAGGCAAGTCAGTTTTAACTTAAATAACTTTATCTTTAATATTGTGAGCTGGTAGATCTGTTCAAGCTGTTACTTTGGGCTTTTTTATCTGTAAAGACAGACCGATTAATCAGACCTATTAATTAATCGTTCTTCTGATTGATTAATCAAACCGATGCCGATTAATCTAAAAACAACTAGAATCGGCCGATACCGATGTGTCCGCAACAGAATTAAAATGAGCATTCACACCTGCCCAAACGAAGTGCACTTTCCGACATTTCGCAGCAGGATTCGTTTTCATCGCAATAAAGCATCCTGGTGTGGTGACCTAAAACTAAACTGTCACTAAACCATTTCAGAAGACTAATATGTGACTAAAACCAATTGATATTTTATTCAAAAGACTACTAAACTAAATCAAAATTTGCTGCCAAAACCAACACTACAATCCTCCCCTGTGCCCTCCAGGGAAGGACCATAGAGACGACTCCCTCCACCGTGTTTGAAGACTCCCTCCATCATCATCATCATCATCCCGCGGACAGAGACCTCCCCGAGCTGCTCCTCCTCACCTCCTCTTCCCCTCCCCCCCGACTGCAGCCCACCGCCGCACGCAAGTCCCAGTCCCTCCCCCGAGGGAGGAGCCTCAACCCCTTCTCCTCCTCCAACTCCTCCTCCTCCTCCAACTCCTCCTCCGTCCACCAGATGCCCGGGCGTCTGCTCCAGCTGGCCAGTAAGAACAAGGACAAGGATAAGGATAAGGACAGGAAGGAGAAGAAGAAGAAGAAGAAGAAGGAGGGGAAGGGGACGACAACAACGGGTAGGAGAACCTTTGTTTTGTCCAGTGAGCATGGAGCTTTTTTAACCAGAGCCCTATAGTATGGGGTATATTACAGTCATTCCCTTACTGGCCCGTAGTGATTTGTGGGAAGACATTAAGACATACAGCTCCTTTGCACCATATTAGATCTTCAGTCCAGCAAATAATATAATTACGACAGGATTATGACTAAATAGAGTATAGAGGATTCAGATAACAGTTTAGTGGAGATGTTTCTTCAGGCAGATTGTTTCAACATACTTACTGTACACACAGGGGTCATCAATATGTCCATACAGGCGTTTTCTTCTGAATATGTATGATACTGATTTACTACACTATGGCACATTAGGAGTGCACTAGAGTTTTATTAGTAATGGAGTAGTTCTACATTGCAGTATTGATACGTTTGAGTGAGTAAATACAAATATTTTAATAATAAAAATGGATAAATGGGAGTAGTTTTTCCACCGCTGACTGCATGGTCTCCTCTCCCCCTACAGACTCCCTGCACCTGGAAGGGGCCACTCTGGATGGAGAGATCTTTTTCTGCTGAGAGCGGAGACAGGCAGGCACTGAAGCTTGGTTCACGTTGAGACATTTTCGGGAGGTGCGGTAATCTCATCGCAAATTGCTCATTAGGGTCATGCTCATTTCTTCAGTCCATCACATTGACACGTTGACGGAAAACCGCACAAGTGACATGTTTCACTTTTCAGCTCTGCTGTGAGGGCTCACCGAGGCCCAAGACCTCTGGTCCCAGTGGAGGGCTGCCAAGCTGCCCAAAGTGCCCAAGAATGCTACCTACAGCTAGCTCCAATCCCTTTGTCACTGTGACTCTTGTTGTACACAGATGCGCACACGCACGCACGCACGCACGCACACACACACACACACACACACACACACACACACACACACACACACACACACACACTCATAGCAGAAATAGCTCATGGTGCTTCCCAATGAAGCTGAATGACATTTGGACGACAATCAATGGGACTACAGAACTGTCTTGGACGCAAAAGTCTTATATAGTCAATTTACAGTATGTCTCTCAGAGATACAGATAATATTATGTGGAAGGAGTGAGTTTCTCCATTTCTCTCGGGAAGCATTCACAGAGCCAGAGAGAGAAGAGAGGCATTTAGGAGATAACTGAAGGGAAAACTGGAGCCAATGCATTTCTTTTAAGGCAAGTTTTCAATAATGCAAAACCGTTTGCAAAAAAATAAGTAAAAAAAGCATTTGTCGCATTACTACTTTGTACAGTGAGTGGCCATTGTAGAAGTTCCCATTTGCATTAGTTTATCCTCAATGCACCCCATTATTTAAGCGTCCTTGATTACCTTAAATGGCCGCATCTAATTTTCCAGGGTCCACTCTGTATTATAAGCAGAGCAATCATTCAGACATGTCTGTATAAATGTACACACGGGTCCATTCAGATTGCGTCCAGCTCGGTTGAGTGCCACTGAATAGGCTTTTATACCTCTTATCAGATCGATGCGGCCCTGCATTTGGTGTTAGCTGCAGGTAGCATAGCTCACTAATTGATTCAGTCTCTTCAAACTGAGTTCTTCTGCTTTGAAAGGATTTCTTTCTTGCTCAATTTGCCTCTGTCAGGCTTCCTTAATGGAGTGAGTGTAACAAATTGAGGGGTCAGCGCAGAACTTCCATTGATTCTAAAATCCACGGCAGTGCAATCATTTTAAATCATACAGCCCATATGCCGGCCTTGGCCTTGCACTCCTGCAACACTTACAATCCAGGTGTAGTGATGGACTCCAGAAACACTCCAGCAGTGGTGGAAGTACATTTACTTAAGTAGGCTAATTTTGAGGTATTTGTACTTTACCTAAATATTTCCTATTTCCAATACTTTTACTTCTACTTCTACATTTCGGCCAAATATGTTTATACATTTGATAACTTGAAATGAGACACTTTCTACCTGTTGGTACTTGAAGTACATTTTGATACCAAAACTTTTGGACTTTTACTCAAGTCATTTTTTTTATTCTGACTTTTACTTGTAATTGGGTATATTTCTACATTGCAGTATTGATACTTTTAATTAAGTACAATATTTGAGTACTTCCTCCACTGGTGATGGACTCCAGAATCAGCTCCTTTAGAGACATGTTGATGACAGAGAGAACGTGACGTTACCCCCTTTACCTTCTGGAGTTGAAGGTCTTAATCATTACACCAGCAATGGGCTGTTCAATCATATTAAAGAAATACAGGATATTATCAAAACAAAGCATGCTTTCTGTCCATGCATCCTGCAGGCAAGGAGGCTCTATGTGAAATTCAGAATACTGTGCTTCTGCTGCAATGGCTTCAGGCTTGTTTTTAGGCATGTCAGTATAATTAATTGGTTACCAGTTGTTTAAGCACTTTCCTTGTCTCGTTTGAGCGCATTTCACTTTTCGGTTTTCAATCACAATCGTGGAGCGCTTCATGTTCACCGGAATGTCTATTCAAATAAGCTCCCGGGCACCCGTTAAATAAAGGAAAAAGCACATCTGCTAATGAAACAGTAAGGAGCCAGATTGTGAGGCATTTCGGCTTTGTTAGACAATGAAGTAGAGCGAGGCAGAGAGAGAGAGAAGCAGCAAACAGTATGTAAAATAAGTTGCAAGCTGGATTCAAAGCAGGTGCCGATAAAAGGTGCATTCTTCTCTCAACGCAAGCGGAAACATTCATGAATAGCATTGACATGATGTATGTTGTTATACGTTTTGGGTTTAGTGAATATATATGTATGTTATGCAATTTTTTTGTGTGATATACTCCCAGTTTTGGTGTCCATATCTCTGACGTCTGCTAACTGCTGGACAGGTAGAGGCTTTTTAATGTGAGAGACTAACAGTGAAGTGCAGAGGAGAGGAGCCACTGGGAAAAACAAGTCCCTTTATTTAGCCTGCATTAGTACTGGGGTACTAATGGTGACCCCTGTCGAAATCAGTACAGTACAGAACCAAATGTGTATATTTAACCCCTTAAACCCTCTATTCTATGTAACAAATACTAGGGGAAAAAGTTACAACTGGACCTCTCTCTGCAAGCTCACAACTACCAATCTAGTAGTTCTAATTGTAGATCGGCCTTTCTTTTTTTTTTTTTTATGTTCAAGTGGTTAAAAAGTGCTAAAACAAATAAACTCTAATGTCTGCATCTCTGCCATCTCCGCTGGCTTAAAAAAGATCAAAACAGGTTTTGCTTTAATTTTACCCTCAAACAGCTCTTCTAATAGGAGGTAGAGCAAAAGTGCAGCAGCAGTAGTTTCATGTGTACAAGTGTAAAGAGAGAAAAACAAGTCTTCTACAATGGCTGCTTCTGTACAGAGCTGGCTATCTGAACGCCTCTGTCCTCAACATCTCTTTTATCCTGCTTGTTAAATAGTTTGTGTGTGTGTGTGTGTGTGTGTGTGTGTGTGTGTGTGTGTGTGTGTGTGTGTGTGTGTGTGTGTGTGTGTGTGTGTGTGTGTGTGTGTGTGTGTGTGTGTGTGTGTGTGTGTGTGTGTGTGTGTGTGTGTGTGTGTGTGTGTGTGTGTGTGTGTGTGTGCTTTTTCCACTGTCCATGATTGCTGTTTCATGTCTGCTTTGGTTTGTTCTGCCATGGCTGGCATATAAGAAGCTTACAGAGGCTCAGGCAATTAGCCGCTTGATGTCTTTCTGTTGCGGCCATGTGGCGTAATCCTGTCAAAGACACACAAAAGTGGCAGCCCTTTTCATTTATTTAAATTCGTTTTATTTGTTTGTAGTGTCTTGACCGCTAGGGGCGTCGAACCAGTGACTTGAGTTACGTCCGTTGCACATACACACAAACAAAAAACAGACGAACACAGACTCATACACACATGCATAGTTTGCATACTATACAGGCCTACTGAATACACACTTTCACACACCAATGCAAGTAGACACAGAGAGGCATCAACTATGAAAGCTGTTCCTTTTCCTCTCATTTCTTGTCGTTCCGTTGGAGTTCTTGGCGTGTTGTCCCTGAGGCAGATCACACGGTTGGCACGCAGACATAATGTAACGCTGATGGAGCGCGGAGGAGGAGGAGAGGGAACCCTCCGCTCGCTTTTGATACATAGGGTTGGAGTGGGGGGGCTGTCACATCGTACCCGGAGGCATTTATAATTGGCTCACAGAACACAGCGTACGTTGACATCGAGTGGTAAATGGTTGTTAAATAGAAGGTAGGGCTGTTGGTAATGGTTTTGGCTCATGGGGAGAATAGATTTTAAAGAGAACCAACCGAGCAGGAATGGTCTTGGATCAGTCATTTGTAACTCTCGTCTACGTGGAGACAGTCTGAACGGGCAGAATGAGACAAGAAAACCAATAAGGAAGACAAGGCAGACAAGGTAGAGTTAGGATGGGAGGTGAGAGGGAGAGGAGAGGAGAGGAGTGGAACAGAGAGGAGAGGAGAAAGGCTGGGAGAGGTTGGGAAGATAACTTGATGGGAAGGGTTATGTGACGAGCCGATTGCCAGTGAACGTGAAGGAGGGACATGATGACTTTGGGGCGTGTTTGATCTGGCGTACTAACAGTCCTACAGTCATGAGTCCGACACCCTACCCAAAACCCAGTCCTACAGACTGTTGGACTGTTAGTAAGTCTAACAACCGCATGCACACCCCTGTGTAGACGGTTAAATGGTGAGGGTTAATACAACTGGCACTTTCAAAGAGTTCAATGAACACTCGGGATTCAACCGTGTGTGATAGAAGGCTGTTGTTTACCCTTCAGCTAAACCTTTATCACATAATTCACACAGCAACACCTTCCTGCTTGTGCCGCAGTCCTATACAGTAACGAGGATCGACACACTCCTCATTCACTATTTGTAAATTCAATACATACTGTTGTTACTGGTGAAGTATTGCTATTGATTACAGTTGCCTAAGTCGATTTGAATGCAACTTTGATTGTTGCACTGAATGGTTTCATCAATAGAAAATGGGGTAATGGATGCCACTGGGTTTTAGTTCACAAGATAAGTTCATTGCATAAATGGAATAAATGTGACGCAGTTACATGGCAGCAAATGTGCAGTACAGGAACTCAACGTGAATTCTCATGCCCTATTTTACTCTTACTCTATACGTCTTAGTATGGTGTCGTGCAAACTCACAACACGTCACAATGTGTTTTTGCTATTTTTGTAGCTATTTAAAAAACAAATTGAAGTGAATGAACTTCTGTCAGAGAAGGCATTGAGTATGCCCAAGGGATGAGTCATGAAAAGCACTAGAGTACAACCCAGTATGTTTTGGAGAAGGCTAGAAAGAGAGTCAAAGGGAGGAAAAAAGAATAGTCTAGCTTTTTATACCTCTCCTTTGAATGTTAAGTTTGGACCATAGTGTTAATCCTTGAGACCATTAAATTACAATATTACAAATATCAACAGCCATACGGTGTCATCGCTTTTCCTGTAAGTGCTCTATTCTATGTTAGTTTCCATTGGTACTGACAGAGTCAATTGATGCATGCATACATGGTCGAATGCGGAAGAGAAGAGCCGGCTAACATTGCTGTAGCCGTATCATAATAGACTTCTTTCTCAATGATACGCGACTGTTGGTTTAAATCAAACACTGACGTGCTCCCAGTTTAACCATGATGGTTTGTTTTGGGGCCTAGCAGTCAATACTGCACTAGTAGTGCTCCGCAATTTGTTTCATGAAAACACACTTGATGTGACCATCAGTCACCAATAGGTGTCACCAAAATGCACTAAAATAGATGATCTTCAGGACTAACACTTTGAAATGGGTACATCTTCTTTCATTCTGAGCAATGTACAAACAAAAGGGTAAAAGCAAAAATGTAAATATGATTCATGTACAAAATAACAAAGAAAAAAAAGAATCAAATGTAAAAAAATATATAATAATGAACTGCTTGTTTGATTTCTGATTGTTTATTGCCACATTTTTGTAAGAATGCTTTTATTTATGTTTTAATCTATCACACTGTTGGGGTGATAAACAACGTTAAAGTCATATTTTAACTCATAATAAAAAAGCTCATGTTTGTATTTATTTGTTTTTGTCTGACTTGGGGCCTGTTTCACGAAACTTGGATTAACTAATCCAGGATTTAGGCCAAAGCCAGGCTTTTTAAATCCTGATCTTTACAGCCTGGTTTATTCCGTTCCACTAAAGCCAAGCGAGGCTCAGAATAGGCCCTGCGGTAAGCCCCGCCCGCTCGCTCAGCTGCCTCGATACCGTTGTTAAGCAGGACAAACATCAGCGAACCTCCATTGAGGACCGTGTTATGTCGGCGTTTTTCCGAAGAGGAATAGAAGCATTCATATCAACAACATTCATACTATAATAACGCCATGGTGAAACGTTGCTGTTGGGCGTCCTGCAACAGTGCTTAAGTACCCAGAACGTTTGGGGCATTTCTTTTTATTCCTTTCCCCGTGGGTGCGCACATCATGCACATGTCAATGTTTACATTCTGGAGGTGGAGGACGCGGCGGTCACTCATTCACCCTCCCTGCTACTAAATCATACTATTAACGTCAACTTTTACTAAACAATGTTTAAATCAATCGTCTAATAAACGACTAACAACTTACCTTGGAGCAAATGGTGTGCTTTGTAACTTTCTAATCTCCACGCTCAGTTGCTTGTGTTGGACGGACGGCAGCCACAGGCTCCAGCCTCCAGTCACGTTCCCTCCCACTGCAGTTCAGAAAAAGAACGCTGCTTACCATTTTCTGCACATTGTATCCAAAAAGTGAAGGTCCGCTAATGGTCTAAACTATTTTGAATTTAGGAACGGCAAATAAAATAGTTTAGACCATTAGCGGACCTTCACTTTTTGCATGCAGAAGGGGGTAAGCAGCGTTCTTTTTTTTTCTGAACCGCAGTGGAAGGGGACGTGACTGGAGCCTGTGGTTGAAGACAGTTATGTGGCTGCCGTCCAACACAAGCAACTAGAAAGTTACAAAGCACACCATTTGCTCCAAGGTAAGTTGTTTGTTGTTTATTAGACGATTGATTTAACCATTGTTTAGTAAAGGTTGACGTTAATACTAGTATGATAGTAGCAGGGAGGGTGAACGAGTGACGCCACCGCCGCTTCCTCCTCTAGAATGTAAACATTGTGCGCACCCACAGGAAAGGAATAAAAAGAAATGCCCCAAACGTTCTGGGTGCCTATGAAGCACTGTTGCAGGATGCCCAACAGCAACGTTTCACCATGGCGTTATTATAGTATGAATGTTGTTGATATGAATGCTTCTATTCCTCTTTGGAAAAACGCCGACATAACACGGTCCTCAATGGAGGTTCGCTGATGTTTGTCCTGCTTAACAACGGTATCGAGGCAGCTGAGCGAGCGGGCGGGGCTTACCGCAGGGCCTATTGGTGGATTTGGCGAGCCGGGATCAGCAAGCCTGGCTTAATAGACAGTCTGGCTTTTTGTCTCTAGACCCCTTATGTGGATCACAGATTTACTGATCCTTCTTCTTCATGGGGTATTAAGGCAGTTTGCATCCTTAATAGTTGCATTACAGCCCCCTTCTGTATATCTCATTATCTTTACTAATCTATTCAAGACTTACTGATACAAGGACTTAAGCTTCTAAAATAAATATTGCTGCTGTAATTAAAGAGAGAACATACTCTCAATAGTAGATAGACTGAATGATTAACTAGCCCAAAAATATAGTTTACATTTTACCACTACTATTAACTTAAAACAGAATTCTTAATATTGTAAGCATAATGATATTGTCGCATTGTGATATTTGGCCATAACTCCCTCCTCTGAGGGAGCTACCTTTGGGGAAGGGGGTTGTTGCCCAGACAGGGCCGGGTCATGGGTTCATGTAGCATGCCAAAGTTTGTGCTATTGCCATTGAGAATGCATTGGGCGTTTAAGTTAAATAACTCAGAAACTACAAAACATTTCAAAGTAAAAAGTTCCAGCATGTGTCTCCACAGTAAGCTGAATTTTACAAAGTGTGAATGGAGTTTCTAGGTGAAAGAGATTTTTTGAAGTGCCACTATCTGCCTATAAATGTCTCAAATTTGAAAGCACTATATTTCTAAAACTATGAAACATTTCAAAGATTCCTTTTCAGGCACACATGTCCACCGTAGGATGAACCTAAATAGGTTTGAATGGGGTTTCTAGGTGTAAGTATGTAGGACTAGTAGTTGGTGAAACGTTACAATGGTAATATGTTGTAAAACAATGAGTAATGGTAATATTTAGTGGTTTTCACTTTTACAAAAATAATAAAAAATAATATAATATAATATAATAATTCTTCTTAACCGTGCACTTGCACGACAGCAAACCTATTCATGGGGAACATTCACCAAAAGCAGCTGATCTACAAGCTCACAAGCTGTCATGATGTTGTGCAGCCTATATATTTTGGTTATTTGATTTTATATAGTGCTTAAATTAGTCCTTTAATGCAGACCGACATAAACATAAACCCATAATAATTGAATAAATCTGGAAAACATCATTGGTTTGTGATCAGTTTGACTGCTTAATGAACAGTAAAGACATCAGGATTAGGTTAAACCTGGCTGTTAGCCTGGTCCGGAGCAGGCTAAGTCCAAAGCATTAGTTTCCATGGTAACTTATGTAGCATCACTTTCATGAAACCGAATCAAGCCTCAACATATCCAGGTTAACTGGTTAAGTTAATCTGGCAAGATCAACCAGCTTTCATGAAACCGGTTAAGCACTGATCCAGGATATATTAAGCCAGGATATGTGTTAAAGCCCGGCTTAATCTCTAATCCAAGTTTCGTGAAATAGGCCCTTGGTCTGTTGTTACCTATTGTTACCCCCTTCTATTATTATTTTTGCCCCTGCATCCTGGGTAAATTGGACAGTATTAAAAACACAGCATTTACGTGAACCTCGATCGAATTATCACTCCGTACACCCCCGGGTCATTTGGGACACATATACCAAGTTTGAAGTTTGGTCGGGTGCAGTACTTAGTTTAGACAGTCTTTGTTTTAGACTAGTCATTGGTTAGACCAGTCATTAGTCCTACAACTACAACCTATGTCAAACCCTCACCCTAAACCTAACCTCCCACGGGGCAGCACACCTAAACCTTTTTTTTTTTAAACATATGTTTATTGAAGTATTTTCAAAACAATTTACATATATTTTCCCCCCCACATCCCCATGGCAGCACAAATACAAACAAAATCTTATCACAAAATGATTTGACAATAAATACAGAACAAAAATAATAATGACAAAACAAAAATAAAACGAAAATAAAACACATTACATAGTTAAACAAAACACATTACATACAGTTAAACAAACAAATGCACAGTTCCCTACCCCCACCCCACAGCTGACTATACTCCAATTAACCACTATACATCCAAAGCCTCTTCAATATCACCTCGCTTAATGAAGTCCAAGAACTTCTCCCATATCTTATAGAATACCGCAGGTTTCTTCCTAATTACATATGTTAGTTTCTCATGTGCCAAACTGGTTGTTAAGTTCCTCAGCCAAAAGCCGACCGTAGGGGCATTGACATTCTTCCAACATAGCGCAATTGAGCGTCTGGCCTGTAACAGGCAGCACACCTAAACCTAACCTTAACCCATGTCTAACCAATGACTAGTCTAAACTAAGTATGCACCCCCTTTGGTTGGACAGTACCCGATATTATTATTCCTGAGACAGACAGACAGACAGACAGACAGACAGACAGATGTCCATGTCATGATACAAATACATGTATAATATATTTTCTTATGTAACTGTCAGGTTGGGGGTTTTAAACTTTTCTCAGCCCAGAACTCAGGATTTAACATTTTGTTCCTAACCCAATTTGCAACTTCAGTCACAAACAGGAAATCAGCTTGCTGTGCCAATGCTGGGATTATTGCTGGGTTATTGCGCTGACCATGTTCAGGTTTCTGTATCAAGCACTGGCCGGGTCATTGTGTGGGTGAAATAGGCTCTCTATTTGCCTTTCCTTCACCCCCTCACTCTCCTTCCTCAACCTCGCCCTAACTTACAGACCTGTACGGGTCCATTTTTACATTCTCAGAGTTACAGACCAGTACGGGTCGATCTTTACACTTTAGTTACAGATCCATATAAGGGTCCATTTGGACCCCCTGGTGGTCCCTGGACCACACGTTGAGAACCAGTACCATAAGACTTAAAGGACAACTTTAGTTTTTTTCAACCATGGTTCGTGTTTTAGGTCGTTATTAGGTAAAGGTAAAAGATGAGTGTTAAATGTTTCGAGCATGTGGCTAAATATGTATTTTTTTACAAAATGTTATAGCGATATCTTTTTTTATCAGTCCTACTAGACCCCAAGAAATTACATCTGGCCACAAAAGATCCCAGGATCTACTGAATGTGAAGGTAGCCTACTGGGGGGAAGCCACATTGTGTGTCATAGGCTCAATATGTGACACAATCAGTAGATCCCGTGATCTTTTGTGGCCATATGTAATTTCTTGGGGTCTAGTAGGACTATAGTAAATATAATAAGAAAATAAATAGCTATAACATTTTGTAAAAAAGTACATATTTAGCCCCATGCTCGAATGCCCCCGCCCCTATCAAAAACAGCAAAAATCCCTAAAACGAAAGAAAGCAGCAAATGAAAAAAAAAATTAACACTCAACTTTTACTTTCTGTAATAACAACCTAAAACATGAACTTTGGTTGAAAAAAAATAAAGTCCTTTAAGTAACAGATGCTTCCGTGGCATTTATCTGACCGGTTACCCTGGCAACAAGCTACTGCACTAAGGCAAGCAGGGTGCACTTGAGTGCGCGCACGCACGCACACACACACACACACACACACGCACACACACACACACACACACACACACACACACACACACACACACACACACACACACACACACACACACACACACACACACACACACACACACACACACACACACACACATGCACACGAGAAGAAATGTATTCCATGTTAATTGTTCCATGTGATACCTACCTTGGCAATTGGAATCTGTACTTTGTATTCTTTGAATTTGAAATTGTGTGCTGCGTATGTGCACAGCATGCGTGTGTGTGTGTGTGTGTGTGTGTGTGTGTGTGTGTGTGTGTGTGTGTGTGTGTGTGTGTGTGTGTGTGTGTGTGTGTGAGTGTGTGTGTACATGTCTGTCTGTGTGTGTGCGTGCGTGCGTGTGTGTGCGTGTATACAATCTCTGTGAAAATCCTGTTTGATAGATGTAGGCATCACATTCACTCAACAGACACCATCAGTTTCCCTGCTGCCGCCTGTATTGGACCCCGGAAAGATATCTCACTGCATGCTGCACCTACAGTATAGCCTGCCTATGTGTACCACAGCATACAATACATGTTTCATTTTATGTGGCCAACAGTATATAGGCTATACTAGTAGGCTATAGTCAATCTAAGGTTTGACACAAAATAATTTGCAATAGTAATCGTTCAAGGTTTTTATGATACTTATAGGGTCATCCAAATATATATATTTTTTGTAATGAACAATTGTGGATCATTCAGGGGTTGAAAGTTGGGGTACCATTACCAGTAAGACCTAAGGTCGAGAAGCGGCCTTGCCCTTTGGGGTGAGGTCTACTGGGCGAGTGCTACTGGGAGAGCGCTGGCGCTTTGGGGGGTCGATCAACATAAGGAATTAATTCTGTAGGCTACTATAGCCATATATGGAGCGTGTCATGCGTGTACAGGGTTTGATGGAATGTCAGAACAGGAAGGACAGGTGGGGAGGATCAACATATAATGGAATGTCGACAGAACCAGTGTTGGGCAGTAACGAGTTAGGCTACTATTACATATTACTGTAATATTATTACTTTTTCCAGTAACGAGTAATATAACGAATTACTCTGCAGAAATAGTAATATAGTAACTATTTTATTATTATTATAAATGACGAGTATATATTTACTCGTCATGTTGCATGGCATGCAAAAATAGAACAGATCTACAAGCTATCAACGGGTCAAAACAGACGTGCGTTGTAGCTTGTAGATCTGTTTTGTTGGCCTGCACAGCCTGCGCACAGTTATGACGTAGCGTATGCCTGGGGCAGGTATGTCTCACTCGCTTCACTTCTAAAAGAAAACAGAGACAGACACAGACCTGCATGACAGAGAAATGTATCGGTATTATTTTGCATTCTTGTCTGTCAAAGATGCCAAGTATATTAATGTCCGTTGTAAACTTTGCGTGTGCAAAAAAACACTTCTGTCTAAACGTGTTGAACTTGAAGCATCTCTTTAAAGACGCACGAGAAACACAGACTATAGAGCTGCGGCAAAACAGACTGGATTTGATCTGCCAGGACATTAAATGGAGACTATCTGAAGAAATGGCTCGTCGCTGGGTGTATTGTTGTAGACGAGAGGTTAACCCGTCTCTCATGAACAGTTGACTCGACCTAATTTAGATCCATCATGGTCCGGAGCGGTTGCCCAATCTGAGAAGTAACCCATCGGCAATTAAAGGAACAGCAGCGCCCTCTTTTTCCTTGAAATCGGACGTGAGTAATTTTATAATTTTATTGTTTGTTATTTATGTATACTAATATTAATATATACTGTCCGTTTTGAGTCGAGATGCTGCAGCCATGTGTGTGCAGTTCAGATTGTTGATGTTGAATCCCAAATGTGGAATATGCAGCATAAAAAGGCTGATGAGAGACTGTTGACTATTTTGGTTTTATATTGGAGACCTATTCCAATGAATTGGATTCAGTTGTAAAAGGAGCTGGCTAAATTGTGTTCTTTTTGCGGGTGGAAGGGGCCCGGTTGAAAAGTAATTTAAAGTAATATGTAACAGTATTACTCTTGATTCCAAGTAATAAGTAATTTCTAAGGAGTAATAAGTAAAGTAAAGATATTACTCTCAGTGTTGGGTAATATTGCCCAACACTGGTCGGAACAGGTCAGCTCCATATATGGCGATCTAAGGGTTTTGAGGTCAGATGTAGAGTTGCTGGCAGACAGTGGAAAACGGCCACGCCTGTCTGCTCAGGTCTGGAAACAGTGTGAGCAGAGCACAGAGCAGAGTAGACATTAGATTAGAGTACTTTCTCCATCAAACAGGGACAGGTCCCCCAAGATTTTAAACTGGCCAAAGTAACCTTGTACAAAAAAGGGAGTAAATTAGAACCCGGCAACTACCGCCCTATTTCTATTCTATTAAAGCTCCATCTCGAAAGTGATGGAAAAAATAGTCTATGAACAGGTTGAAAAGTATCTTGCCACTAATAAATTGCTGTACGAGTTCCAATCTGGTTTCAGAACATCCCACTCCACTGACACATGCCTCCTCTATTTGAGCGACCACATCAAACACGAGGTGGACGCTGGAAAATACTGCGGCATGGTCATGCTGGACCTCCAAAAGGCTTTTGACACCGTGAACCACTCCATACTGGTTAACAAGCTTAAAGCTATTGGTTTTGATAGCACATCAGTGAGCTGGATGCAATCCTACCTGGAGGGGAGAGAACAGATGGTGGAGGTGAACGGAACACTGTCCCCTCCCCTCCCAGTGAGCTGTGGCGTCCCACAAGGAAGCATACTAGGGCCTTTACTGTTCCTAATATATGTTAACGACATGACTTCAGCTTGTGACTGCAACTTGTTCCTGTTCGCAGATGACTCAGCACTGCTGGTCTCGGACAGGAACAAACTGCAGGTTGAAAAGACCCTCAGCTCTGAACTCGGTATAATCTGCACCTGGCTCGCTGATAACAAACTATCCTTACACCTGGGAAAAACTGAATCCATCCTCTTCGGATCAAATAGTAATCTCAGCAAGGCAGATGGCTTCTTGGTTAGAGTGGGTGACAATATTATCACACGAAAAGATCAAATTACCTACCTAGGTTCCATCCTGGAGGCCAATCTTTCCGGTGATAAAATGGCCACCAACGTAATCAAAAAAGTCAATCAAAGAACAAGATTCCTTTACAGGATCTCCTCACTGGTCAGCAAAAACACCTTGAAGACCTTAACAGGAGCCCTCGTACAAGGTTTATTTGACTATGCATCCACCTCTTGGTACCACAGCACCTCAAAGGCCCTTAAAACAAGGCTACAGACCTCCCAAAACAAACTGGTCAGGCTCCTACTTGGCCTCACCCCCCGAACCCACCTCACCCCTGCCCACTTTGACAGGCTGGGATGGCTTAGGGTCGACGACAGAGTACAGCATCTTGCAATGGGTCTGGTCCACAAGATTCGATACACCACCAAGATACCCATGTACCTGTCTAAATACTTCCTTAATGTAAACGAAGTCCACACCCACAACACCAGAGGGAGTGCAACAAACCATGTACAACCCAGATTCGGCACAAACAAGGGACTAAATTATTTTCGCTCCTATGCCACCAAAATGTGGAACGCCCTACCAACAGTCATTAAGACATGTGAATCCCTTGACTCCTTCAAAACCGCTCTCAAAGGGCACCTACGGATGGCTGCAATTCGAAACTGGCCTCTGTAAAATCTAAATCCCCCCCCCGTCCCATTTCCCCTCACTGTATATGTATCTTTTCCCTTTTTGCTTCCTATATGATGAATTCCTGTTCTGTTCTTTAGCTACATAGAAGTGTCTATTTGTATGTCTCTAAATGTTTTGATGAATTGAACAATGTGGACCCTGTTGTAAACAAGTGTAATGCTTAATTGGGACGTCCACTCACAGTTAACAGTCTTTGTATTGAGTTTGTGCTTAAAATGTACTGTCTCTTGTAATGATATCCTCAGTCTCCCATGTCACTGACCACAGCAGATCATAGTAAGAAAGCTTTCGGTCTACCCTGGACTTTTCTTTGTCCGATGAAGTTTTTATTAACTTAATTTGACCGTGTCGAATTATTTAGGGACCAACTCCTCCACCGGCTCCTATGGCCCTCATTTATCAACCGTGCGTACGCCAAAATATGGGTGCACGCCAAAATTACCGAAATTTTCGACATTTACCATTTCCGGCAAAGCTTGAAATTGAACTTGAGTAGGACAAAAAGTCGCGTCTGGTCGGGAGCTGTCGTACGCTTTGTCCTTGGCTGTTTTTCTGTCCTAGGCCTACACAAGCGGAGCAGCATTGTCTGAACTGCTGACACGCTGTCACAGGCATCTAAACATAAGTTTTCACTCATAAATGTTAATATAAAACGGTATGTGTATGTAAAAAAAAAGAGAGATTCCAACTTTACAAGTAATTAAAATTGCACAATTAAAAAAAAAAAGTGCTTTGACAGTTCAGATAAAAGCGAGATCATTTTCGGGGGTCGGGAGGACGGGACCGCGTGCGTCGCCAACACATACTGTACCAGCACACATGCAAGTGGCAAGCCTTCTTCCATATGTTTATGATTCGTTCATCAATGATCAAATCACTACATAAACGTTGATTATGACTGCTTTGACGACATGATAGCCTATCTCTCATGCAGGCATCACTGACTACTGAGTCACCCACAGGACTTTAATATCACAGCAGTGTGCAGCCTTCGCCGTGCACTGCGCACGAATGGGTAAAACTAATATAGGCCAGCCTACAAACTAATTCCATTCATGGCGATGCGATGTCGATGTGTCATGTAGGTGCGTGCATGCGTGGACATGACAGCAAGGCAAGCGAGGTGAGAGGGAAACAGACAGGGTAGGCCTACAACTTTATTTAATTCATGCAGGTGTTCGTTCTTTATTTATTTAACAAGACACCAGTTAGTTGGGCTTGCAAGTTGCGTGTGTGTGTGTGTGTGTGTGTGTGTGTGTGTGTGTGTGTGTGTGTGTGTGTGTGTGTGTGTGTGTGTGTGTGTGTGTGTGTGTGTGTGTGTGTGTGTGTGTGTGTGTGTGTGTGTGTGTGTGTGTGTGTGTGTGTGTGTGTGTGTGTGTGTGAGAGAGGGGGGTGTACTACGAAACCTGCACTCGAATCTGTGGCAGATTTTACACTCGATTGATAAATGAGGGCCCATGTGTGTCTGTAGAAACTAAAAGCCTGGCACGAGGTAAGCTCAA